>NC_071996.2:18978409-19281439 GCF_028885655.2 Pongo abelii
GTGATTAAGTTCAACCCGGCACGGTGGCTCACGCCTGTAATCCTAGCACTCTGGGAGGCTGAGGTGGGTGGATCATCACCTGAGGTCAGGAGTTCAAGACCAGCCTGACCAACATGGTGAAACCCCTTCTCTACTAAAAATACAAAAATTAGCTGGGCATGGTGGTGGGTGCTTGTAATCCCAGTTACTCAGGAGCCTGAGGTAGGGGAATTGCTTGAACCCAGGATGCGGAGGCTGCAGTGAGCCAAGATCTCACCACTTACCCCAGCCTGGGCAAAAGAGCAAAACTTCATCTCAAAAAAAAAAAAAAAAAGTGATTAAGTTAAAATGAGACCATTTGGGTGGGCCCTAATCCAGTATGACTGGTGTCCTCATAAGAAGAGGAGATTAAGACACAAAGAATACAGACGGCCATGTAGGGACATGCCCAATAGGGACCAATAGGGACAGCCATGTGATGGCACCAGAAGAAGCAGATGTCTGCAAGCCAACGAGAGAGGCCTCAAGAGAAACCAACTGTGCTGACAGCTTGATCTCAGACTTCCAGCCCCCAGAGCTACAAGAATATAAATTTCTGTAGTCTATGCCTCCCGTCTGTGGTATTTTGCTATGGCAGCCTTAGCAAACTAATACAGTAGATCCACAGTATTATTTGTTTTTCAAAACCCATACAACTTAACCACAAAGAGAATAAACCTTAATACATGCAAAATTCAGAAAAACAAACTAAAACAAAAAAATTAGGAAGCTGGGGGATCTCAGGGTGGAATGCAGAATGTGACAAAACAATTTATTTATTTATTTATTTATTTATTTATTATTTTTTTGAGATGGAGTTTCGCTCTTGTTGCCCAGGCTGGAGTGCAATGGCACGATCTTGGCTCACCATAACCTCTGTCTCCTGGGTTCAAGCAATTCTCCTGCTTCAGCCTCCTGAGTAGCTGGGATTATAGGCATGTGCCACCACACCCTGCTAATTTTGTATTTTTAGTACAGACGGAGTTTCTCCATGTTGATTAGGCTGGTCTTGAATTCCTGACCTCCGATGATCTGCCCACCTCAGCCTCTCAAAGTGCTGGGATTACAGGCATGAGCCACCACACCCAGCCAACAAAACAATTTAACTCTGTTGCAAATATATGAAACTCCCTCACTGAAGGAGGCTGGGGGGAGTTACCGACCTAAGTGATTTTGGAAATGAGTGGCATCTTGTAATGGCAAAAGAACTTGCACATAAATACTGTACTCTTACTGATAAAAATGTTTCTCACAGGGTTAACCAAGGCAGCCTTAATGTTTCCCTCAGATTGGCTAAAGTTTAGAGGGGTTTCTTTCTGCCTCTGCGGCCATGACCTTCCTTTCCTTAGAGCATTTAGTTTAGAAAACTCCTAATTGTAAAAGTTTCCTCTGCCTCTTTTTAAATGTATGTGAATCTTCTTTCGGTTTCTTACTAGTTTTATAATTCAAGAAATGCCTTTCTCAAGTACCTGGGAACCCCTGTCTTCTATTCTCTGGAAGAGTAGGAGTCTAACTTTGATTAGTGCCAGTTAGCAAACCTTAATCACAGAGAAACACATTTGCAAACTCAGGAATAACTCAATGTGCTTGACACATCCTATTGAGCAATCATCCTCCTAAGATCCTCCAGTACTTTTCCAATAGCTCGCTCAGCACTCAACAACCCTGCCACCTTTTGTTTCAGTGGAGTTGGGTTCAGTCCTTTTCCTCTATTGTCATAGTGTTGAATAAAGTATTCCCTTCTTGTTAATTGTGTTCAGTGCATTTTTCACTTTGACAGGGATAAGGTTAACACTTCTAATACCACTATACATGTATACTAGAATTGAGCAATTAAGCAAATGGATGGCTGGTGATGGGAGCCAGGTTCCACATGATCCATGCGGTAACTGATAGTTAAGAGATATCACTATGAACTCATGCATAGCTTAATATGCATTCAGATAGTTACATATAGAAATATTTATAGGCCAGGCATGGTTGCTCACTCCTGTAATCCCAGCACTTTGGGAGGCCGAGGTGGTCAGATCACAAGGTCAGGAGATCAAGACCATTGTGGCTAACAAGGTGAAACCCCGTCTCTACTGAAAATACAAAAAATTAGCCAGGCGTGGTGGCGGGCACCTGTAGTCCCAGCTACTCAGGAGGCTGAGTGAGGCAGGAGAATGGTGTGAACCCAGGAGGCGGAGCTTGCAGTGAGCTGAGATCGTGCCATGGCACTCCAGCCTGGGTGACAGAGCAAGACTCCACCTCAAAAAAGAAAATAAAAAAAATTAAAAAAAGAAATATTTATAGATAAGTATATATACATGGTTTAGGATACACACATGCATTTCCTTGCTCTGTCAACTCAGAGGAATTGATAGCAACAAAACCCTCATAGCAATGAGCAAATCTAGCCCCAGACCTTGGCTTTTAACACCATTCTCCTAGAGAAGGAAGCAGGGCTCCTTGGAGAAATGACTAATCCTAGGACAGAAACAGGAAATATACAAGATGAACAGGAAGCATGTTTAAGTGTCAGAAAGTAAAGAAATGGTAAGAAAATATTTTATACAAAGCACCACAATGATGAGGGATAATTCAGAGGGACACAGGAGCCAAGTGAAAGAGATCCTGAATGCCAAAATGGGGACAAATTGAGTGACTTTCCTCCAAAGCATTCAGTATGAAAACAAAGGAAAAAAGTAACTTTACAGTGGAGAAGGATGACAGCCACTATGTCAGCCAGATATTCAAGGTTAACATCAACAGTAAGTCATTTGATAGCATGTACATTTGATATGATGCAGTGAAAATAATATTTTGTCTCTGAGGTTTTTCCCAAAAACATATTAGCCCAGTCTAATCATGAGAAAAACATCAGACAAATAATAATTTGAAAGTATACGGTAATTCTCTACACAGATGCTCCTCGACTTATGATAAACCCATTGTAAGTTGAAAATATCATAAATCAAAAAATGTACTTAACACACCTAACCTACCAAAGACAGCTGGACACAGCTTAGCCTAGCCTACCTCAAATGTGCTTGGAATACTGGCATTAGCCTACATTTGGGGAAAATCATCTAACACAAAACCTATTTTATAATAAAGTGTTGACTATCTCAAATAATTTATTGAATACTGTACTGAAAGAGAAAAACAGAATGGCTGTATAGATACTTGAAGTAGGGTTTCTGTTGAATGCGTATTGCTTTAGTCTCATTGTAAAATTGAAAAATCATAAGTAGAATCATCATGTCAGGGACTATGTGTATTATCTTTACAATATTTCTGTAAATCTGAAGGTGTTCTAAAATAAAATGCTTTTTATAAATTTTTCACATCATTTAAAATCACAATGAGATGCCATTATTCACCTATTAAAGTAGTTAAAATTTCAAATACATATATAACAATACCAAGTGCTGGAAGGATGCAGAGCACTTAGAACTCTCATACATTGCTGGAGAGAATGCAAAATAGTAAAGACATTATGGATAATAGTACATTGTTTCCTGTATTTCAAATATACACTTACCATATGACTCCACAATCCCATTCAAGTTTTTTTCCAAGAGAAATGAAAACTTATATTCACACAAAAGCCTGTATGTGAATATTTATAGCAGCATTATTTTTCATTGTAAAAAACTGAAAACAACTCAAAAGTCCTTCTATGGTTGAATAAACAAGCTGTGTTATATCCATACAAGGCAATACTATTAAACATTCAAAGTAATAAATGATTGATATACCCAACAATGGATAAATCTCAAAAGCATTATTGTAAGTTAAAAAACCTAGACCGAGAAGGTTATATGCTATATGTTTCCATTTACATCGCATTCTGGAAAAGGCACAGACTACAAGAGCAGAGAATAGACTCGTGGTTATCAAAGATTAGAGGTAGGAGGGTTTCCTTACACAGCCACAGCATGAAGAAATAATTTGGAGTGAGGGACTTTCCCATATTCTGATTGTAGTGGTGGTTTTAAGACTCTATATATTTGTTAAAAAATCACGAAACTGTACTTCCCCAAAACAGCAAATTTTACTGTAAGTAATTTTTTAAATTTAAATAGTAAAAACAAAATCTTAAGAATAGTCTACTTGGTGGTAGTATTTGGGGTTTTATTTTTTTCATTCTTTTCTCTGTAGTTTAAAAATTTTTAACCAATGCGTGTATAACATTTACAGTTTGAAAACAATATCATCATTAAAGATGTGACTGTAAAAGTTCAAAGGAAAAAAGGTACCAAGATTGGAAGAAGTGATCAAACCATCCTTATTTTGAGATTATGACAGCCTGCCTAGAAAATCAAAAAGAAGCTATTAATAAAATCACAACTCCAGAGAGATTAACATTCTGACCAGATATAAGATCAATATTCAAAAGTACATAGTGCTTCTACACATCAATAATTACTCATACTTATTAAAACATTTAATGGAAAATTCCATTTTCCAAAATAGTTGCAAAAGCTATAATATCCATAGAAGAAAATATGTTAAAGCAGCCATAAGGAAACTTAAAATTATGGAAGTATTTAAAGCAGACTTATAGGAGACCTGGAGAGATAAAATTTGGTCAGAGATTTGAAGCTTCAATAATTATAAAAATGTCATTTATACTTTATAAATTTATAAATTCCATGTAACTGTAAAAAAAAAAACCCATACACTTCTATAAAATTTGAACCGATCCTAAATTTTTTGTAGATGAGCCAGAGGGACAGAAAGAACCAAGGCAGTTTTGAAGAACATAGGTGTCTGGACCTATCAGGGCATGTGACAGTGAAAGTAGGGTACTGTGGTGCTGATGTGAGGCTACAGGTACAGACCCCTGGGGAGAACAGAAAACCCGGGCACAACATCATGTACACATAGTACACAACAAATCAGGGGGAAAGGATGCACCATTTGGTAGATAGAACAGAGTTAACTAGTTCTTTAAATGCTTCAACAGGGTCTGGATGCAGTGGCTCCATTCTGTAATATCAGCACTTAGGGAGACGAAAGCAGTGAGCATCCCTTCAGGCCAGGAGTTCAAGATCAGCATGGGCAACACAGTGAGGTCCCTTTCTACAAACAAACTAACTAAAATGTTTCCTTAGAAACACTAGGATTCCTTAGAAAGGTTTCAAAAAGAACAATACATAAAGGAAAAGATTGATTATTTTTGACATGTTAAAATAAAAACTTACACAAAATATATAATAAATAAAGTAAAAAGACAAGACAGACAAGGAGGAGATTAGCCATATATGTAACAGAAAGAGGATTAGTATCAAATACATACACCTCAAAATCATTAAAAAGCAAGTGATTCAATAAGCAAAGGGAAAAATGTTGTAAATTAGGCAACCTGAATGGACAATAAATATGCCAAATACTCAGCTTGCACCACTAATCCAGAAAAGAAAAATTAAAATTACTATGAGATACAATTTCTTACCCATTAGATTTGTCAAAAAAATAGAGACAGGGTGGTATTAAAAATTGCCACAACCACTTTGGAGATGAATCTGGAAATATCTACCCGTTGGAAGATGAGTCTACCATGTGAACACAAAATTTCTCTTGGGAATACAACTAGAACTACGGCTTCTAAATGCTTCTCACTGGATCCAGTGAAAATCCATTTTACATCATCAATCAATAAACAGAACATATATATGTGTATGATATATATGTATCTGTGTGTATTTCCATGAAAAATACTTACCCTTACCACATGTGACACACTGGTTTTTAAAATTCTATTTTACTACGTCTCTTCATAATGCTGGCCTTACCCACTACCAGATTTAATGTTCCACTAATGGCCATAATGCTGGCCTTACTCACTACTAGATTTAATGTTCCACTAATGGCCATAATGCTGTCCTTACTCACTACTAGATTTAATGTCCCACTAATAGGTCAAGACTTGCTGTTTAAAGAACACTTTGCTTCTAAGGCCCTTAACACATGTACTAGTATTGCACGCAGTGCAAAAACCCAAGAAAGTGGCAGTTTTACAGGGCCAAACCCATCAAAAAGGGGAAGGAGAGGGGAGAACAGCAGCATAAGTGGCTGGCAGAGGCCAGGAAAGACCAGCAGAAGGAAAGAGAGAGACACAGAAAGAGGAAGAGATGGAGGCAGAAAGTCAGAGAGAGAGAGGAAGAGAGAGGCAAACAGGGAGTCAGAGAGAGAGAGACAAAGAAGAAGTCAAAGAGAAAGAAAGAGAGATGGAAGTAGTAAATAAAAAAGTATACCCTATTCCTTTAAAAGCCAGGGTAAATTTCTGTCTACCCAGCCAAGGCATATTCTATTTATGTGGATCTTTGACCTATATCTGCCTCCCCGCTAACTGGACAGGCACCTGCGCCTTAGTCTTTCTAAGTCCCAACATTAACATTGCCCCAGGAAATCAAACCTTATCAGTACCCCTCAAAGCTCAAGTCCGTCAGTGCAGAGCCATACAACTAATACCCCTACTTATAGGGTTAGGAATGGCTACTGCTACAGGAACCAGAATAGCCAGTTTATCTACTTCATTATCCTACTACCACAAATTCTCAAAGGATTTCTCAGACAGTTTGCAAGAAATAATGAAATCTATCCTTACTTTACAATCCCAAATAGACTCTTTGGCAGCAGTGACTCTCCAAAATCCCCAAGGCCTAGACCTCCTCACTGCTGAAAAAGGAAGACTCTGCACCTTCTTAGGGGAACAGTGTTGTTTTTACATTAACCAGTCAGGGATAGTATGAGAAGCCATCCGGTGTTTACAGGAAAAGGCTTCTGAAATCAGACAATGCCTTTCAAACTCTTATACCAACCTCTGGAGTTGGGCAACCTGGCTTCTCCCCTTTCTAGGTCCTATGGCAGCCATCTTGCTGTTACTCGCCTTTGGGGCCTGTGTCTTTAACCTACTTGTGAAATTTGTTTCTCCTAGAATCAAGGCCATCAAGCTACAGATGGTCTTACAAATGGAACCCCAAATGAGCTCAACTAACAACTTCTACCAAGGACCCCTGGACCGACCCACTGGCCCTTCCACTGGCCTAAAGAGTTCCCCTCTGGAGGACACTACAACTGCAGGACCACTTCTTCACCCTATCCAGCAGGAAGTAGCTAGAGTGGTCATTGGCCAAATTCCCAACAGCAGTTGGGGTGTCCTGTTTAGAGGGGGGATTGAGAGGTGACAACGTGCTAATAGCCTTTGCTTGCTCTGGGCGCCTCCTCGGCCTCGGCATCTGCTCTGGCCCTGCTCAAGGAGCCCTTCAGCCTGCCGCTGCACCGTGGAGGCCCCTCTCTGGGGCTGGCCAGGGCCGGAGCCCACTCCCTCTGCTCGCAGGGAGGTGTGGAGGGAGAGGCATGGGTGGCACCCGGGGCTGCACACGGCACTCGCGGGCCAGCATGGGTTCCGGGTGGGGGCGGGCTTGGTGGGCCCCCCACTCAGTGCAGCCGGCCGGCACCTGCTGGGCTTGATCAGGGGATGAACTCCCTCTGGGCTGCCTGAGTGCCTGGGCTAGGTGCCGCAAAGTCCCGCAGTGAGTGTCAGTGAGAGGTGAAGCTGGCTGGACTGCTGGGATGGGTGGGGACTTGGAGAACTTTTCTGGCTAGCTAAAGCATTGTAAATGCACCAATCAGCACTCTGTGTCTAGCTAAAGGTTTGTAAATGCACCAATCATCACTCTGTGTCTAGCTAATCAGGTGGGGACTTGGAGAACTTTTCTGTCTAGATATAAAGGATTGTAAATGCACCAATCAGCACTCTTTGTCTAGTTAAAGGTTTGTAAACACACCAATCAGCACTCTATGTATAGCTAATGGGTGAGGACTTGGAGGACTTTTGTGTCTAGCTAAAGGATTGTAAATGCACCAATCAGCACTCTGTGTCTAGCTAAAGGTTTGTAAATGCAACAATCAGCATTCTGTCACAACAGACCTATCAGCTCTCTGTAAAATGGACCAATCGGCTCTCTGTAAAATGGACCAAGCAGCAGGATGTGGGTGGGGCCAGATAAGGGAATAAAAGCAGGCAACTGGAGCCAGCAGCGGCAACCCTGGGGTCGCCTTCCATGCTGTGGAAGCTTTGTTCTTTGGTTCTTTGCAATAAATCTTGCTGCTGCTCACTCTTTGGGTCTGTGTTGCCTTTATGAGCTGTAACACTCACTGCAAGGGTCTGCAGCTTCACTCCTGAGGCCAATGAGACCACGAACCCGGGTGGGACAAACAACTCCAGATGGGAGGAATGAACAACTCCAGACGCGCCGCCTTAAGAGCTGTAACACTCACCGCAAAGGTCTGCAGCTTCACTCCTGAAGCCAGCGAGATCACGAACTCTCCAGTAGGAAGAAACTCTGAACACGTCCGAACATCAGAAGGAACAAACTCCGGACACACCATCTTTAAGAACTGTAACACTCACCAACCCCAAGAGTCTGCAGCTTCATTCTTGAAGTCAGCAAGACCGAGAACCCACCAATTCTGGACACGCTAGAAGACACATATAGAAATGTTCATTATGATTTTGTTTATAACAAAAATTTGGAAACATCTTAAATGACTTCAACAAAATAAATACGTTAGGGTATTACTATATACAGATAGTAATATATATATTATATATAATATGCACGTGTGTGTGGTAAAAGTTTATAACATACAAATATACGTACATATGTAGTAAAAGTTCATTAACATTTATTAAAAGGTTTTTTTTTGTTTGTTTTTTGGTTTTTTTAATAAGGATTCTTGCTCTTCTTGCCCAGGCTGGAGTGCAGTGGCATGATCTCCACTCACTGCCACCTCCACTTTCCAAGGTTCAAGTGATTCTCCTGCCTCAGTCTCCCGAGTAGCTGGGATTACAGGCGCCCGCCACCACGCCTGGCCAATTTTTATATTATTGGTAGAGACGGGGTTTCACCATGTTGCCCCGGCTGGTGTCGAACTCCTGACCTCCTGATCCGCCCGCCTCTGCCTCCCAAAGTGCTGGGATTACAGGCGTGAACCACTGCACCCGGCTGTAAAGGTTTAAAACATGCATGAGACTGTGAAATGCCGAAGTCAGAGAACCGGCACTCCTCGTGGGCAGGGAAGAACCACACAAGAGCTTCAAATGTACATATTAAAAGTTACGGTTTACATAATTGGTGGAGGGCAAAACACTGGCAGTTGGCAAAGTCTACCTTTCTGCACACATTATATATTTCATAACTTAAGAAGAAGCATGAAACAGAAGAGCTTGACTGGGAACGGGGAGGAGACAGCAGCAGTTTGAGCGGGAGAAACATCAGGGGACGGGGACTGGCTTTGCTCTGTCGTGTCTGGTTCCTCTCTGGAAGGCCTGAGCCAGGGCCTCCCCATACAGCAGTCACTTCCCGTTCTTTCTGTCTTCTTTAATTCTCAGGACAATCTCGAGTGATGGGGATTACCGCACCCGTGTCACAGCTGAGTAAAGTCGGGCACAATCGCTTGTGCTTGCAGCTGAGAGGCAGGGGCGCCTTCACGACAGTTAGGCCGCCCTTCCCAGCGCAGGGCACGGCCCCTGGCTGCCACGGAGGAGACAGGCGCCAAGCGCGGCTCACACAGGGGTGACCAGGCATACAGGAGCGCGCTCTCAGTCTTAAAACACACCAAGGCCGCCGAGGCCACTTCCTCTGAAGCTCACTTTCCTGCGACCTCAGCAGCCGCGCAGAAAAGTCGCCTGGCGTCATCGGGTGCAGAGAAAGCCCGGGCGCACAGCCCGGGGCCTGGGCGAGCTC
Source organism: Pongo abelii (assembly GCF_028885655.2). NCBI lineage: Eukaryota > Metazoa > Chordata > Mammalia > Primates > Hominidae > Pongo > Pongo abelii. Next base: position 18,988,171 of record NC_071996.2, read on the forward strand.
AGTAAGGAGCCACACTGGCTGGGCACAGAAACAGACGGAGCCTCAAATCGAGCAGCCAGGAGGCGCCTGCAGGAGGGAGGGGCTGGCTGGGGTCTGCAGCTGGAAGACCTCACCCGCCAGCCCCAGGCGCGTTTGCCTGGCCAGGGTGGGGGTGGCGCTGGCGTCTGTGTCCCAGGAGAGGAGCGCGGCTTTCATGAGGCTTGGGCGCAGAGGCGATCTGTGAGCTGTCATATGCGATGCATTTGTCACACTATCCTTTCTCACTGTCCTCTGCGACATTATTCAACGGGAAAACCACGACCAAAGGCGGGGTGGTGCCCTGAGCACCACGAGCTCCGGCTCTGCTGGCACCAGCGCGCACCCCGCGCCACGCTCCTCCAGCCGATGTCACTCGTAGTTCCTGTGCGCCTGTCTCTCCCCAGCTCTGCTCCTGGGTCCCCTGAGGGTCACGGCCCCGCTGGGCCCTCAGTGGCGTCATTGCACAGAGCAGCCCAGGCTTCTTCCTTCAGGCTGCCTTAGCTGCTAAGAAACAATATGCCGGCTAGCTCCGGGTCCCACTTCGCCTTCTAGTACTGCGGTGACAGATGATGAAACAAATGCTTACAAGAGAGGGGGTGAAACCATGTAAGTGCTCCCGGGGACAAGAGCAGGTTGAACTGTGGGGCCCGGTGAAGGATGCCTGCAGGGGTGGTTTATTTCGCTCACCCAGCTCAAGCTTCCTCTGTCTCTGAGAGCCCAAACCACTTTCCCTAAATACCAGGACATTCTTTAGGTCCTGAAACATAGGTAGGCATGTCCCCTAAAAATGCCACTCTCTCTTCAATGCACTGCCATTGGATGCCTTGCGTTGCCTTAGGTATTAGTCAGAGGGGGCTGCGGTAACAAACACCAGAGGCTGGGTGACTCCAAACACTGAAGCTGATTCCCCAAGGCTGCTGGAGGCTGAAGTCCGAGGTCAAGCTGCCAGTGGGGTTGTTCCTCCTGAGGCCTCTCTTCTTGGCCCAGCAACGGTGTCCTCCCTGTGTCCTCACATGGCCTTCCCTCTGCACGTGTCTGTGTCCCCATCTCTTATTATAAGGACACCAGGCACCTTGGAGTAGGGCCCAGCCCTGTGATGTCATTTTACCCTAGTTACCTCTTTAAAGGTCCTGTCTCCATATACAGACCCATTCTGAAGTGCTCAGGGTTAGAACTTCAATGTATGAATTTTGGGGGAAGACACAATTCATTGTGTAACACGTTATGACTGTCCATGTGCCCTGACTCTCCCCAGGGGGCCAGGCACCCCTTTGCTGTGCTCCCAGGGCCCCCTCTACCCACCGGTGAAGTAGCACTTGGAATGTGCTGTACATGCTCACCTGTTTGCACCTAGGCCCGCAATGGCATCCCCAACACCAGAACACTAACCCCTGGTCAGTAAGGTGCTGTCTCTACCTCCATCCCCAGTGTCATGAGGTATTGTGGAAGGCATTATTGCATGATGCAGGGGGTCTGCCTGCCCTAACTGTAGGGTGAACGCTCGGTTCACACCACCCAGGTGGCAGGCATCACATGCTCTCATTAAGCACACAAGCAAACTTTATTATTGAAACCTCATTCCTACAATCAAATACTACATTCTTATTGAAAAAAAAAGCTAAAAAAAAATAAGAAATGTACATCTTAACACATCTGCCTTCTCATCACGCTAGGCTCAAATAAGAGGATCCTTGCCACTTGCCTCCTGCATGGTGCCACCTTCTCTTGGCTCCTCACACTGGAAGTGACATCTAGGCAGGCTCAGCTCAAACACATCTTTCCTGGCTCTTTTCCCCAGGTCAAGAGTTCCCCAGGAGGGCATACTGTAACTATGTGTGGAAATGTCTCTCTCCCAGGATTCTGCAAGCTTCTCAAGGGCAGGAAACCCCCCGATCCATCCAGTCTTACCAGAACTTACACAGGGCTCCACTCGAGATGCTCGATGCATGTTTGGGAACAGATAAATGAGTGAATAAAAGCTGAAGCCCAGTCAGTCTTTCATTTTCTAAGTAGACTTTCCATTGTTATGACTTTGTTGTCTCTATTACCTCTGCCCCAGAATTCATGCTTTCATGAACGGCTAAGACAATTTTGAGCCTTATACAAATGTTTTCCCAGGACATAACCAGTGCCTGGTGCATTTGGCCCTCTGTGCACACTTTTTAGGACTTGAAATGTTTCCTTAAATCACATCAGACTCCTCATCTTTCCTCCCTCTCAATCACCATAGGGCACTGACAAATCCATCCATTCATTCAACACAGTGAGTGCATTGATCTAACCCTGGGGAACAGCAATGAAGATGCAGTCTTTTTTCCTTCAGCTATTTCCAGGGCTACGGGGAGAGTGCTGTGCAAACAAATTAAAATACACCCAAGTAAATATCCAGGCACTGTGGGAGAAGTCTCAAGAGTTCAATGAGATGCCAGGAAGGGCATAGTAGATGCTACCCCAGACTTTGAGAACAGTGGGCACTGTGCCGGGCCCAGGCAGGCCCTTAGCTGAGCCTCAGGGACAACTGAGTGGGGCCAGGGACCCCTGCAGAGGCACGAGATATGCACGCCGGGCTCGCCCAGAGAGCTCAGGAATCCAACCAGGATGGTTGCAAGTGAGGGTTGTGGAAGGGTGAGCTCGATGCAGCTGCATGTTCAGCCATGGCCAAACCCTGGAGGGCCCTGTGCATCCTGCTGAGAAGCCTAGATTCTTCTCTTCAGCTCTCAGCTTCACTCACCTGCTTTGGATTTATGTGCAACACCTACAAAAACAGGTCATGGGGAGTACTGAGGAGCTCCATGGAGAGGAGCCCCAGAAAAGGGACTGCAGGAGACATGAGGGCTGGTGGAAGGTGAGTTGAGGCAGAAATAGCAGGTACCAGCCTGAGGCAGAGCCAGGCACAGGGTAGGGCAGCTTGGGAGCCAGAGCCCGGGGGAGACTCAGGTTGGGGGGGAAACGTGGGTTCTCAAAGCTTTGTGTATTTCTTTTTCCTTTTAAATGTTTATTCCACTCAGGATGATTATTACAACTTCCTTGTACTGTAGACATTTGTAAACACCCAGCAGTGGATGGTAAATTCTTGGAGGGCAGGTACTTGCTTTACTCATCTTTATATCCTATAATCATGAGCACACTATAGAGCCCAGGCAAAATGTGTTGAATGTGCTTGTAAGTAAGTCAGTGAGTAAATGGTGTCAAGTTACATGTGGGAGCTTATTTCTTTTCAATCTTTTTCTAATTTTTTCTGAATCCAAGCATCAAGCAGCACTAGAATTCTATACATCTAAATCAGCCTGTGTTTGTTCCAAAGAGGCCAGAGAAGGTTCCCACCACATAGAAGAGAGACTGGAAAATAAAGTCAGGCAAAGAATATGAAAGTTGTGTTAGTTCTGAGCTCAAGGAGAGCAGAGGACAGATTTCATTGAGGTGTCTATTTCCCACTTAGAACATCCACTTTTATAAAGGAAGAAGACAATAATTGCTTACTGGATGAATGAAAAAGATATGAATGAATCAATAATAATGATAAAGATAGAAAGAAGAAAGTGTCATTAATAAGTAGATTTCATTAATTGTCAAAACTGTCCATCCATACCATGTGGTAAATGAAACACAACCAAAGGAAGTGGCTTTCAAAATGTTGATTAAACCCAGCCCATTTCTGATCTATTTAATTTAATTATTCAGAGTCCTTGGTCTTCAAACCCTAGTTCTGGCCTCCGTTTTCCTCTGATGTGCTATAATGAGCCAGTCTTCAGCCAAAGGCTTCCCACAGCACTACGCTTAAAAGAGTTATGGAGCTGTATCCCTCTGGATCATACAGCAGAGGGCTGTGATTGAATAGTAACGTCTACCATGGCACATGCCCAAATGGTGGGACACATAACATGTGATTTCATCAAAACAACAGTAAGCCTTTCAGGGTGCTAGAAGCTGGAAAATCATTCAATAGCTCGCCTTTGGGCCTATTGGTTCAATTTGTAAACATGTACTTACTGATGACTTAGGAAAACAATGAGAAAGAGTAGGAGACTAGACATGAATTCCAACTCTGCCACCCACAAACTGTGCAGAACATGCTGAATCCCTCTGGGCCTCATTTTGGTCTGAAAAACAGAGATCCTCAGTCCAGCTGTGGGAATGTTGTCCCTGTGCCACACTAGCACACCCTGGAGACCATTAAACTTGTGCTGAATGCACGTGTACGTGGGTCAACAAATAAATGGTACAAGTGGTGCACAGAATGTACTCAGGGAATGGCATCAAATGTCAGCTCTCATTTTCATTGATCTGCTGTGGATTCATGTACATTCCCTATAAAAGTGGGTAGTAAGGGATGAACATCAGGTCGCCCCCTTCAGAATAGTCCTACACCATTATCCTGTGTGGTAAACACAATCTTAAAATTGGAGATGGTCCCCCAAGTTCCCAGAGACCATCTCCCAGTTATTCAATCAAATTCTAATGTAGATGCTGCTAGTAAGAGATTTTGCATATGTTATTAAGGTTCCAAATCAGCTGACTTTAAGGGAGGGATCTTACACTTAGTGGGCCTGATCTAACCAGATGAGACCTTACAAGGGACAAGACTCTTCCTGGCAAAAGAGGTTTGAAGTGTGAGAGGGATTCAGAGTGAAGGAAATTCTGGGCTGCTGGCTTTGAAGATGTGCTGAGGGCAGCACACTGCTGAAAGCATCAAGGAAATGAGAGCCTCAGCCCTACAGTCACAAGGATTGAACTTTGCCACAGCCACTAAGCTTGGAAGAGGACCCAAACTCCAGATGAGACACAGCTCTGCCAACAGCTTGATTGTAGCCTCACTAGGCTGTTAGCAGAGAACTGTATGCTGTGCCCAGACTTCTGACCTACAGAGCTGTGAGATGTGATCTAAGTTTATGGTAATTTGTTATGCAGCAATAGAAAACTAATGCACCCTAGCCCTTCTTTTGCCAATTTTATATTCCTATGCTTTAAAAGCATTCTTAAGACTGCCATAAAAATGATGTTCCTGGAAGGACACTTTTTTTTTTTTTGAGACGGAGTCTCACTCTGTGGCCCAGGCTGGAATGCAGTGGCCTGATCTTGGCTCACTGCAAGCTCCGCCTCTCGGGTTCTAGCAATTCTCCTGCCTCAGCCTCCTGAGTAGCTGGGACTACAGGCGCCCACCACTGCGCCCAACTAATTTTTTGTATTTTTAGTAGAGACGGGGTTTCACCATGTTAGCCAAGATTGTCTCAATCTCCTGACCTCGTGATCCATCTGCCTCGGCCTCCCAAAGTGCTGGGATTACAGGCATGAGCCCCCACGCCCAGCCAGAGACATATTTTTAAACAATGATTCTTTAACACCTTACAAGGGATGGCAACAGTAAGACTCAAGATAATCCCCCAAAATGAGACGTGGCCTCTCATCACGCTGTGATTATCAGTGTATTATCTTACTTTACTTTTATAATAGTGTTCAGGTTGTTTTTTTTCTTTTGTCTTAAGAATGAAACTAATACATGCTTATTAAAAAATTTAAAGTCTCAGAAAAGCAGAAATAAAACAAACAAATCATTAGTAATCCCCCACTCAGAAGCAATCCCTGTTAATATATTGATGGCAATATATTCCTTTCAAATTTCTTATACATTTATTTTAACAAAATTCAGAACATAATATATATTCTACTGCTTTTCAGATTTCTTTGACTATAGCCCAATAACATATAGATTTCACATTACTCAGAAAAAAGTTCACAAAACAATACTATCTTAGTCCATTTAGTGTTGCTATAAGGGAATACCTGAGGCTGAATAATTTATTTGAAATAAAAGGTTTATTTGGCTCATGATTCTGCTGGTTGGAAGGTTCAAGACTGGACATATGGGGAGGGCCTCAGGCTGCTCCCACTCATGGTGGAGGCAAAGGGGAGCTGGTGTGCAGAGATCATATGGAAAGAGAGGAAGTAAGACAGGGCAGGGTGCCAGGATCTTTAACAACCAGCTTTTCAGGGAACTCATAGAGCAAAAACTCACTCACCCCCCACCCCAGGAGGGCATTATTAATCTATTCATGGGGGATCCACCCTCATGACCAAAACATCTCCTGTCAGGCCTCATCTCCAACAATGGGGATCAATTTCAACATGAGGTTTGGTGGGAACAACCAACCCATATCCAAACATCCAAATTATGCCAAAGACTTACCCTTATTATTTGCAATAAATTCTGATAGTTTCTATCTTGTTTCATTTCTTAAAAAATATTTTTTGCAACCTACTAAACTGATTGCAAGACCCACTAATGTGTTATTACCTGTAGTTTCAATAACTACACTTCACTATTTATTCAAGATACAATTTTGTATCTTGAATTTTCTACTTTGCATCATTTCATGAAAACTCCCATGTCATTAAAGTAATTTTAAACATGCTTATAATGGTTTTGTGATATTAAATTTTATTGAGGTATCATATTTATTTTATTTACCCATGTTCCTATACTTGAATACTAGATTACTTCATATTTTTAATTAACATTTTTCTTGCCCATTAACATTTGTATATGCCTTAGTGTGGACACCAAGAAGTGAAATCATTAAAGTGCTTGTATAAATATCTATCTCCCTTCTAAACAGTATTTATTCATACAAGGAGCCTGAATCAAGACTGTTCATGCCCTCCTCCCCTGGAGCCCCCTGCACTCACCTAATTAGCCAGGGAAAATAGGGCCTGGAGAGCACTCTTCTCTGTACCTTGTTGGCCTGAAGGCTAGAAACCTTGGAGGAAACACTATGCCTGTGTTTCTCAACCAGGCAAGAAAGACAGGAGGGTCCTTCAGCTACAGGTGCCCAAGCAGCACAATAGCTCCACGGCTGCCAAAATGTTTTCATTTCTCATGACCTGCTGGTATTGTTATTTCTAATGAACTGTGATTTTCATTGCTGCTGAAGCAGCCTGGCATCTCTCTTCTCTCCAACAGACTGCCTTCCCAAGCAGCCAGTATTTAACATAAATGCCCCCGCAGGGGCCAAGATGCTGATTCCAGTGCTCTCACCTGCTGCTCTTAGCCTTCCCTCCCTCCACATCCTCAGAGGCAGCCCAAGGACCTCACTTTCCACCTCTCCACTCTGACTGAAAATGCCCCCCTCTTAAGTGCAATATCTCCCTCAAACCGTTTAATGCAATACTTATAGCAGAAAATTCACTTCTGTCTGCATTAGGTAAGTATGAGTGTATATTTCCTGAAATAAGCAGATGTTAAGGTGTTTTCATGGGAGCCCTGCCCCTGTGTTTGTCAGGTGATAACACAAGCTGGGAAGGAGGGGGGTCATCTTACATGGTGAGGGCCTCTACAGAAGCCAGACCATATCTTCCACTTAGGGTGCAGGATGGGTGAAGGTGAGGACTGGGCGCGTGCATAGGTGTTTACACAGCACGTCTGTCCTTTCCAGGGAAAAGTAATGGAATGCATTATTTCACATCTCAGTGCTTTCGGCTGTATACCATTCTTTCCCTTCTCCTCTTGGCTAATTTCTACTTATACTGCAAGACTCAACCCAGAAGTCTTCTTCAGGAAATTTTTCTTTGACTTCCCTGTTCTGAGCTGGAACAGCACCCTCATGTGCCTCTTGCACTGGAGTATAATTATTTCTTTATTTTCTTGGTAATGCATCTTAACTTACTTTTGTATACCCAGCAAGGTGTACGTTACATAGTATGTACTCAGTAAGGTTTTTTTTTTTTTTTTTTTTTTGCAATAAACTGAAAAGGTACAGAATTATCAACTCACAACCTTGAGGTTCCTGTAACGAAAATGGGCACCATTTCTCCCCTCCCCTTAATCCTGACCTCTAGGTGCTAGAGGTGTCATTGGTCATAGTAGAGAGTACTGAAGATTTCCACTTTGTCATATATCACATATAGTATATGTGTGTGTGTATGCATGCGTGTGTGTGTGTTTCATTTTGGCTTAAACAACAGGAATTTATCATCTTGTGTCTCTGAAGGCTGAAAGTCCAAGACCAAGGTGCAGCATGGTTGCTTCCCTCTGAGGGCTATGAGGGAAGGGTTGGTTCCAGGGCTCTCTCCTTGGCTTGGCGATGGCCATCTTCTCCCTATGTCTTCACATCATCTTCCCTTTAAGCATGTTTGTGGGTTGTATCCACTTCTTATAAACATGCCAGCCATCCTGGATTAGCATCCACCCTCATGACCTCAGGCTCACTTTTAGGCACCTGAGCAGCACCACAATTTTACTAATTACACAACTGTATTATACAACTTTACTACTAACATCTGCAATGACCCTATCTTCTAATAAGATCACATTCAGAAATGTTCAGGGGCCTCACGTGGATTTAGGAGGGAGACACAGTTCAACCCACAACATATGCCAAGCAAGGACAAAGAAAATTTTCCCATCAGGAGCCCAACCCTGATTAAATCCAACTCTAGTCAAGTGCTTACTGTGTAGGAGATCACACAGGATCATAGGATCACAGGATCCTGGGCTAAGGCAGTAAAATGGAAGAACTGAGTTTCTCTGCCTTTGAGGATCTGGGGGTGGGATGACAGTATAATAGTGCCTAGCATGGTTCCTGGCACATCAGAGCCATCCCGTAAATGTTTAAAGAATATGGTCCTGCTCTGGGAGTCAGAAACCCTAGACTTTAGATTTCAGTTTTGCCACTTGTTTGCTGTGTAGCACCAAAGCCACTTCCAGCCTCTGAGGCTTTGTCTTATAATTTAAATCACATGAGAAATGACGTGATTACAGTAGGATGCAATGGCAACTGAAATACAACCATGCCCTCAGGAGAAAGCATTGTCACCCACAACATTAATCAGTTTGTAGGTCATGTTTGCTAAACAGACTAATTTTCTTCTACCAAATCAAATGAGAATTCTGACTTTTCATTACAATTCTCAAAAAGCAACATTTCTATCCCTTCCACCAGTTGCAGGTACAGGCATACCTCATTTAATTGCAGTTTGCTTTACTGTGCTTCCCAGATACTGTGTTTTTTGTTTGTTTGTTTGTTTTTTACAGATTGAAGGTTGGTGGCAACCCTGTACCAAGCAAGTCTGTTGGAGCCATTTTCCCAACGGCACATGCTCACTTCATGTTTCTGTGTCACGTGTTTCAAACTCATAGTGGAAGGGTAAGTACTAGACTGGTAAATTAGGGAAAAGTATTGGGATTCTTGCGTACCAAGAGCCTGTAGAGAGAGAACCTGTAATACACATAGTCCAAATCTCACTCTCAAAAATTTAAACAGACTTAACTAAAATTAATTGAATGTGTCATCAAAACATGAACTAGCATAATTTCTGATTAGACCAGAATGAGCAGTCCTTTATTCTATCTATCTCACAGAAGAAAGCGTGATTCATTCTAAGAGAAAATAATATTTTTTCTCATCTCTACAATTTTTTAAAACATAATGCCTCATCAAAAATTATAAAAGGTGCAAAGAATTAAAAATTACCGTAAATGTAAATAAACAGAAAAAAATGAGATTCATAACCAAGAGAAAGAATATTCAATAATTAGCTGACCCACAGATGACCCAGATATTAGAATTAACAGGCAGAGACTTTAGGTGCTATCATTATAGTAAAGACATTAGAAGAAAAGATGAAAATAGGGAATTTCGGTATGGAAATGGAATTCTAAAAAATTTGGCATTTCAGATCAGAAATTATGTGAAATTAATAAATTAAATAAATAATAATTAATTAAATTAACAAAACCTGAGTTTAGCAAAACTAAGGACATAGAAAAAAAGATTAGTTAATGAGAAGACAATATTAAATAAAGTTTCCAAACTGACGCCAAAAAAGAGAAAAAATAAATAAAATAACAGACCATGAGTGATGTGTAGGACAGAGAAAAGGGAGAAGTATTTGAAGAGATAACAGCTGAGAATGTTCCAAAACTGATAAAAGATATCAACTAACTGATTCAAGCAGGATAATAAGAAAAACACACATAGGAGCTCTATAATCAAACTGCTGAACACCAAAAATAAAAATAAAAGCTGAAAAGCAGCACTCCCCCCAACCCCCCAAAAAGATATGGAAATAGCAATGAGAATTACAAGTGTCTTGACAACAGAAATGATGGAAGCCAAATAATAAACAGATATCTTTAAAGTGTTAAAAATAAAATTGTCTAAACTAGAATTCTATATCAAGTAAAAAATTATTTAAACTTGTAATTGAAATAAAGACATTTTTAGTCAAACAAAAACTAAGAACATTTGTTTGTAAGCAAAACTTACCCTCAAATAAATAATAAAAGCTCAAGTTAACCAAAAATAATACCAGCCAGAGGCACAGTTTTACAGGAAGAAATGAGCATCAGCAAGTAAACAAACACATGTGCGTGAACACACACACACACGTAAATATGGAGAACTTTTTTATGTTAAAGACTGTTGATGGCTAAGAACGACAAAAAATGTACTCTGCAATTAATAACATACAGAAGTAAAATATATGAAAATAGCACAGATGGCGTGAGAGTATAAATGGAATTACACTGTTTAAAGTTCTAAAAAAATACTAATTCAAAGTAGTTTATAATAAATTAAAGATGCACATTGCAATAACCACTAAAAAAGTTAAAAGGACATTACTAAATAGTCCATGTAGAATACAAATGATATATTATAATAAAAATTACTAAGTTTTAAAAAGAAAGAAAAGAAGAACAAGGAAACAAGCAAAAAAGGGCAAATAGAACACAAACTGTAACACAATATACTTACTCATGTCAATAGGCATATTAAATCAAAATGAGCTAAACAATTTAATTTAAAGACAGATATTGTCAGATGGGTTAGATGAGAGCAAATTACATGGTGCTTATAAAACACATAGTTTAAGAGAAAGGACAAAAAGTCGTGTGAAGGTTAATGGTTGGGAAAATGTGACATGCAAATATTAGCCACCAGAAAGCGAATGTAGCCCCATAAATATCAGATGGAGTAAACTTCAAGACAAGGAAAATTTGGGAAATAAATAAAAGTGTCTCATAATTAAGTGGATCAATTTATTTGAAAGACATGACATTTCTAAATCCCTATGTTTCTAATAACATAGCATCAAATAACATAAAGCAAAAATTAGCATAACTATTGAGTGAAAATTTACAAATTCACAATCAAAGCCACATAGTTTTACCCACGTAGCTCAGGAATTGATAGAACAAGCAGATGAAAAAAAATCAGTAAATATAGGGAAAAATTTTAAAGTGCTATTAGACAATTTAACCTCATTGATGACTTAGAACTACATCTAACTTTTGCAGAATCAAGATTCTTTTTAAGAACATGTGGAATATTCAGCGAAATAGACCAAATGCTTAACTGTAATGGAAGTCTCAATGTATCCCAAAGAATTGTAATCAGAGTATGCTTTAAGGAAAACATAGAATTAAATTTAAAATCAATTAAAAAGACAACTAGAAAGTCCTCAGATATTTGAAAATTAAATAACACATTGCTAAATAATTTATGAGTCTAAGAAAGAATCCAACAGAAATTAGGATATATTTGGAACTGAGTAGTAATGAAAGTATACATATGAAAATTTGTGGGATATAGTTAGAGCAGGGCTTAAGGAGAACTCTATAGTGTTAAATAACTATATTAGAATAAAAGAGAAATGTTTAATATTAATTATCTAAGTTTCCATCTCAAGAAACTAGAAAACAGAAAAGCAAATTAAACCAAGGCAAATAAAAAATTGTTATGATAAAAGACACAATAAATTTTTTAAAAGATGTAAAATGGAAAAAAGATAAATGAATCTAGTTTGGTTATTAATAAAGCTTAGTAAAACCAGCCAACTTTTGTTAAGACTGATAAAAATAAATAAAACACACAGATTACCCAATAGAAAAAAATGAAAAAGGAGACATTACTACAGAGCCTGTAGGAATTAACAGGATAATAGAAGGGAAAGGAACTTTCAGAATAGTAGAGAAGTGGGGGAGGATTCTCTTTCCAACAAAACAACCATTCAACTAGGGAAAATTATTTGTGTTTAAAGAACTATTATTTGAAGTCTGTGGAGGTGCAAATGAATTAATGGAGTAACATTCAAGAAAGTAAGATTCAAGAAAATCTACAAAAACGTACTAAATGTCAGTAAGAAGAGCGAGAGTCAGCAGCATTGGAAGCAGAACATGCTCCCTTCCCCAATCTCAGGTTCAGTATTATGGAAATCACTCCAGGGGTTCTGATCCAGGTGAGAGTAATCAAGAAGAAAAGTGACCATTTTCCTCTCATCTACCAGCCTAGAGCTCTTTGTCATAATGGGAAAAGCAGGCCACTGGGGTGTCTCATCTCCTTCAGCTGTGTGATGCATAAGCTCTGTTTGGGCAGGCTCAGTGGAGAAGACCAGTATTTTCTTCCCCAACCAGCCCCACTCGTAGGTCAGAAGCTCAGCACCGAGCACAGTAGGCCAAGATTCCTGAGCCCTGATCACAGTCACTTCCTCCTAAGCTCCCTTATCATCGGGTGGCTTGCTGAGATGGACATGGGGTGGCTTGCTGAGGAAGGACAAGCTAAGATGACCAGGGTCCTCCTTACCCACCTGCTAGTGCCCCATTGTAGGACAGCTATGTCAGAGAGGAGGACTGCTGTCTTCTGCAGAGGCTCTCCCCAGGAGGAGCAGCAGGTCATAGCAAAGAATGTTATAGCTCCACCTGAGGGAGTTCATTTAGAGCATCTAAAATGCTTACAGTGTTGTCATAGAGAAAAATGGAGATCTAGAGAAAGAGCAATTAAAGGAGCAGAGTGCTCACAGCTCCATGACATTAGTAGCAGCAAGCAAAATGGCAGAGTGGCCAGAACTTTAACAGTGAGAACCAGGGAACAAGAAAGCCAGGAAGAACCTTTCTGGAATCACAGTCCACTCTGCTGCCAGGGGCTCCTGTGGGCATGTAAGTAGGTGGAGGGCAGACTTGAAAGCATGCCTCAAGCTGCACTCAGAGGCATCACCAATAGTGTAATTCTCACTGGCACTGGGGGCTTCAGCACAGCCTCTGACCAAACACTGGGTAAGCAATAAGCTGCTCTGACCCATGGGCAAAGCTTAAGGAGCCAGGCACAAAAGTGAAGTCATAAACGTACCTGACAGTCTGAAAGGCTGTGAGCATGCACAATTTTGGGCCCCCTCAGGTGTAATCAGAGAGACAAAAATCTAAGCTTTTGATGTCTGACTGAACATGGAGCAACAGCATAAACTCCAGGAGCTGTGATTTCAGTCCCCAAGTCACACACACATCTAATGTTGAAGGGTCAATATCTATCTTGCCAAGAAGGCTTAAGCACAACCATTGACGAAAAGTGACTTAAGCTGGCCCAGGGGTGGCCCCTGGATAACCAGGTGTATTAGTCAGGGTTCTCTAGAGGGACAGAACTAATAGGATAGATATACAAAGGGGAGTTTATTAAGTAGTATTAACTCACACAATCACAAGGTCCCACAATAGGTCATCTGCAAGCTGAAGAGCAAGGAAGCCAGTCCAAGTCCCAAAACTGAAGAACTTGGAGTCTGATGTTATAGGTCAGGAAGCATCCAGCATGGGAGAAAGACGTAGGCTGGGAGGCTAAGCCAGTCTAGCTTTTTCATGTTTTTCTGCCTACTTTTTATTTGCTGGCAGCTGATCAGATGGTGCCCATCCAGACTAAGGGTGGATCTGCCTTCCCCAGCCCACTGACTCAAATGTTAATATCCTTTGGCAACATGCTCACAGACATGCTCAAAATCAATACTTTGCATCCTTTAATCCAATCAAGTTGACACTCAGTATTAACCATCACACCAAGCTAAAAGACAATTAAAACAAAAATAAATAAATCTAAGCAGGGATTCAGTGACTGCACAGCCCAGAAAAGACCATATGGTAAGCTACAAAGCAAGCCTCAATAAATTTCAAAGGATTGATATCATACATAATATGATTGGAAGCAATGGCATAAAACTGTAAAACAAGAAAAGAAAATTTATGGAATCCAGTAATATGTGGAAATTTAGCAACACTTCAAAATAACTGGTGAGTCAAAGAGAATTCACATGGGAAATAAGAAAATACCTTGAGATGAATAAAAATGACAACACAACACTTGTGGGCTGTGGCTAAAGCAGTGGTCAGATGGAAACCTATGGTTATAAATGCCTGTAGTTTTTTAAAAAGAAAAGTCCCTAATCAATAGCATAAATATGTACAGTATCTTAAATTAGAATATTATAAATTGAAAGAAAAAAGAAAATGTTAAAGATTACAATGAAAAAAATAAAATGGAGAATAGAAAAATAATAGAAAAAAAATTTAAAACCAAAAGCTGTTTGTAAAAATTAACACAATTGACAAATATTTTGCTACATAACCCAGAAAAATATAGAAAACTAAACCTACCAAAATCAGGAATGAAAGAGGTTGTATGTGATTATTGACTTTACAGAAATAAAAAGGATAACAAAACAATACTATGAACAGCCATTTACTGACTTGTTTTATTCAAGTTACTGATAACTGAAATTGACAAATCCCTAAAAAGATACAAACTACCAAAAATGACTCAAAAAGAAATGGAAAGTCTGAGTAGATCTATAACAAGAGACTTAAGTAGTAATTTTAAAATTTCCCACAAACTAAAATTGAACCCCAGAGGGTTTCAATGGTAGTTTCCACTGACCATTTTTTAAAAATGAATTAATACCAACTTCTCATAAAGTCTTTAGAAAAAATGAAGATGAGAAGATACCTCTCCACTCATTCTATGAAGTCACTATCACCCTGATACCAAAACCAGACAAAGATGTTACATGCACAGGAATCTACAAACCAGCCTTCCTTATGACTACAGACACAAAAATCCTCTACAAAATACTAGCAAATGAAATTCAGCAAGTTATATAAAGGATTATATACTGTAACCAACTGGGATTAATCCCAGGAATGCAAGGTCTTTTCAGCATAAGAAAATCAATCAATTAAACTTATACTTTATCAAAATTATATGTTCATTTCAATAGACATAGAAGAACTTTTGACAAAATCCTGTAGCCTTTCATAATTTAAAGATTTTAAAAATTCTACAACTAGGAATAGAAAGAAACTTCCTCAACCTGATAAAGGGCATTTACTAAAAACTCATAGCTAATATCATACTTAATGGTGAAAGACTAAATTCTTTTCCTGTAAGATTAGAAAACTGACAAGAAGGTCTACTCCTTGCCACGTGTATTCAAAATTGAAAAAGAAATAAATGCCATCTGCATAATTCTATTTATGGAAAATGCTAAAAATATATTAGAAACTAGTTAAGCTAATATCAACAATGTTGATAACTTTGAGTTATCAACATATCAATTTTCAGATTGGCAAGGTTGCAACATATAAGATCAAGATACAAAAATCAGTTGTATGTCTATATTTCAGCAATAAACCACCCAAAAATTGAACTAAAAAATTCTTTTACAATAACATCAAAAATAATAAAATACACAAAAATAAATTGAATAAATGTAAGACTTGCAAACTGAAAACTACAAACCATGTTTGAAAGAAAATAAAGATCTAAATAAGTAGAAAATATCCATGTTCATGGATTAGAACAATTAATATTATTAAATGGGATTACTTCCTAAACTGATATCCAGACTAAATGTAATCCCTATCAAAATCCTATCTTGCTCTTTTGCTAATACTGGCAGGCTGATACTAATAATCCATGTGGAAATATATGGGACCTAGAATAGCCAACATATTGAATAAGACAAAGTTGGAAAATTCACACTTCTAATTTTCAAAACTTACTACAAAGCTATGGTAATCCAAACACTGTGGTACTGGCATAAGGGTAGACACATTGGTCAATAGAATAGAATTTCAAATGCAGAAATCAATCCATATATCTATGAACAAGTTGTTTTTGACAAGGGGGATATTCAATGGGCAAAAAAATAGTCCTTTCAACAAATGATTCTGTGACAGCTGGATTTCACTTGCGAGGAAAAGAAGTTGGACCCATATCTTACACCATACACAAAAATTAACTCAAAATAGATGATGGTGCTTAAATGTATGAGCTGAAATTATAAAACTCTCTAAGAAGAAAACTTAGGAGTAAGTGTTCATCATATTGGTTTAACTTTTTTTTTATATGACAGCAAAAACACAAGCAGCAAAAGAAAAATCTATAAATTGGAGTATATCAAAATTAAAACCTTTTATACTGCAAATAATACTACCAAGAAAGTGAAGGAAAAACACCACATGGAATGGGAAAATATATTTGTAATTCCTACACCTGATAAAAGAGTTATATCAAATTCCCCTTTAAATCATTTTTAAAAATATGAATAACCCAACTTTAAAAGTGGACAATGAAACTCAATAGACATTTCTCTGAAGAATATGTGCAAATAGCCAGTAAGTACATGTAGAGGTGTCAACAGTTACCATATTACCCAGCAAACCCACACCTTAGTATATATTCATGAGAAATGAAAACATATGTTTACAAAGTATCTTGTACACAAATATTCACAGCAGCATTATTCATAATAGCCCTAAAGTGAAAATAATCCATGTGTCCATCAAATTATGAGTGATAAACAAAATTATGTATATTCACACAATGACTTATTATTCAGCAACAGAAAGGAAAGAAGTACTAATATATACCACAACAGAGACAAACCTTAAAAAAGTTATCCAAGGTGAAAGAAACTAGTCACAAAATACTACATATTGCACAATTTCATCTCTATGAAATGACTAAAACTGACAAGTTCATAGAGACTGAAAGTAAATTACTGACTGCCGAGATTTGGAGGAGGAGGAAAGAGTAGCGGATGCTAATAGATATGAAGTGATGAAAATATTGTTAACTTAAATTGAAGTGATAGTTGCAGAATTCAGTGAATATAGTAAAAACTAATAAATTGTATATTTTAAAAGAATCAATTTTATAGCACTTAAATTATATCTCAATAGTCTTTTTAAAATGATAATAATAAGAAGGTTTTAAACAGCCTTATGTTAACAATTTTGACAATTTAGATTAAATGGACAAATTACTTAAAAAACACAATTTACAAAACTGATACCAGAAGAAATTTAAAAATCTGAATTAAAAATATAATAAAAATGATTGTTAAGAAATTGAATCACAATAATGTTTCCATAAAAAGAACTCCAGGCCCAAAAAGTTTCACTGGTGAATTCTATCACATTAGGAAGGCATAATACCAATATTACACAATATTTTCTTTAGAAAAAAGGACACCCATCTTTATGATTCCCTACATAAATAACCCTGTTATAGAAGTTTTACTAATATATATTTTTTAAAGAAAATTAGAGATCAACATTATTCAAGAACAGAAATCATAAATAAAATATCAGCAAATTTAATTAAACAATTCAGTCAATCACAGCTCACCACAGCCTCAACCTTCTGGACTCAAGCATCAAGCAGTCCTCCCACCTCAGCCTCCCAAGTAGCTGTGACTACAGGCATGCACCACAACACCCAGCTAATTTTTGTATTTTTTGTAGAGACAGGGTTTCATCATGTTGCCCAGGCTGGTCTTGACCTCCTGGGCTTAAGCAATCCTCCTTCCTTGGCCTCCCAAAGTGCTAGGATTACAGGCATGAGACATTGTGCCCAGCTAACAGCATCTTAAAAGTATAATGCATCACGATCAAACAAGGTTTAAGGCAAGACTGCAACATTTAACATGTAAAAATCATCATATTAATAGAATAAAGAAGAAAATTCATGAAATCATTTTATCACATTCAGGAAAAGTGCTTGATAAAATTCAACACCTATTCATCTTTAAATCTAAAAATACTTCCAGCAATTTAGAAACTTGCACAATCTATATACCTAAGATAGATGATAGATGGATGATAGATGATAGGTGATAGATAGATAGATAGATAGATAGATAGATAAATGATAGATGAGAGAGATAACAAAAGAATGCATCACCAATCACCACCACTGCCCGCACACAGGGTACTCTTAAACCTTTTCTATGCTCTGGAGTAGCAGTGTCTCTTAAACTTAGTGTGCATTCCCACCTGGAAGGCATGGTACGTCCCATCTCCGGGGTTTCAGATTCAATAGGAGATCCAGGGTGAGATTTGAGAATTGACATTTTTGCTTCTCTAGGATCACAAGCTGAGAACAACCGTCATATAATATAAATATCACTGGAATCATATGTGATTTAAAGGTGAGGTGAACAACTGTAAAAACATTTTGACCCAGTCTCTACTTAATGGTATTCTGCTGAGAAGTGAAGCCAGATGAGCTTCAGGGTTGGGTGAGGACTTGGAGAACTTTTCTGTCTAGCTAAAGGATTGTAAACGCACAAATCAGCACTCTGTAAAAATGTACCAATCAGCGCTCTGTGTCTAGCTAAAGGATTATAAATGCACCAATCAGCACTCTGTAAAAATGCACCAATCAGTACTCTGTGTCTAACTAAAGGATTGTAAATGCACCAATCAGCACTCTGTAAAAATACACCAATCAGCATTCTGTGTCTAGCTAAAGGACTGTAAATGCACCAATCAGCATTCTGTAAAATGGACCAATCAGCACTCTGTAAAATGGATCAATCAGCAGGACATGGGCGGGGCCAAATAAGGGAGTAAAAGCTGCTCACCCCAGCCAGCAGTGGCAACCCTGCCTGTGGAAGCTTTGCTCTTTTGCTCACGACAGTAAATCTTGCTGTTGCTCACTGTTTGGGTCTGCACTACCTTTATGAACTGTAACACTCACCGCGAAGGTCTGCAGCTTCATTCCTGAAGTCAGTGAGACCACAAACCCACCAGGAGGAACAAACAACTCCAGACGCACCACCCTTAAGAGCTGTAACACTCACTGCGAAGGTCTGTGGCTTCACTCCTGAAGTCAGTGAGATCACGAACCCACCGGAAGGAAGAAACTCCGGACACATCTGAACATCTGAAGGAAGAAACTCCAGACACACCATCTACTTTTTTTTTTTTTTGAGACAGAGTTTAGCTCTTGTTGCCCAGGCTGGAGTGCAATGGCACGATCTCGGCTCACCGCAACCTCCGCCTCCTGGGTTCAAGCAATTCTCCTACCTCATCCTCCCAAGTAGCTGGGATTACAGGCATGCGCCACCACGCCTGGCTAATTTTTTTTTTTTATTTTTAGTAGAGATGGGGTTTCTCCATGTTGGCCAGGCTGGTCTTGAACTCCTGACCTCAGGTGATCCACCCACCTTGGCCTCTCAAAGTGCTAGGATTACAGGCATGAGCCACTGTGCCCGACTGGACACACCATCTTTAAGAGCTGTAACACTCACTGCAAAGGTCTGCGGCTTCATTCTTGAAGTCAGCAAGACCAAGAACCCACCAGAAGGAATAAATTCCAGACACACTGCTAGTTGTCATTCCAAATTATTCATTGGTAACTGCCTTATTAAAAATTTCTGTTTATTTTTGAATCTTTGATGCTCTACATTTTTCTGAGACAATCCATGTTCTCTTTTTTTTTGCCCAGGCAAAAATAGTCTCATAATTTTGTTCTTCTCTGTTCATGGTTTGTCTTTTTTTCTTATTTCTGATTTCTTTTGGTTCTTTTTTTTTTTTTTTTTGAGGTCTCTACAATTGGTTTCTTTTTTTATTATTATTATACTTTTAAGTTCTAGGGTACATGTACACAACATGCAGGTTTGTTACATATGTATACATGGTGTGCTGCACCCATTAACACGTCATTTACATTAGGTATATCTCCTAACGTTATCCCTCCCCCCCTGCGCCCACCCCAAGACAGGCCGTAGTGTGTGATGTTCCCCTTCCTGTGTCCAAGTGTTCTCATTGTTCAATTCCCACCTATGAGTGAGAACACGCGGTGTTTGGTTTTTTGTCCTGCGATAGTTTGCTGAGAATGATGGTTTCCAGCTTCATCCATGTCCCTACAAAGGACAAGAACTCATCCTTTTTCATGGCTGCATAGTATTCCATGGTGTATTTGTGCCACATTTTCTGTATCCAGTCTATCATTGATGGACGTTTGGGTTGGTTCCAAGTCTTTGCTATTGTGAATAGTGCTGCAGTAAACATATGTATGCATGTGTCTTTATAGCAGCATGATTTCTAATCCTTTGGGTATATACCCAGTAATGGGATGGCTGAATCAAATGGTATTTCTAGTTCCAGATCCTTCAGGAATCACCACACTGTCTTCCACAATAGTTGAACTAGTTTACAGTCCCACCAACAGTGTAAGAGTGTTCCTATTTCTCCACATCCTCTCCAGCACCTGTTGTTTCCTGACTTTTTAATGATTGCCATTCTAACTGGTGTGAGATGTTATCTCATTGTGGTTTTGATTTGCATTTCTCTGATAGCCAGTGTTGATGAGCATTTTTTCATGTGTCTGTTGGCTGCATAAATGTCTTCTTTTAAGAAGTGTCTGTTCATATCCTTCGCCCACTTTTTGATGTTCTTAATTGATCTTACGAAAGTCTTCTCATTTTTTAGTCCTTAAGAATAAACAAAACAAATTTTATTTGTTCTTTTTACTATTCTTTTTTCTTTAAAGATTCCAGAAGTATTTATCATTATTTCTTAGTTTTTTGCTACTTTAGGTTTTCTAAGACAATTTTCTCTCTTTACTTGTTCTTGGCTCCTTGGAATCAGTCCTTCTCTTTCGTAAAGGAGACCAATAAAGCATTAAGTTTGCATCTGAGTGTAACATCACCTATGGCTCCAGGCATGCATTCTTTTCATTTCTTGATTTCTAGGTATTTAGTAATTTCTGGTTTACCTCTCCTTTGAATCCTTGGCATCCAGAAACACCCTTCTTCTGGCCTGACAGAATGTTATCTAACCCGGATGGAGGATTCTTGGGTTGTGGTCTATTTTCTTTAGGGTTTCTTTAAGGTTCTTCCACTGTCTTTTAGTTTCCAATGTTGCAGATGAGAAAAAAATAAATATATTTATATGTCCTGACCTCATTAATTTTCACTTGTTAATAAGCTGTTCTTTCTGTTGGAAGGCATATATATTTCCTTTTATCCTTGGACGTCAGAAATTTACTAGGAGAAGTATCCATATTGTCTGAAACCCAGCCTTTTTAGTCAGTGAACAGTTTTTCTTCAGATCAGTGAAAATTTCCTTTATTATTTGTTTAACTATTGCCTCTTCCCCATCTGTTCCTTCTTCCCCTTCTGGAGCTCTTGCTGTCCATGTGCTAGATGTCCTGGATCTGACCTCTGGGTCCCTCTGTTTCTCCCTCATTCTTTCCTTTGAGTTTGGAAACACTGCCTCTCCCTGATCTTCCAGGTCACTGACTTGGTTGTTCAGTGAGCATTCTCCTAGAAATGAGGAGGAAGCTACTCAGTGACCCAGACAGTCCTCTAGAGCCAGGAAGCTCTGACAGCCCTTCTAAAGTATAAACATGCACAAAAACCACACACAAGCACACACGTACACACACAGACACATTCACACATGCAACACACCAAACTCATACTTGCACACACACCCATGCACATATACCCCTTAGCCTTCTCTAAGATAACTAGGTGACTGAAGGCACAGTCTCACCCCAGGACTTGGCTGCTGGTCCCCACATTGTTCTCAGGGACAACATAGCCCTGACAATAGTCTCCCACACAGAGACTCCAGCAGAGCCCCAACCCAGTGTACACCTTCTCAGCCTGGTTGGCTGGAGACTAGAAGCCTCCCTCTCACTGCAGCTCAGCCGTTTTTAGGCTTGTGTGGCCTCTGAAATCACAACCAGTTGTGCAGCAAGCCTTGGTGACAGGGACAGGAGGCAGGGAAATTCTGAGCAGAAGAGGGTGGTTCCCAGTGAGAGTCCCAGCCTCAAGCCTCGAACATCACCCCAAAGTGAGAACATGCATTCCTATTTTCCCACTCAAATGTTGCCTTTTTCAAAAGCACCTATGGCCCACCCCACCCCCCATCCTGTGCCTATAAAAACCCCAGCCTCCACTGGCAGAGAGAGGAGAATAGGAGAAGCAGTGGGACGTCGGAGACTAGAGTTGGACATCAGAGAGAAGCAGCTTGACTTCAGAGGGATGGCTTGACGGCATTGCTTCAGAGAGTTCAGCTGGGGACAGCTGGACTCTGGGGAAAGATTATCTTCCTGCTCCATTCCCTTCCCAGCTCCCCTTCCCACTGAGAACCACATTCATAAGCAATAAAATCCTCCATATTCATCTCCCTTCAATTCGTTCGTGCAACCTGATTTTTCCTAGATGCTGACAAGAGCTTGGGCACCACCGGTATGGATCCTAAAGGCTGTCACATTGACCCTCTGCCTTTGTTGGTGGAGGGCAACTGCCTCATGCAAGAAGGCAGAGGACCCATTGAACTGTTAACACTTAAGCTGTCAGCAGACAACAAAAGCTAACAGTGCTCACTGTAACACTCCTTCTGGGGCTTCAGGGGTCACGGGTACTATCCCCAGATGCTGCTGTGGGCCCTGCACAGAATTTTGCTCTTGCCAGCACCCAAAAACACTCACCCCAGCTCCTGCACCTGCTCACCTGCATGCTCCCTCCTGCAAGGGGTGGAACCCAGCAGGACTGAGCCAGTGGAGTCCACCTCTGCAGGCACCGAAGTGGCCAGCTAGTTCCAGCGCCCGTGCACTACAGTTTCCACCTGCAAAGGGGTCAGGGAAAACTTCCTGCTTCACTAGGTGGGCCTGCTGGATCATGCTCTGACCTCCACAGACCAGAATCTGGCAGCCAATCACCCAGCCCTCCTCCACTTCGGGAAGACACTCTGGAGATAGAGAGACCGAGAGACCAGGTCAGACAAAGGTCCCCCACAAAGACATTCCATTCCAAGCAGCCCTTTCAGCAGCTCAGAAAGGAGGGAGGAGTGGAGGGAGAATGCAAATTTCAGCAGTGAGGAGACCCCTGAAATAATGAAAAGGGTTTCCTAGCCTTTGTGCAATGTGCTCATGTTTTGTCCTGCTTACAGCCAGCTGATGTACACAGCATTTATCCCATACCTAGTATGTGCTGGGGACTCAGCACACCTTATCTCACTTGGTCTTTTAATACCCCAGAAGTAAGTACTTTTTTTTCTGAGAGAGAGAGATTTTTTTTTTTTGTTTATTTATTTGATTGGGAGGGATCCTATTATTTTTATTTTTTAAATATATCTAGCAAGTGATTACTGCCTCTAGTTTGCAGGTGTGTAACTCAAGGTGACCAGTCTACAAACACTGACTCAAGTTTCTTTCTCTAAATGGGGCTGTAAGTGGAACAGGATGTGAGAAAGCCAGGACATGGATGGGGTAGATGATCAGTAGCCCAGATTAGTGGACACGCTGGGTAGGTGTTACGGTTCCTACATTTCCAAATGATTCTCTCCAATGCCCATGATTTCATTAGCATGTGGATTTGTACTTTCCAAACCCCTTCTGCTATGTAAATCACTCTAGTAACAACTGTCATTTCTTAGGCCTTCTGCAATTTCTCTGAGCCAAGGACATAAGCTGTTATTAGCTACATTTGTCCAGAGGAGGAACATGAAGCCAAAGGAGTAAGATTGTTTTCATGTAAAATCTCGTGGCTGGGGCAACATTGCCAAGGTAGGAACACAGGTCTCCTGACTGTTGGTCCCACACCTGCCTCTGTGGCCACATCTGCCCCTTCACCTCATTTGGTTTACAACCTTAAGCATGGGGCAGCAAGTAATGAGGCAATTCCAGGCCCCCATCAGTCCACCTAATGTTCAGAATTAATGTTTTTCAAGTTTTCTGACATTTTCTCTTTCATTCTCAGATTAATGGACAAGCCTCAAGGATTTCTGGAAGATTCATCATTTTCCTACTACTGCCTGTCCTGGGGATGGGCAGCTACCCTGACTGAGCTCAGGTCACCAAGAATGTAATTTCCAGGTAAGACACCAAGAGATATGTCCAGCTTCAAAGGATTTCCAATGTAACTAGCAACACCTGCTAATCTTCCTACCTTCTTTGTTTTAAAATAACGCAAGCTGGTGGAGTTTTGTGTTAAAATTTGGTTTCTTTTGTTTAATATTTCAGTTGTGACTCACTGGAAATGAGATAGAAAGACAGACAAGGACTTTCTACCAAGCCATTGTCCATCAAAATTGTCAGTGACATCAGTGTCTTTTTTATCATATGAACGCAATCACTAGGATGGGCCCTCCCAATGTAATGGCACGGGACCCTTTCTCTCTCCCTTATAGCAAAGATAAACAGCAAATCATTACACGATCCACATTCATTGACAGCTCTATTAGCCATGTTAATGTCTTGTTGGAAATTATACTGTATAGACACATGCACGTGCACGCACACACACACACACACACACACACAGTATGCCATAAACCAGCAGTCCCCGAGCTCTCTGTGCTGACTCCACCCATGTTATTTATTCTGGAATTCAGGTTTCTAGATGAGAGCTAATGCAAACTGATGCATCTATAAGATGCATTCTCTTTATTGTCTGATACGTCAAGATTGTTTATTAGTGAGAGATTAACAGAGAGAAAGGGAAGAAATGGACACATTTGATAATTGAAATGAGAGATGCATAAAATATGAGTTATGGGTTTGCTTGTTCTCACAGCTGCCTCAAGCCTCTGATCTGCACAGTGTCTCTGGTTTTTCCTTGAAGACATGTTCTGTTGATGCATAGTAAGGCTTTGAATTCAATTAAGTACTAACACTGGGAAGCAAATCGCCTTTTTAAAAAATGCAACAAATAATCTATATATGGCTTTATGTAAACCAATGAGTATCTTAATCTAGCAAAAGAATATCTTCTTTTATGCAAACCAGAGCTAGCTCTATGACAGGTAATTTTTGAGCGTCTTTATGTTTTTGTCTTTTTAATCAGGATG
This sequence comes from Pongo abelii, assembly GCF_028885655.2. Classification (NCBI taxonomy): domain Eukaryota; kingdom Metazoa; phylum Chordata; class Mammalia; order Primates; family Hominidae; genus Pongo; species Pongo abelii. The sequence goes on from NC_071996.2 coordinate 19,013,093, forward strand.
AGGAAGAAATCACTTAAGCAATGGCACAGCGCAATGGGAGTCCTTGTGGGAAATCACAGCTATAATGAATGCATCAGGCTAACAGACCATCTGTGAAGTAATACTGAGATTCAAATGGAATGGTTTCCTGGCACTCTGTACAAATGTGCTTGTGTTTTTTCTGCTTGGGGCCAACTACCTTACTGTTTCTTGCTTTTCTCTGGAGTAGCTAATGGGTATAATTGCAAACTCCTTAAACACAAGGCCATTTTTTAAATCACAGATGTTAAGTCTGTTTATATCCCATATTAAAGAAAACCATACACCCAGTTCCCTGTCTTAATGAAGGTGCTAATGATGTTGACAGATCATGTTAACTGTCAGGAAGTGTGACTAATCACATTACAATTAAGTGGCCAATGTCTTTCCTTCCACTGCAGTCAAGGAGCTGGTATGGCCAGTTGGGACCCTAGGGGCTATAGCAAAATAATTCCTTCTTCTGGAGCATTTGAGGACTGCAGAGACAAAGAGCATGGGTGATTGAGATCACACAGGAATTCGTCCTTTTAGTAACCAAAGAAATGAGTAAGAAAGGCCCCCCGTAAGCAGAAGCCTTCCCACCCTGAGTGAGGAGTGCCTGTTTTCTATGGCTACACACTCTCCTCCAGCTTCCCCCACAGGCTGGGTTGTCCTGCATGGCTGCCATCTGAGAGGCTGTGGCTGCTGTGATGCTGGCATCCTCCTGTGCTGCTCCTCCAGCCCCTTCTTTGGGTTATGGACCCCTCCCCATGGTCATAGCAGTGGCCCAGTGACCCAGGTCTAAACACCACATTCTGTTGGCGCACAGTGATAGCTCCAGGATAGATATATAATGCAGGCAGGACCAATCAGAGAAATATTTGTAATGGAATTGGAAAGATTGGGGAAAACAAATCTGGGAAAGCAGGCAGCCCCACAGTGGCTGGAAGAGTCCATCTGTAGAATGAAAAGAAAAGCAGCTCAGAGCCAAGAGACAGGGAAATGCAGGGTGAGAAAAGCCAGAGAAGCCAGAAGGCATTGTCTTGGGTCCCTGGATTGAGTCAGGCCTGAAGTGAAGCCTCTCTGTGGGCTTCTCAGTAACAAGTCACTGTCTTCCCCCTTTGCTCATGCAAGTTGGGTTTCCTTCACTTATAACTGAAAACAGTCCTGACTAATCAATTTCTAGCTCCTGAATGTGGCAAGCTTGGAGAACCCCTGGATTCCTCTGTTTTAGACAACAGGCACCGCAGCCTGTTGACAGCATTTATGACATGCAACCCCCTAACTGACCCAAACAAATACAGAGCTCCCTTCCCCTGTGTCCACCTAAGTCTCCTCCACAACATGGAAAAAGGAATGCAAGAAGAAAGCAGGCAGCAAAAAAGACGCAGCCACAAGCAGCAGAATTGGACGATAAGCCCATCCCCTACAGGCTCACTTTCATGGCAAGAGTAAAGCGATCATTCCCACTCTGGCATCGTCATTTGACAAAGAGGAGTAGTTTCCAAGAGAAGGCCAGCTTCTGACCAAGGGCTGGAGAACAGTAGGAAGGGGAGGTAAGGCGCTGCAGCCAGGAGCATATGCAGGATCACAAGTCAAGTCCAGGACCAAGGAAGGATGTCTATGTAAGTCTCTAAAACCCAAAGCTTTAGGGGCAAAAGCAAAGCCAAGAATTCAGAGATAGGGACTAAGCAATGAAGAGCACCCCAGGAATGAATGTGGTCAGCCTTGGCAATCAACCAAGCTACAGTGTCCTCTGCAGCTGGTGTTGAGTGCGCTGGGATAATGGTGCCTGGGAGGCTGGGAGTATAGGAGCAGGAAGGGAGAGGGATGGATGGAGACACCACAGGCTATTGGGGTCTTTTAACAACAAAACAGTAAGCAATGCTCTTGACAGACTCAAATGAAACACAGAAGCCCCTCAAGAGCACAGATGTTAGCATCTGGAAGTGGTCCTGGGTGATTTAAGAAAGAGCATGATATGGGGAAATTGCCGGTCCACATCCCAGTTTCCTCTGGCCTGCCTGAACCAGAGAGCAATGATCAATTCTCGTGAGGGCAGACAAACTGTTCGGATGGCCATCAACTCTGTGGCATTAAAGGATTTTTCATGGTAAGATTGTGATTATACTGAGCATAAAGCTCATGGCGCCATGATGAAGCTGTGGCCCGGAAGACAAGGCCTCAGCCAGCCAGATCCCTGTTCATCTGCCATCAACTTTCAGAGAACCACGGAAGGTCGGGGGACTCCAGAGAGCAGAATCTCTATAACTTCAGCATCTCTGATGGCAAGAAAGGACTCAACTGTGTTCTGCCTGGACTGTGGCCATGCCATGTGCATCTGCCCCTGCCTGTGTCCCTTGCACAGGGGTTTTCATCAGGAAACTTGACCAGAAGGACCAGCATCCCAGCAGAGGGAGCACATGGCTGTCCTGTGCCGCAAGAGAAGGAAGGATTGGAGATGAGTGCCTGTGGGCAAGCCAGGTGCCCACATGGGCTCATGCCACCGGCAGCTGAGTGAGGCCCCAAGGGTGAGCTCCACAGCACCAGAGAAGGAAGATGCCACAAAGCACGAAGCGCTACCCAAACAAATGAGCACAGGAGAGTCAGCATTCTCTGGGAAGCTTTCGCAACTGTGGAGAAACTTTCAGAAAGTGCAAACTTGTACATTGTGGAGAAAGCAAAGGGAGTCAGGGGTTGGGGAGCTGGTATGGGAGAGCTGGGTGGGGAAAGGAGACATGGGCAGCCCTGGGCTCAACCCCCGATCCTGCCAAAAGAGAAAAGTACAGTCAGAGAGGTCAAACGACCAAAATTACATCTTAGACAAGGGCCAGATGGCTGTGGAACCAGAGTCCCTGGGCTCCAAGAGCAGGGTCTTGCCCAACGCCAGCTATTTTGTTGATGGGAAACAGGCCCCTGGAATGGAGACTGTGAGAGAATCCCAGGTGAGGAAAGAGTGCAGATTTTACATTCACACCAGCAGTAGATGAAGGTTTCCTTTTCTCCACATCCTCATCATCTCCTGTTAACTCTCTGTCCGTTTGATCATAGCCGTCAAAAGCGTGGAAGTGGCATCTCACTGTGCTTTTGATTTGCATCTCACTAACGATATGGAACATCTTCTTATGTGCTTCTTGACCATTTACATCTCTTCTTTGCAGAACTGTCTGTTCAGACCATTTCTCCATCTTTAAAAATTAGATTGTCTTTTATTATTGAATTATAATAGTTCATTACATATTTTAGATACAAGTTCCATATTAGACATATGATTTGAAATATTTTCTGTCATTCTGTGGGTTGTCTTCTCTCTTTCTTAATGGTGTCCCCTGAGACAAAACTGTTGTTTATTTTGATGATATCTAGTTTACCTGTTTTTCCTTTTGTTGCTTGTGTCTTTTTTGTTGTATCTAAGAAACTACGGCCTAACCCAAGGTCCTGACGATTTATGCCTACGTTTTCTTTTAAGGGTCTTACAGTTTAACTCTTACATGCAAGTCTGTGATCATTTTGAGTTAATTTTTGTGTATGGCCTGTGGTGGAGGTCCTACTTTACTCTTCTATGGAATGAAATTCTTTGCATTTAGCCTGTTTGGATTTTACAGAGATTCTTGAATTTGTAAGTTTATGTTTTTCACCAAATCTAGGAAGTTTTCAGCCATTATATAATATTTTTAGTACTACATTATATATTTTAGAGAGTCCAATGACATAAATTTTTGACCTGTTCATAATGTTCTAAAGGTCTCCAGGGCTTTGTTTATTTTATTTTTGATTTCTTTACTCTCTGTTCTTCAGATTGGATCATTTCTATTCCTCTATTTTCAACATCACTGATTTTTCCCTCTGTCATCTCCATCCAGCTGAGTCAACTCGGTAATTTTTTTAAATTTCAGATAACACATATTGCAGTCCTAAAATGCACAATGGCTTCTGTTTTTGTAATTTCTATTTTTCTGAAGAAAATTCCTATATTTCCACCTGTTTCCAAAATATTCACCCTTTCTTCATGGATCGCTGTTGTAATAGTGCCACTAAAGTCTCTCTAACCATCCCAACACCTGGATCATGTTGGAATGGGCCTCTGTTGATTATATTTTCCCTTGAGAATTGCTCTCTAGAGTTTTAACCCCCATGCTGTGCTACATCACTGTGGAGAGAAAGAGAGAGAAAAATCTATGTGAGTACCCCACACACTCTTTGTGAAACCCTCCTTTCCTGATCCCACTTTCCTCTCGGGGTCTTGGGTGCTCAACTCTATGGTAGCACATTATGTAACTGGAACCAACCTTGGGGCAGGGCCAGGAGGGGGAAAAAAAATGGGGAAAAACCTTATGAGGATTCTCTCCACACTTCCTGTGTCATATGGGTGAGGGGTTTTTTCTTGTCCTCCGTCCTGAGAGACAGATTCTCTTGGAGGTTTTGCTGATTGCGCCTGCTCTGTGGTCTACAGCTTCCTGTTTTGACTTGTCCTTGGTCCAAAACTGTGTGGGAAAAAAAAAAAGGAAAAAAGCCTAGGTCACTGTACTGGCTATTCTGCATGCTGGTGTTTAGACCCTGCTCCCAGTCTATCTACTATTCTTCATTTTTCAGAGTCCTCGGCTTTTTATATTTTGTCCAGCATGTTTTTTTTGTAACCACTGTAAAAAATAAGCTGCAGTAGTTTTACTTCATTTTGGCCAGAAACGGACGACTTTGAGGCACTTTTAATAATATGTAATCTTCTTAATTCCTTGTTTGCTTATTGACTAGCCCCCGTTCCCACTTGCTGGAGCACTTGCCTACATACAAGGCTTTTGTTCTTAATTCACTGCTGAATTCCTAGCATTCAGGAAAATATCTGCTACATAGTAAGCCCTCACTAAATATTTATTGAATAAATGAATCTTCGTGCACAGAACTTTCTTCTGCACTTTTAGATTTTAGTTATGATAATTTTCCTAGAAGTTAAGTTATTGACCAAAAGGTATAATTATCTTTTAGGTTGTATTCATGTTGTCAAATTCTTTTCTAACAAGTGAGCATGCCTGTCTCATCACAATAGAATGGAGGAGTTGTGGGTTTTTTTATTTTATTTTAACATTTTCTAATTTATAGGTGAGGATGTTATCTCATTGCTATTTTTATCTGTACCTAGTACTTTTAACTCCAACATCCCTGGATCTTCTAAAGAAATTTTTATTGCAAAAACTAAGCTATTCTGCCTGGGTGCTCTGTGCCCCCTGCCTTTGAAACACCCCCTAAAGGGGGATTTCCTTCCTGCAGATCATCTGACTAGAGAAAGGAGGAGGATGTAAAGCTAACCTGCATAACTCTTTGCAAAAATTACCCCTAGATTCCACTGCCTTCTCAATTCCTCCCATCCAAAAAGTTGCTGTCAAATCTCTTCTGAAATAATTAGAGTGATATTTTTCAACTGGAAAAATCTCAAGTGCTTCCAGCTTCTATTAATGAGGCTAGGTCATTTGAAACAACTTCCTTGCTAAAGAAAAAAAAAATCAAAACACCAGATCAATATGGGGAAGAGAAATCACATGAAAAGACATTTAAAATTTGAAGATGTGGAAACTCCCAGATCATTTTTTTTAATTAGAGCCTTTAACCAAGGAAGTAAGCCAATCACTGGAGTTCCCAAGTCCCATGGGAATTCGCCAATACCAAACACTCAGGCTCAGTTCACCCTCAGGACACCCCCATCCCAAAGTGGAAAATCCTAGAGATGACATTTTAAGTTTACAAGCTTTATCTCATGGTGATTGCAAAACAAATCTCCCCCCAACAGCCTGTTCCCCGAACCCCGGGGAAGTGTTGAGAAACTGTCTTGGGAGGAGCAGAGCAGAGAAAGTAAAATAACGTGAAAGAAGAAGTCCTGAGAAGTTCTGGCCTCACACATTTTCACCTGGAAAAGTGTGGCCTGAGGTTGCTGAGGAGCCACAGCTGCACCTTTGGTCTAAGGTGGTCCCCACTGTGGTGCCCACAAGATTTGAAAGCAGCGAACACAATCCTTCTGTGAAGAAGGACACCTCATTGTTGTCTTTAGGAAACACCTGCAAAACTTTGCAAGACAGAGAAGCATCAGGCAGTGAGAGCTGCTCTTCTCATTAAATGAGAGGCACCTATAGTAGTCCTGACTGCACCCTCTGCCTCCGTCTGACCTGCGGGGGCTCCACATTGGCCCAACCCAACCAGAAGTCCAACAAGGGGAGTCTGTCTGTTTAGTCCATTTAGGTGAGCCTCTCGGAAATAGAAGATGCTCAGCACATGCAGAATGTGAAAGAAACTTGGGAAACTCACCCAAGGAATTGCTGTATTCTGGTCCAAGTTACCACATAGGCTATGAGCACATTTTAAGGATTTCAGGAATTCCATCAACAAAACCATTGGTCTATAAATGTGTGTGGGGAATCCAGCAGAGTAACCTAGCATTGCCAGTACATGTTCATTTTCTTCATGCTACCATGTTTTAAAATGCATCTGTCATTGGGATAAATTGCACATTAAGTCAGTAGCAACATGCAGAGGGAAGGAAAGCCATGACTCTTCTCCTCATTCTCTCCTTACTCTTCTTCAAAATGAAGTAAACACTAGTCTGGTGGGGTTATGTTCCTTTGGGACAATGTTTACCAGTAAATACAATCACTGTGGTTTTTGTTTTTGTTCATTTGTTTGCTTGTTTGTTTGCTTTTGAGACAGAGTCTTGCTCTGTCACCCAGGCTGAAGTGCAGTGGAGCGATCTTGGCTCACTGCAACCTCTGCCTCCCAAGTAGCTGGGATTAAAGGCACCTGCCTCCACATCCAGCTAATTTTTTGTAGTTTTAGTAGAGATGGGGTTTCACCATGTTGGCCAGGTTGGTCTTGAACTCCTGACCTCAGGTGATCCGCCTACCTTGGCCTCCCAAAGTGCAGGGATTACAGGTGTGAGCCGCTGCACCTGGCCCAATCACTGTTTTAAAAGGCATGCTGTGGCGGGGCACGGTGGCTCACACCTGTAACCCTAGCACTTTGGGAAGCAAAGGTTGGGGAATCACTTGAGGGCAATGTAGTGAAACCCCATCTCTACAAAAAAATAAAAAATAAAACGTAATAAATAAATAAAGCCATGCTCTGTTGTGGCCTCTCTACCATCCCTGCCACCCATGACATGAGACTGAACAGAGGCCAAAGGTGCCCCATTGGCAGGTACAATTAACTCACTCTCACTTTACTTCATTCTCAAGCATTAAGGCTAATATAAGGCGTTTTAATGACTTCTAGCTCCAGGATTGACTGGTTGGTAAAGTGGACATTGTGGTTGGTAGAAGTTAGACTAAGCTATGTGCTTCATTGTAGCTATCATGCATAATGAAGAGTTAGAGGCACTCAGCGGGTTAGGAAAGCACTATAATGTTCTATGTATATATCTAAAATTTAATGAAGAGAAAGGGTATTAGAAGTTGGACATTCCAGGGAGCCTTGGTCAAATACTATTAGTAGTTACACAATTACATCCCCATTCACATAAGAATTAATCAACTCTGATACTTACATTTTGTTTCAATGACTTTTCTATGTTCTAATGCCTACCAGGAATAACCTTTATTTAGTTGCTATTTCATTGTATTGCAAAGGCTTGTCTTCACCACTGGATAGAAGTCAAGATCAAGAACATTGTCTTATTCTCTGTATCCCCAAACTTGTCAATATCTGATAAGGAGTAGATGCTCATCTTTCATTAATACTCTCATTCAGCAAAATTGTATTGAACACCACTTGTGATAGGCCCTGTAGTGGACACTGTACCAGCAATGAACAAAGTGTCAAAAAATCACTGCTCCTATGAAAATTATATTGTAATGGGAAGACATCTAATATACGTGATATATAAATGACATATATAGTATGTCAAGAATTGAAACCAAGGGGAAAAACAGAACAGACAAGGACTATAGCATGTGCCAGAGCCAGCTCACACTGGCTTGCAAACCCAATTACTTTGCTTTCAGGAATTTTGCAGGGCAGTTGTGTAATCACTTTGGTAGCTTAAAATTGGCCACAGTGAAAGCATTTACATTGTGGAAATCAGTAAGCACCAAAAATTGGTGTGCCCATCCCCTAGCCCCAAACCAGATATTGAACATTCACCAGAACATCTGTATGCCACGGGCTAATGTGAGTCTGTTGAAGAGAGAGCTCCCGTTGTACATAGGGTGGCTAAACAAGGCATTCCTGACCCAGAGGAGAGTTCGTGTTGTGTTTTGGGTCTGAAAGTAGAGCAGCCTCACTCTTCCTTGGGGGAAGGCTGAAACAGAGCAAGGGAGCTGGGCCACATGGCTACAAGAAGGAGGAGAATTCCAGGCAGGGGAGCCAGCAAGTGCCAATGCTGCGAGGCTATGTGGAGTGGAAAAAGGACAGCAGTGGGAAGTGAGGCCCAAGAGGTCACCAGGGCCAGATCTCATTGCCTTGCAGGGCACCACACAGACTGACTTGTATTTGAAGTGAGTCACAGTCATCAGAGGGCTGAGCAGAGTGGGGACATGATTTGATTTAAATTTCAACACCTCATTCTGTCAGGTGTGTTGAGAATAGACCTAAGTGGACAGGGATGGAAGATGTGGGCTGAGGAGGAAGTTACCGCAGTAACCCAGAGCCCAGGTGAAAGTAGAAGTGGGTGGAGCAGCGTGGTCTAAATAGCAGTGGTGAGAAGTAGGTGGTTCTTCCATATATTTTTATAATAGAACCTACAGGACTCGTTGAGAAATCAGATAACTGCAGATTTCCTTAAGCAACTGAAAGGACTGAATTGAATTGGAGTGCGAGGTTGATCAGCAGTTCAGGGTCAGGCACGTTACATTCCACAGGTCTGTGAGCTGCCCTGTTAGCATATGCCTTCAGTCTGAGACTTACCTTGGCCACACACACACAGTCCTCCCTCTCAAGTTCTCCATGAGACTCCTACCTGGAACAGCGGCCTACACACTCTAAACACCTATGTGTTTGCAGCAACAGAATGATAAGTCTCCTTCGTCACAGCTCCTGGGCAGCACTGGGCAGCTTTCCATTTCTGTCTCTGAAGCTTTTGCTCTGCCTTGAGTGGCCCAGCCCTGCTGGACTTGGAGCCATAGTTTGTTGCGCTGACTTTGTGAAAACTGTGATTCAACTGCCAAGTTTTAATTTGGTCTGGGGCCTGGGAAAAGTACGCAACGATGAACACGTGGGCATGGGGCTCTGAGCAAGGATTTGCAGTGACTCTCAGGTCCTGGGATGACTGCCCAGAGTTGGGTGACAACTTGCCCAGGAGCCTCACTCCTAAAGAAAGCAGAAGTCAAAGGATTCCAAATGAAAAAGAGGAGCTGGGGCCAGAAGGTTCTTGTCCACATTGAACAAATATGAGAAGACAAACAAACCTCTTGTGGAGAGGCAAGCTGTGAGGCCGTGTTCACACGTCCGGCTATGTGTCCTCAGCAGCCATCTCTCTTACACCAGCTTCTAACCTTGGAAGGAAAGGGAGAGATTAACATGCAGCTGTAGTCTGGATTTTATACCTTCATGCTGTGTCTCAATTAATCAAAGATTTGCCATAAAACTTAACCGGCAGTCCTCCACACCATGTCATGTCATAAAATATGAGCTGATTAATCCTATTCTAATTTGTATGATAATTAAAACCCTAACTTCTAATTCTGTTCATTGTCTTCCCACAAGGAGTCTGCTCCAGCTTTCCCAATGCACCCAGTGACTGTCCTCTGCCCACAGGGTGGCTTTGTTGCCTTTACGGTACTGCGTTCCCCTGTCATTCATCAAGACCTGAAGATAAATGTGTGCTTATCACTCCAGCCCATCCTGACACAAGCCTGCAAAGAGCCAACCCTGTGCTCATAAATCAAACACTGAAAGTCACTGGGTATTTTATCAGGATGTTGGTCCAGCTCTGTGAATGTCCTTTCCTCTTAATGAACAATTAACTTGCTAAATGCAATGAGGCCCAAATACATCTGAGCCACTCAGGCCATGGTTGAGCATGTCCTAGATGAACCAAGAGGTGGCTTCCACATCTGCATGCACTGAGGAAGTTCCAGTGCAATCTGCTGTGTTGATGATGAGCTTCTGAAGCACAAAGAAGTCTGTCCAGACCTACGTGAGAGCACAGGAAGAGAAAGAGGAAAGGAATTTACAGGAGCCAAGTTCTCTGCAAAACAATATAGTGCAGGGCTGATTTTTACTGCAGAATTGCTTAGTAAATTCATAAATTATATATCCTATGAGGGGGATTTTATTATACCTCTTTTGCATTTGAGGAAACTGAGGCAAAGTGAGATTAGGTGAAACACTGAGGTCACATAGATCATAAGTGACAAGATTTGAATTCAATTCTATATGATATCAAAGGTCTTAAACTAGTGCACTTTCCATCTATGTATAAAATAATTCCTTAATTTATAGAGCAACTAGTGTGCACCAGGTACAATTCAGGAGCTATATATATATATATTACATATTACATATATATATAGTATTTCTAATATATATATAAAACATATATACTAGATATAAGAAATATATATACCAATATATACTAGTATACATATTTATCCTAATCACCATTTTGTAGATTAAATAAATATATATACTAATATATATTAGTATATAAAATATATACTAATATATATTAGTATATAAAATATATACTAATATATATTAGTATATAAAATATATACTAATATATATTAGTATATAAAATATATACTAATATATATTAGTATATAAAATATATACTAATATATACTAGTGTATATATTTCTTCTGTATAGTATTCAGGAGCTATATATGTATAGTATTTCTAATATATATAGTATTTCTTTTATATAATATATATATATACACACACACATACAATTATCAGACCTTGTCACTCCATAGCCAAGCCATCATTAAACCATCAACTTTAGCTTCTAAATAGACTTTATTTTAAATCTAGGACTTTAAGAATGGCCAATTCTACAGGATGTTAAGATTAAATGAAGTTAAGAAGTTTTCCTAGTACAGATTTGTTAGAATCTTTGCTCTGCCATGGGCACTATAAAGCCTCATTGTGAAACATCACACAATTTATTAAAGTCTGTGACCTCAGAACCCTTTATCTGGCTCACTAGGCACTAGTGTTCCAGAGGATACGTGCTGGGAGGTGTCTCTCCAGCTTATTCCATCAACTCCCTCCCAATGTCCCCACTACAGCTAAGATCATGCCTTCATTTTCCTAGGTTGCCAGTGTGGCCAGCTAAGTGACCTCCCTTCCACTGGGAAACCACATCCACTATTCCCTGGAGAGACACTACAGATTTCCTGGGTTCGATGATGCTTATTCCCACCCAAGCTCTGACATTCAACAACTGTGAGACTTTTAGCAGGTTACTTAACCTCACTATGCTTAACTTCCTCATATTGAGTGTTTTCTATACATCAAGTGATGAGCGAAGTGCTCTATTTTTATCTCATTTAATTTTCTGAACAATTTGTGGAAATTGTTACTCATCATAATCATCATTTTGTAGATTAAAAAACCCAGAGGTAAAATAATGTGCCTAGCATTGTACAGAAGGTGGGCGTTAGAGCCAGCTAATGCCTGCCCTGGAGAGTTATCATGGAGATCAATGACTTGCTAATATGAATCTCTAAGCTCACTTACTCATACACAGGAAACACATAACACATTCATGATAACTAAGAATGTTATTAGGGATACCATGTATGACTTTCACTTCTGCTTAAGGAGTGGCAGGGATCTGATTTATCTTCCCACTTCCCACCTGCAACAAGAAACAAACAAAATATAGTAAACATTGCTTTTCAAAACACTGAGTATCAGAAAATGAAGGACAGTCATCTCTCAGAGATAGAAACAAACTAGGTGAGCCCTATGAATCCCCAACAGACGGCTTGAAAGAATCTCCAGGCGAGGACAGAGAGAGGAAACCCAGGCACACCTTGCTGGTCTCCCTAAGTTGACAAGATAGAGCTGAGAGTCCAGGGAGATGAAAGCAGTTGGTTTACAGTATACAAAAGAGTGGAGCATCCATAGGCAGAAGCTTAGAGATCTGCAGAGGCTCCTCTTCACTATTCACTCATCAGAGTAATACTCAGCACTTCATGTATAGAAACTACACCAGGGTGTGGGGGAACACCTGAAAGTACAATAGAAGAGAATCTAGGGCTCACATGCATCTGGTAATAGTATCTATTCCTACTGGCTCCAGTGAGTGGAAAAACTCATAATTTATGGCTCACTGGGTAGTCTACTTGAGACAGGCTTGCCTTAGTAGTAAGAAATAATAAGCAACAGATGGAGCATAGCCCCTGACCCACCTAACAAGCTGTAGAATTAAGTCCTGAAACAGGCAAACTGTTTCTAAGTAATTGTTTCCCAGAATAAAGTTCAATAATATTTTTAAAAATAATCATAGCAGGCACCTGGTAAGATAAAATGTACAATGTCTGTCATCTAAACAAAGATTTCCAGGCATACAAGAAGCAGGAAAACATCATCCATAATGAAGACAACAATGGATCAACAAAACTGCACCAGAGCTAGCACAAAAAGAACTTTCAGGCAAGGACATTTATATAGCCATTATTATTTAAAATGGTAAGTAGTAATATGGAAAATACAAAAAATAATCAAATCAAACTTTAGAGATGAAAACTAAAATGTGTGAGTTGAGAAATACATTAAATGGGATTAATGGATTAGATAGAGTAGAAAAAAATTACTGAACTTTAAGACGTAGCAATAGAAACTATCCAACATGAAACATGGAGAGAACAAACATTAAAAGGAGCACTTGCAAAATGTGAGACTACTTCAAGCAAACTGGCATGCATTTGAATGGAGTCCCTAATCGGGGTAGGGGGCAGAGAAAAAATATTTGGGATAATAATGGTTTTAAAATTTCCAAATTTATTTAAAAATATAAATATACAAATCTAAGAAGTTCAATAAACTCCAAGCATAAGAAACATGAACAAAATACACCAAGGCTCACCATAATCAAATTGTTCAAATCCAGTATTAAACAAAGATCTTAAAGCAGACAGAGGAGAAAAAAACCACATTATGAAGAAAGGAGCAAATTTAAGGATAACAGCTGATTTTTCACTGGGAGCAGTATAAGCAAAAAGAAAGTGAAACAACATGTTTAAAGTACTGAAAAATCTCTGTTGACCTACAATTCTACACCCAGCAAAAATATTAAAAATGAAGTGAAAATTAAGACTAATTCAAATAATTTATCACATTACAAGAAATGTTGAAGGAATTTCTTCAGGCAAAAGGAGAATGATACCAGATGGAGATGGAGATGGAGATGTAAATCTAAACAAAAATGGTATATGAGAGAAATGGTAACTACATGGGTAAAAACATAAAATGTTGTTCTTATTTAAATCTCTTTAAAGTTAATTGACATAAACATAAATTAACATATTAACAATGCATTTGGGGTTTATAACATATGTATAAGGACAGTATGAGTAATATCATAAAGGCAGAGATGAGAGAAATGGAAATATATTACTGTAATTTGTTCCATCATATTTAAGTCAAAAGTTATAAGTTAAAGATGTATATTATTATTCATCTACTGGATTTACTGTTATCATACCACATTATTAAAGAACTATTATGCTATTATATCACACTTCGTTATGTACTATTATTATATGGTACAATTATTTTTATTTATCCTACCATTACATGTAATACAAAGGTAGGTATGTGAAGGTATGTTCTGTTCAGTTAAAAATGTATAAAATAAACCATAAAACAATCAATTCAATAATAAAATGAAGAGTTACAGTTAATAAACCAGCAAATAAAATAAAATCAGAAAGAATACTCAAATAATTTTTAAAGTGGGCAAAAAAGAAGAAACATGAAGAAACGAAAAGATAGGATAAATAAAAACCAAACAGCAAGATGAGAGACAAATTTAACCATATCACTAATGACACTAAATGTAAATTGTTCAAATAACCCAAATTAAAAGCAGAAACTGTCAGACTGGATTACAAAGCTGAATATCTGATTACAAAAAAAAACACTTTAAATATAAAGACACAAATAGGTTAAAGGTAAAAGCAAAACCAAAATCAAAACTTGGGTAGCTCTTTTAGTATTATACAGAGTGGATTCCATGGCAAAATATAGTTGAAGGTAATTTCATAGTGGTTAAATAGCCAATCAAAGTATATAGTAAATCTAAATAGTTATGTACCTAAAAATACAACTTCAAAATACATAAAGTAAAACCACATAGAATTACAAAAAGAAATAGAAACACCCATAATTATAGTTGAAAGCTGTAACACCTTTCTTTCAGAGATTAATGGAAAAATAGAGGATGAACAAATATACAATACACTTGAATAATATTATAAAGCAACTTGATCTAATTGACTTTAGAGGATATGCCGCCCAACCAGATCCGAATACACATTCTTTACAAGCACACGTGGAGAAACTTGTCAAGAAGCACTGCCCTGTTCATAAAGAAAGTACACGTGGAGAATCTTGTGAAGAAGCAGTACCCTGGTCATAAAGAATTTTCAGTAAACTTAAAAGGATTCAAGTCATATAAAATATACTTTCTGACCACAGTGGAATTAAATTTGACATCAATTACAGCAAAATATCTGGATAATCCACCAAATATTTGCAAACTTAACAGCAAATTTCTCAGTAACTCATAAGTTAAAAAAGAAATCAAAAGGAAATTAGAAAGTATTTTGACATAAACATAAATAAAAATACAACACAAAATTGTGGGATGTCACTAAAGCAAATTCATATTACTAAATGTCTATATTAGAAATGATGAAAGGTCTCAGATTAATGACTTCAATGTTCACTTTTGAAACTAACAAAAAAGAAAAAGAAAATACACAAACTAAGCCAAAAAAATAAAATACTAAATACCAGAGGAAATCAATTAAATAAAGAAACAAGAAACCATGGGGAAAAAAATCAATAAAACCAAAAGCTGCTTAAGATCAATGAAGCTGACAAACCTATCTCCATCTTCTGATAAGGAAAAAAAAAGAATGACACCAGTTGCTGATATCAGGAATGAAAGAAATGTAAACACTACAGATTGTGCAGATAATATAAGGATAATAAGAGGATATTATAAAATACAATGTCTATAATTTTAACAACTTAGATGAAATACAGTATAAAATATAATATATTCAGGGATAAATATGGCAGAAGAAGTAAAGGCAAGAATACTGAATACTATGAAATATTTCTGGAAGATTTTAAAGAGACCAAAAGTATAGAGAGGCACACCATAGTCATGGGTTGGAAGACTCAATGTGGCTAAGATATCAATTCTCTCCAATTTGTTCTGTAAATTCAATGCAATCCAAATCGTAATCCCAGCAGACCTGTTTTGTATAAATGGGCAAACTGATTCTAAAATTCATTTGGAATTGCAAAATATCTCGAATGGGCAAGAAAACTGTTGGGGTTTTGTTGTTGTTGTTGTTGTTGTTGGGTTTTTGTTTGTTTGTTTGATTTTTTTTTTATTTTTGTTTTCCCCCGAGACAGGCTCTCCCACTATTGCCCAGGCTGGAATGCAGTGGCACTATCTCAGCTCATTGCAACCTCAGACTCCTAGACTCAAGCTATCCTCTAGCCTCAGCCTCCCAAGGAGCTGGGCCCCAGGCACGTGCTACTATGCCAAGCTAGTTTTTGTTTATTTTTTGTAAAGACAAGGTCCCACTATGTTGCCCAGGCTGGTCTTGAACTCCTGAGCTCAAACGATCCTCCCATCCCAGCCTTCCAAAGTGCTGGGATTACAGGCATGAACCACCAGCCAAGAAAACTTTGAAGAAGAAGAAATACATTGTAGAAATGACACTATCAATATCAAGATTTATTACTGAGCTACAGTAATTGTAATTAAAATGGCATGCTATTGGCATATGGGTACTATAAAGACAGGGAAATACCAAACTCTAAGATCAAAAGCATATAAGGAACTCAAGCAACTTAATAGAAAAATAAATAACCCAATTTAAAAATGGGCAAAGGACTTGAATAGACATTTCTCAAAGGAAGACATACAAATAAGCAAAAGATATATGAAAAAATGCTCAACATCGCTAATTATTAGGAAAACACAAACTAGAACCACAATGAGATATCACACCTGTCAGAATGGCTATTATCAAAAAAATGAAAGATAACAAGGTTGGGGAGGATATGGAAAAAAGTGTACCCTTGTACACTGTCTGCTGTGTACAGTTGACCCTCGAAAAACATGGGTTTGAACTATATGAGTCCACTTATAGTGAATTTTTCCCAACCCATTGTGGATTGGAAGTACAGTGTTTGTGGTAGAGGAAACCTGTATACATAGAGGGCCAAATTTTCAAACTGAGGGACAATTGAAGAGCCATTATGGAAAACTGTATGGAAGTTCCTCCATACATATGATCCAGCAATTCCACCTCTAGGTATGTATCTTAAAGCCTTGAAATCAGTACACCAAAAAGATCTCTGTGCTCGTGCTCCCATGTTCATTGTAGCATGATTTACAACAGCCAAGTTATTTAATCAACCATCAATGAGTGTATTTTTAAAAACGTTGTGTGTGTATACAATGGAATACTATTTGGCTTTTTTTTTTCTCCAGAGATATGGTCTCGCTTTGTCAGGCTGGAGTGCAATGGCACAATCACAGCTCACAGCAGCCTTGACCTCCTGGGCTCAAGTGATCCTCTGGCCTCAGCCTCCTAAGTAGCTAGAAATATGGGCACATGCCACCACACGCAGCTAATTGTTAAAAAAGAATTTTTTTTTTTTTTTTTTTTTTAGCAAAGCAACACAGAGCCTTGCTATGTTACCCAGACTGGTCTCTAACTCCTGGTCTTAAGCAATTCTCCCACCTTGGCCTCCAAAAGTGCTGGGATTACAAGGGTGAGCCACCACACCCGACCTATTAGGCCTTAAGAAATAGGGAAATGTTGTCATTTGCAACATGGGTGAACCTGGAGGACATTATACTGAGTGAAATAGGCCAGGCAAAAAAGACAAATATCACATGTTCTTACTTATGTGTGAAATCTGAAACAGTTGAACTCATGGAAGCAGAGGGTTACCAGAGGCTGGTGGATGAGGGAAATGTGGAGATGTTGTAAAAGGGTACAAAGTTGCAGTTAGAAATAAATGATAAGTATCTAAGGTGATAGACATGTTAATTAGCTTGATTCCATTATTCCACCCTGTATACATATATCATAACATTACTGTGTACCCCATAATTATGATTATAATCTGTCAGGTTTTTATATATATATTTTTTATTATACTTTAAGTTCTAGGGTACCTGTGTACAACGTGCAAGTTTGTTACCTATGTATACATGCGCCATGTTGGTGTGCTGCACCCATTAACTCCTCATTTACATTAGGTATGGTTCCTAATGCTATCCCTCCCCCTCCCCTCACCCCACAACAGTCCCAGGTGTGTGATGTTCCCCTTCCTGTGTCCAAGTGTTCTCATTGTTCAATTCCCACCTAGGAGTGAGAACATGCGGTGTTTGGTTTTTTGTCTTTGCAATAGTTTGCTGAGAATGATGGTTTCCAGCTTCATCTATGTCCCTACAAAGGACATGAACTCATCCTTTTTTATGGCTGCAGAGTGTTCCATGGTGTATATGTGCCGCATTTTCTTAATCCAGTCTATCATTGTTGGACATTTGGCTTGGTTCCAAGTCTTTGCTATTGTGAGTAGTGCCGCAGTAAACATACATGTGCATGTGTGTTTATAACAGCATGATTTATAATCCTTTGGGTATATACCCAGTAATGGGATGGCTGGGTCAAATGGTATTTCTAGTTCTAGATCCCTGAAGAATCGCCACACTGTCTTCCACAATGGTTGAACTAGTTTACAGTCCCACCAGCAGTGTAAAAGCATTCCTGTTTCTCCACATCCTCTCCAGCACCTGTTGTTTCCTGACTTTTTAATGATCGCCATTCTAACTGGTATGAGATGATACCTCATTGTGGTTTTGATTTGCATTTCTCTGATGGCCAGTGATGAGCATTTTTTCATGTGTCTGTTGGCTGCATAAATGTCTTCTTTTGAGAAGCGTCTGTTCATGTCCTTCGCCCACTTTTTGATGGGGTTGTTTGTTTTTTTCTTGTAAATTTGTTGGAGTTCATTGTAGATTCTGGATATTAGCCCTTTGTCAGATGAGTAGATTGCAAAAATTTTCTCCCATTCTGTAGGTTGCCTGTTCACTCTGATGGTAGTTTCTTTTGCTGTGCAGGAGCTCTTTAGTTTAATTAGATCCCATTTGTCAATTTTGGCTTTTGTTGCCATTGCTTTTGGTGTTTTAGACATGTAGTCCTTGCCCATGCCTATGTCCTGAATGGTAATGCCTAGGTTTTCTTCTAGGGTTTTTATGGTTTTAGGTCTAACATTTAAGTCTTTAATCCATCTTGAATTAATCTTTGTATAAGGTGTAAGGAAGGGATCCAGTTTCAGCTTTCTACTATGGCTAGCCAGTTTTCCCAGCACCATTTGTTAAATAGGGAATCCTTTCCCCATTTCTTGTTTTTGTCAGTTTTGTCAAAGATCAGATAGTTGTAGATGTGTGGTATTATTTCTGAGGGCTCTGTTCTGTTCCATTGGTCTATATCTCTGTTTTGGTACCAGTACCATGCTGTTTTGGTTACTGTAGCCTTGTAGTATAGTTTGAAGTCAGGTAGTGTGATGCCTCCAGCTTTGTTCTTTTGGCTTAGGATTGACTTGGCAATGCAGGCTGTTTTTTGGTTCCATACGAACTTTAAAGAAGTTTTTTCCAATTCTGTGAAGAAAGTCATTGGTAGCTTGATGGGGATGGCATTGAATCTATAAATTACCTTGGGTAGTATGGCCATTTTCACGATATTGATTCTTCCTCTCCATGAGCATGGAATGTTCTGCCATTTGTTTGCATCCTCTTTTATTTCGTGAAGGAGTGGTTTGTAGTTCTCCTTGAAGAGGTCCTTCACATCCCTTGTAAGTTGGATTCCTAGGTATTTTATTCTCTTTGAAGCAATTGTGAATGGGAGTTCACTCATGATTTGGCCTTCTGTTTGTCTGGTATTGGTGAATAAGAATGCTTGTGATTTTTGCACATTGATTTTATATCCTGAGACTTTGCTGAAGTTGCTTATCAGCTTAAGAAGATTTTGGGCTGAGATGATGGGGTTTTCTAGATATACAATCATGTCATCTGCAAACAGGGACAATTTGACTTCCTCTTTTCCTAGTTGAATGCCCTTTATTTCCTTCTCTTGCCTGATTTCCCTGGCCAGAACTTCCAACACTATGTTGAATAGGAGTGGTGAGAGAGGGCATCCCTGTCTTGTGCCAGTTTTCAAAGGGAATGCTTCCAGTTTTTGTCCATTCAGTGTGATATTGGCTGTGGATTTGTCATAGATAGCTCTTATTATTTTGAGATACGTCCCATCAATACCTAATTTATTGAGAGTTTTTAGCATGAAGCGTTGTTGAATTTTGTCAAAGGCCTTTTCTGAATCTATTGAGATAATCAGGTCGTTTTTGTCTTTTGTTCTGTTTATGTGCTGGATTACGTTTATTGATTTGCATATGTTGAACCAGCCTTGCATCCCAGGGATGAAGCCCACTTGATCATGGTGGATAAGCTTTTTGATGTGCTGCTGGATTCGGTTTGCCAGTATTTTATTGAGAATTTTTGCATCAATGTTCATCAAGGATATTGGTCTAAAATTCTCTTTTTTTGTTGTGTCTCTGCCAGGCTTTGGTATCAGGATGATGCTGGCCTCATAAAATGAGTTAGGGAGGAATCCCTCTTTTTCTATTGATTGGAATAGTTTAAGAAGGAATGGTACCAGCTCCTCCTTGTACCTCTGGTAGAATTGGGCTGTGAATCTGTCTGGTCCTGGACTTTTTTTGGTTGGTAAGCTATTAATTATTGCCTCAATTTCAGAGCCTGTTATTGGTCTTTTCAGAAATTTAACTTCTTTCTGGTTTAGTCTTGGGAGGGTGTATGTGTCCAGGAATTGATCCATTTCTTCTAGATTTTCTAGTTTATTTGTGTAGAGGTGTTTATAATATTCTCTGATGGTAGTTTGTATTTCTGTGGGATCGGTGGTGATATCCCTTTATCATTTTTTATTGCATCTATTTGATTCTTCTCTTTTTCTTCTTTATTAATCTTGCTAATGGTCTATCAGTTTTGTTGATCTTCTCAAAAAACCAGCTCCTGGATTCATTGATTTTTTGAAGGGTTTTTTGTGTCTCTATCTCCTTCAGTTCTGCTCTGATCTTAGTTATTTCTTGCCTTCTGCTAGCTTTTGAATGTGTTTGCTGTTGCTTCTCTAGGTCTTTTAATTGTGATGTTGGGGTGTCAATTTTGATCTTTCTTGTTTTCTCTTGTGGGTATTTAGTGCTATAAATTTCTCTCTACACACTGCTTTGAATGTATCCCAGAGATTCTGGTATGTTGTGTCTTTGTTCTCGTTGGTTTCAAAGAACATCTTTATTTCTGCCTTCATTTCATTATGTACCCAGTAGTCATTCAGGAGCAGGTTGTTCAGTTTCCATGTAGTTGAGCAGTTTTGAGTGAGTTTCTTAATCCTGAGTTCTAGTTTGATTGCACTGTGGTCTGAGAGACAGTTTGCTATAATTTCTGTTCTTTCACATTTTCTGAGGACTGCTTTACTTCCAACTATGTGGACAATTTTGGAATAGGTGTGGTGTGGTGCTGAGAAGAATGTATATTCTGTTGATTTGGGTTGGAGAGTTTTGTAGATGTGTATTAGGTCTGCTTGGTGCAGAGCTGAGTTCAATTCCTGGATATCCTTGTTAACTTTCTGTCTCGTTGATCTGTCTAATGTTGACAGTGGGGTGTTAAAGTCTCCCATTATTATTGTGTGGGAGCCTAAGTCTCTTTGTAGGTCTCTAAGAACTTGCTTTATGAATCTGGGTGCTCCTGTATTGGGTGCATATATATTTAGGATAGTTAGCTCTTCTTGTTGAATTGATCCCTTTACCATTATGTAATGGCCTTCTTTGTCTCTTTTGATCTTTGTTGGTTTAAAGTCTGTTTTATCAGAGACTAGGATTGCAACCCCTGCCTTTTTTTGTTTTTCATTTGTTTGGTAGATCTTCCTCCATCCCTTTATTTTGAGCTTATGTGTGTCTCTGCATGTGAGATGGGTTTCCTGAATACAGCACACTGATGGGTCTTGACTCTATCCAATTTGCCAGTCTGTGTCTTTTAATTGGAGCATTTAGCCCATTTATATTTAAGGTTAATATAGTTATGTGTGAATTTTATCCTGTCATTATGATGTTAGCTGGTTATTTTGCTAGTTAGTTGATTCAATTTCTTCCTAGCATCGATGGTCTTCACAATTTGTCATGTTTTTGCAGTGGCTGGTACCTGTTGTTCCTTTCCATGTTTAGTGCTTCCTTCAGGAGCTCTTGTAGGGCAAAGTCTGGTGGTGGTGACAGAGTCTCTCAGCATTTGTTTGTCTGTAAAGTATTTTATTTCTCCTTCACTTATGAAGCTTAGTTTGGCTGGATATGAAATTCTGGGTTGAAAATTCTTTTCTTTGAGAATGTTGAATATTGGCCCCCACTCTCTTCTGGCTTGTAGAGTTTCTGCCGAGAGATCAGCTGTTAGTCTGATGGCTTCCCTTTGTGGGTAACCCGACCTTTCTCTCTGGCTGCCCTTAACATTATTTCCTTCATTTCAACTTTGGTGAATCTGACAATTACGTGTCTTAGAGTTGCTCTTCTCAAGGAGTATCTTTGTGGCATTCTCTGTATTTCCAGAATTTGAATGTTGGCCTGCCTTGCTAGATTGGGGAAGTTCTCCTGGATAATATCCTGAAGAGTGTTTTCCACCTTGGTTCCATTCTCCCCGTCACTTTCAGGTACACCAATCAGACATAGATTTGGTCTTTTCACATAGTCCCATATTTCTTGGAGGCTTTGTTCATTTCTTTTTATTCTTTTTTCTCTAAACTTATTTTCTCACTTCATTTCATTCATTTGATCTTCAATCACTGATACCCTTTCTTCCAGTTGATTGAATCAGCTACTGAAGCTTATGCATTCATCACGTAGTTCTCGTGCCATGGTTTTCAGCTCCATCAGCTCCTTTAAGGACTTCTCTGCATTGGTTATTCTAGTTAGCCATTTGTCTAATCTTTTTTTCAAGGTTTTTAACTTCTTTGCAATGGGTTCAAACTTCCTCCTTTAGCTTGGAAAAGTTTGATCGTCTGAAGCCTTCTTCTCTCAACTCGTCAAAGTCATTCTCCATCCAGCTTTGTTCCGTTGCTGGTGAGGAGCTGTGTTCCTTTGGAGGAGGAGAGGTGCTCTGATTTTTAGAATATTCAGTATTTCTGTTCTGTTTGTTCCCCATCTTTGTGGTTTTATCTACCTTTGGTCTTTTAATGATGATGACATACAGATGGGGTTTTGGGGTGGATGTCCTTTCTGTTTGTTAGTTTTCCTTTTAACAGTCAGGACCCTCAGCTGCAGGTCTGTTGGAGTTTGCTGGAGGTCCACTCCAGACCCTGTTTGCCTAGGTATCAGCAGCAGAGGCTGCAGAACAGCGAATATTTCTGAACAGCAAATGTTGCTGTCTGATCATTCCTTTGGAGGTTTTGTCTCAGAGGGGTACCCGGCCATGTGAGGTGTCAGTCTTCCCCTACTGGGGGGTGCCTCCCAGATAGGCTACTCATGGGTCAGGGACCCACTTGAAGAGGCAGTCTGTCCATTCTGAGATCTCAGACTCTGTGCTGGGAGAACCACTACTCTCTTCAAAGCTGTCAGACAGGGACATTTAAGTCTGCAGAGGTTTCTGCTGCCTTTTGTTTGGCTATGCCCTACCCCCAGAGGTGGAGTCTACAGAGGCAGGCAGGCCTCCTTGAGCTGTAGTGGGCTCCACCCCGTTCGAGCTTCCCAGCTGCTTTGTTTACCTACTCAAGCCTCAGCAATGGTGGGTGCCCCTCCCCCAGCCTCACTGCCACCTTGCAGTTCGATCTCAGACTGCTGTGCCAGCAATAAGCGAGGGTCCATGGGTGTGGGACCCTCCAAGCCAGGCATGGGATACAATCTGCTGGTGTGCCATTTGCTAAGACCATTGGAAAAGTGCAGCATTAGGGTGGGAGTGAGCAGATTTTCCAGGTGCCATCTGTCACAACTTCAGTTGGCTATGAAAGGGAATTCCCTGACCTCTTGCACTTCCTGGGTGAGGTGATGCCTCGCCCTGCTTCAGATCATGCTTGGTGCACTGCACCCACTGTCCTGCAGCCACTGTCCGACAAGCCCCAGTGAGGTGAACCTGGTACCTCAGTTGGAAATGCAGAAATCACCCGTCTTCTGTGTTGCTCACACTGGGAGCTGTAGACTGGAGCTGTTCCTATTCGGCCATCTTGGAACCGCCCCCAATCTGTCAGTTTTTTAATTTACAAAGAAAAAAGAAAAGAAAAATAAACTGCTTTTCCTACTCTCATACACCACTCATACTCACATCTATTGATGCCAGATGTGGGGATTTTTCCCTACACACAAAGGAGGTCTTCAGTGGACACAAGCTGGGTGTCCTCACATTCAATTTAATTTGGATGCTACCTACCTGTAGATAGTATTGGATCCCCCAGGTTGAGGGCTCAATCCCACAAGACTACCCCTCATTTCAGATGCCAGTTTTAAGCTCCAGTTGTGACTGTACTTCTGGCCAACTTGCTATCAATCGGGATTCCTGTGCACCCCTCCTGGGGTTCACCTAATTTGCTGGAGTGGCTCACAGAACTCAAAAACACTTCACTTACGTTTTCCTATTTATTATAAAGGATATCAGAAAGGATACAGATGAGCAGCCAGATGGAAGAGGTACATAAGGTGAGGTATGGAGGAAGGGATGCAGACTTCCATGCTGTTTCTAGGCATGCCACCCCACAGCAGCTGTTGAGAAGCTCTCCAAACTGTCCTTTTGGGTTTTTATGGAGACCTTGTGACACAGGCATGATTGATTAAATCATTGTCCATTGGTGATCAACTCAAACTTCAGACCCTCTCCCTTCCCTGGAGGTCAGGGGGTAGGGCTGAAAGTTTTAACCCTCTGATCACATGGTTGATTTCCCTGGCAACTAGACTTTATCCTGAGCCCACCAATGATACAGGCAGGCTGGCTGGTTTCCTGTTTTGATGTGGTTTAAAGAAAAAGAACAAAAGCCCCTTACTCAAGCTGTAGCTTACCTAACTTCCAGTCAATCAGCAACGAAAGATCCAAGAAGCTGTTAGCCACAAGTTCCTGCTTTAGGGGTCTATGGACTTCCCTGGGGCCCCACATGTGCCGTTACACATAAACTTCAACTTATAGTTACTCTTTCCTCATTTTAATGGTAAAAATCACACCCAGGTGTGGAGATAGAAAATGCTAGCGAGGCATGCAATGTATAAAGAAGCACATTGAGCCACTGAGCATGCACTAAAACAAACAAACAAACAAACAAAAAAACCTTACACATGCCCTAATGAAACCTTTCCCTGTAGAAAAACCCTATAAAGCTAACCCACATACTATCTTCAGGGAGCAGCCCACCCTTCTTTTGTGGTGCTGGCTCTCTTGTGCACAAGCTAAATAAAATTTCTCTTTACAGCTATGTCTAGTGATCTCTCTTGATTTCTATCCTGGGAGATTACAAAAACCCAGGGTGCAGGTAATACCGAGAGTGGCCTCATTACAATGAAAGATGCTCCTAGTACCCAGGAAATCCCAAGGGATTTGGGAGCAGTGTATCAGGATGCTCCTGTCACTCAGGAAATCACAAAGTTTTTGAGTTCTGTGAGAACTGGGGTCAAAGGTCAAATGTGAAAATGAAAGGTTTTTTTAGCACCCCTATCTACCAGGATTTTGGGAGCTCTGTGCCAGGAACTGGGTGGCAGAAACCAAGCATATGTTTGTATTATATCACAATATCATAGAGACACCAGTAGATCAATGGAAAAGAATAGAATCCAGAAATAGATCCACATATATGTGAGCAACTTATTTTTGACAAGGAAATTTAGTAGAGAAAAGGATAGACTTTTCAACAAATGATGTTGGAACAACTAGGCATTCATATGCAAAAAGAAACATTTGTCCATACCATTCACTATACACAAAAAAAAATTTTAATGAGTTGTAAACCTAAATTTAAAACCTAAAATTATAAAACATTCATGAGAAAACATAAAATAATTTTTTTTAATTTTAAGCTAGGCAAATGTTTCTCAGATATATCAAAAGTATATTCCATAAAATAACAAACTGATTAATATATGTCATCAAAATTGGAAATTTTTGCTATTTAAAATGCAGTAATGAAAACGAAAAGGCAAGCCAAAGACTGGGGCAAATATTTTCAAAGCGTATTGTTCAGAATCTAGGAAGAACTCTCAATACTCACCAATAAAGAAACAAACAACTCAATATTTTTAATGGAAAAAATTTTAACAGACAATTCCCCAAAGAAGATATATGGCTGGTTAATAAGCACATGAAAACGTGTTCACCTAAGATGTCATTAGGAAAACACAAATGAAAACTACAATGTGATACCACTATACGTCTATTACAATGGATAAAATTAAAAAGGATATGGAACATATTAAAAGGACTTTATGCCATTGCCAAGTGAGATTTATTCTTGGAATGCAAAGACAGTTCAACATATGAAAATCAGTCAATGTGATAAACACATGAACAGAATGAAGGGGAAGAAACACATGGTCATCTCAATTGATGCAGAAAAAGCATTTGACAATATTCAACACCCTTGCATGATTAAAAAAAAACACTTAACAAAATAGTAATACAAGTTAACTTACACAACATAATAAAGCCATATATTAAAAATCCACAGCTTCACGCCTCTAATCCCAGCACTTTGGAAGGCCAAGGTGGGTGGATCATGAGGTCAGAAGATCGAGACCATCCTGGCTGACATGGCAAAACCCTGTCTCTACTAAAAATACAAAAAATTAGCCAGGCATGTTGGCACGCACCTGTAGTCCCAGCTACTCGGGAGGCTGAGGCAGGAGAATCACTTGAACCTGGGAGGTGGAGGTTGCAGTAAGCCAAGATCACGCAACTGCACTCCAGCCTGGGCAACAGAGGCAGACTCCATTAAACACACACACACACACACACACACACACACACACACGCACACGCACAGCTAAAATCATATTCAGTGGTGAAACACTGAAAGCTTTTCCTAAAAAAATCAGAAATAAAACAAAGACCTCCACTTTTGTCACTTCTATTTAACCAGTATTTGTTGATAAAACTAGAGCAATTGGAGAAGGAAAAGCAATGAAAGGCCTTCAAATTGGAAAAGAAGAAATAAGTTATCTCTGTTCTTAGATGGCATTGTCTTATGTGGAGAAAAACCTATATATTCCACCAAAAATAAGCTATTAGAAATAATAAATTCAGCAAAGTTATAGGATACAAAATCAACACTAAAATTAGTTGTATTTCTATATACTAACATTGAATAATCTGAAAAGAAAATTAAGAAAACATTTCCATTTATAATAGCATCAAAAAGAATAAAATACTGAATACTACGAAAAATCTACAAAGAAATTAAAGACAGAAATAAATGAAAACATGTTGTGTCAATACTAGCCAAAGTGATCTACAGATTCAATGTAATCTCTATCAAAATTCCAGTGACATTTCCTTACAGAAACAGAAAAACCCATCCTAAAATGTATATGAAATCTCAAGGGACCCCAAATAACTAAAATATCCTTGAAAAAGAAGAACAAAGTTGGGAGTCTCACACTTCTTGATTTCAAAACTGACTGCAAAACTATAGTAATCAAAATAACATGGCATAAAGACAGACAAATAGAATAGAATAAAGATCCCAGAAATAAACCCTTGCATATATTCAATACTTTGAATTATTTGCATATATTCAAATAATTTTCTACCAAGACCATTCAATGGGGGAAAGGACAGTCTTTTCAAAAAACATTCTGAAAAAACTGAATATCCACATGGAAAAAAAATGAAGGTGGACACTTACCTTGTACCACATATGAAATTTAACTAAAATTAGATCAAAGACCTAAATGTAAGAGCTAAAACAGGGGAAAGTCTACATGACATTGGATTTGGCAATGATTTCATAGATACATCACCAAAAGCACAGGCAACAAAACCAATAAATAGATAAATTGGATCTTATCAAAATTTAAAACTTTTATGCATAAAAGGACACTATCTACAAAATGAAAAAGCAACCCACACATGGAAGAAAATATTTGCAGATCATATATCTGATAAGGGATTAATAGTCACAATATACAAAGAACTCCTTAACTTTAATGACAATACAAAACAAACAATTCATAAATGAGTAATGACTTTAATAAACATTTCTCCAAAGTAGATGTACAAATGGCCAATAAGCACATGAACAGATGCTCATCCTCACTGGCCATTAAAGAAATGCAAATCATAACCATAATGAGATATCACTTTGCATCCATTAGGATGCCCATGACGATTTAAAAAAAAAAAAAAAACAAAACTGAAAATAACAAGTGTCGGTGAGGATGTGGAGAAATGGGAACTCTTGTGTATTGCTGGTGAAAAATGTAAATGGTGCAGCCACTATGGAAAGCAGTTTGGCAGTTCCTCAAAAAGTGAAACATAGAATTACCATGTGATCCAGCAATTTCATTTCTTGGTACATACCCAAAAGAATTTAAAATAGGGCCTCAAACAGACACGTGGGCACCAGTGTTCACAGTAGCATTATTTACAATAGACAAAAGATTATAATAACCCAAGTATCTACAGACAGAAGAATGGACAAACAAAATGTGATGTAGACATACAATAGAATATCATTAATCTTTTAGAAAGGAAGGAAATCCCGACACTTGTGACAGCCTGGATGAATCTTGAAGACATTACGCTAAGTGAAATAAGCCAGTGGCAAAAAGATAAATACTGTATGATTCTACCTATATGAAGTCCTTAGAAAATTCAAATTCTTGGAAATACAAAGTAAAAGTGTAGTTGCCAGGAGCCAGGAAGAGGGAGAAATGGGGAGTTATTATTTAATACTTATAGGATTTCATTTTGGGAAAATGAAAATGTTGTGGGTAACAATAATAGGATAAAAAAAATTGCAAGATGTCGAGCAACTCTCTTAACACTTTTATAAAATGCTACAACCACTTCAGAAAAAAATTTTGTCAGTTTCTTAAATAGTTAACCATACACCTACTATATGATCCAGCTATTCCATCCATAGGTTCTCACCAAGAAAAGAAGAATATGTCTTTATGAACATATTGCCATGGATGTTTTATTTGTAATAACCAAAACTTAGAAACAACTCAAATGCCTATGAACAGGTGACTGGATAAAGAAACTGAGATGTACTCATATGGTGAAATATCACTTGGCAATAAAAAGGAATGAATAATGATACATGCAACAACTTAGATGAATCTCAAAGTAATTATTCTGAGTTAAAGAAGCCAGATGCAAAGAGAGTGCATATCATGATATTCCTGTTACGTAAAAGTGTCGAAAATGCAAACTAATCAATAGTGACAGAAAAAAGATTAGTGGTTGCCTAGAGAGAGGGATGCATGGAGAGATGGACGGGATTACCAAGAATCACAGGGGAACTTGTGGAGGGGATGGGTATTGGATGTTTTCATTCTCTTGATTGCAATGAAGGTTTCACTGGTGCATGCATAGGTCAAAACAAATCAAATTGTACACTTTACATATGTTCAATTTATTGGATGTCAATTACATTCCCAATAGACCTGTACCTCAAAAGCACAAGCAACAAAAACAAAAACAGACAAATGGGACTTAATTAAACTGAAAAGCTTCTGCAAGCAAATAATAATAATAATAATCAACAGAGTGAACAGACAACCAGCAGAATGGGAGAAAATATTTGCAAACTATGCATCATCCGACAGGGGACTGATATCCAGAATTTATAAGGAACTCAAACAACTCTATAGAAAATAAAATAACCCCATTAAAAAGTGGGCAAAGGACATGAATAGATGTTTTGCAAAAGAAGATATACAAGCAGCCAACAAGCACATGAAAAAGTGCTCAGCATCACTAATCATCAAAGAAATGCAAATTAAAGCCACAATGAGATATCATCTTACACCAGTCAAAATGACTATTATTAAAAAGACAAAAAATCATAGATGTTTTCAAGGATGCGGAGAAAAAGGAACACTTACATATCGTTGGTGGGAATGTAAATGAGTACAGCCTCTTTGGAAAACAGTATGAGGATTTCTCAAAGAACTAAAAATAGAACTACCATTTGATCCAGCAATCCCATTACTGGGTATCTGTCCAAAAGAAAAGAAATCATTATATCAAAAAGACACTTGTACTAATATGTTTATTGCAGCTCTATTAACAATAACAAAGATACACAATCTAAGTGTCCATCAATGGATGATTGGATAAAGAAAATGTGATACATAGACACCATGGAATACTATTCAGCCATAAAAAAATGAAATCATGTCTTTTGCAGCAACACAAGTGGAACTGGAGGCCATTATCTTAAGTGAAATAACTTGGAAACAGAAAAACAAATATCATACGTCTCACTTATAAGTGAGATGCACACCTGTAATCCCAGTACTTTGGGATGCCAAGGCGGGTGGATCACCTGAGGTCAGGAGTTTGCGACCAGCCTGGCCAACATGGTGAAGCCCCGTCTCTACTAAACACACAAAAAAATTAGCCAGGCATGGTGGTGCATGCCTGTAATCCGAGATACTTGGGAGGCTGAGACAGGAGAATCACTTGCACCTCGGAGGCGGAGGTTGCAGTGAGCCAAGATCACGCCATTGCACTCCAGCCTGGGCAGCAAGAGAGAAACTCCATCTCAAAAACAAAAATTAAAAATTAAAAAAAAATAAGTGGGAGCTAAATAATATGTACACATGGACTTAGAGTATGGAATAGTAAACACTGGAGTCTGGAAAGGTGAGGGAAATGAGTAATTACTGAGTGGGTACAATGTACACTGTCCAGGTGATAGCTGCACTGAAAGCCCAGACTTCACCACAACACAGTGGATCCATGTAACAAAACTGCACCTGCACCCCTTAAACGTATGCAAATAAAGAAGCAATGCTATGAGACCCAAGCTCACTTCTTTTCCTCACACTGGCTGCTAGGCTGCTCCTCCACCCACCAGGCATGGTTTTGCTCAGGCTCTTTGCCTCTATCCAGCTCACGTTTTTGCTTCATCAGATATTTACTCAAATTGCACCTTCTCAGTGAGCCCTCCTGTGAGTTTTCTGTTCCTACTGTAAGAAATTCTCACAAATGTTGTGGCTTAAAACCACAAATTTATTTGCTCTTGTTGCTTAAAACCACAAAGTTAGAAGTTGAAAGGGTTTTAAAGGAATAAAGTCAAGGTGTTGGCTGGGCTGCTGTTTCTGGAGGCTGTTCCAGCATCTGCATGCTGCTGGCGTTTTTTGCCTGCAGCCACCTCTCTCCAGCCTCTGCTTCCATCATCACATCACTGCCTTTGCCCCCATTAACCCTCTTTGCTCACTCATACAAAAGGACCCTGCTGATGGCTTTTAGTTCCTACCTTGATAATCCAGGATAATTCCCCCATCTCAAAATCTCCAGAGTCCTTTTGGCCACATGAAGTGACATACCCACAGGTCCAGGGATTAAGACACAGCCATCTTTGGGGACCATTACCCAGCCTACCACACTTCCCTGTCCGCCCTTTTAGAATTGCAAGACACCTGCAAACACCTCCTGTCCCTCCTACACTCCCTGCTTTTGCTCTTTGGCATTTTTAGATATTGAAAATGGCATGTATTTTACTTACTTATGTGTCTTCCCCAGTAAATTCTAAACTCCACAAAAACAATGATTTGTTTTGTCCACTGCTGTATGTCCTGATATCAACCCTAGACCCGTGCCTGGAAAACAGAAGGTGCTCAATAAATGATTAAAGGAGAATGAATTCTGTCTCGGTGAGCCTCACACATATCTTGCTTCCCATGTTTTCTCTACCCACTCAGAATCTCAGGGGTGGGTACTGTTGCTGCGTGGAATCTGTGTGGGGACTCTAGTGGTTTACCCAGAGACCTGGGAGTTTAGAAAATGAGGTGATTGAGCTACATCCCTAAACCATGGTCTTCTGGTGAGTGACCCAGCCATCCACTGCAGCAGCTGCTGGAATTAAATCCAACGCATCTCAGAAGTCCCTCCCTCTCACCAGTTCTTCACAGAAGCTCCTAGGAAACAAGGTCTACTTTTTTTTTTTTTTTAACTTCCCTTGAACCACCCTCCTCCCAGTAGAAGTTCACGAAATACAGAGTAAATTGAATCAAGTTGAACTGACTGAATTCCCCTGCTCATTCTTCATTATAAAGGATGGGTTTTGTCTTAAATGTTTAAT
The DNA here is from genome assembly GCF_028885655.2 of Pongo abelii. NCBI lineage: Eukaryota > Metazoa > Chordata > Mammalia > Primates > Hominidae > Pongo > Pongo abelii. The sequence continues at coordinate 19,044,614 of NC_071996.2, forward strand.
GTTGTCTTTTAAAATAGATTTAACATCTTATTAAAATTCTAGAGCTTTACAGGCAAAAGACTCCTCATGTTTCAAATGATGTTTTGAATTTTTCCCTAATCGATTGAGATGGAAGATAATTTTTCTACCCAGTTACTAGCTTTGACCAAGGGTTCCAGAGAAGATATTTCCCTACCTTCCTCAAGGTCAAGTACAAACTTAACCCAAAAAGGCTTACTGGGGAAGGGTTCTGAAGTGCAGAAAAAAAGCAGATTGCCAGAATGATAAAATGGTGTCTGAAGTTTAATATTTATTGTGCACTTTATGGGCCAAGTCTCGTGAAAAACACTGTGAACACATGATCTTCTTTTATCATTGAGGGAGGTGAGGTTCAGGGGATGACGGAAGGGGCCCACCAGATCTCTAGCCATGCCCTTTCTATCAACTCAGTGATGCCAAAGGTAAGCCCTTGGGAAATGGCAGAGGACTAGGAAACAGTGGTGGTGATGATAATGAAGAAGATGATGTCTGTGAAGACAGTCCCCACATTTCTGCTTCCCATTTCCACTGAGTCATGCTACCAAACCAATCTGTCCTCCAGATTGTCAACTCCTTCAGTCATTTATTCATTCATTAACTCATTCGGTAAATATTTATCTACAGAGTAACATGGATGATACAAAATGTGAATTTAGGTGTCATCCCTCAAAAGCCTACCCATAAAAAAACAAGTATTTCAATGGTAAGAACCTTGAGCTGATATTCTGTTGAGTGTTTCCATCGCTTTTGCCATGTCATTTTTACTCTTTTTCCATGCACAACAAGTATTGATTCTTCTTTTTATCTGTTGCTTTTTGTTGTTGTTGTTGTTTGTTTGTTTTTTGTTTTTGGTAGGGGTGAGGATCTCACTCCATCACCAGAAGCAGGGATGCATGATCATAGCTCACTGCAGCCTTGACCTCCTGTGTTCAAGCGATCCTCCTGCCTCAGCCTCCTGAGTAGCTGGGACTACAGGTGTGCCCCACAACACCTCATTATTTTTTTAAATTTTTTGTAGAGGCAAGGTCTTGGTAGGTTGCCCAGGCTGGTCTCAAACTGGATCACCTCAAATGATCCTCCTGCCTTGAAAACAAAGCCTTGAAACAAAACTCTTAACTAGCCAGACTCTTGAAGCAGGCTTCATGCCTGGCATGAAGCTTGTCCACGAACACCAGGGCGTATGGAAGAGAGGGGTGCAGAATGCAGGACCCTCCCCTTCAATCAGAGATCCTGAGGCCCGCTTGCTTGTCCTCTCACTGGCAGTCTGGCTGCCAGGCTCTTCCCCTCCTTCTCTACCTGACTTTTTGTCACTTTCAACCTCTTCTTCAACCTGAAAAATCTCCTTGGCCTTGATAATTTCCTTGTCTGACACCTAAAGCCTACCTTCTCCCATCTGGCTTCCTGAAGTGCTGGGATGATAGGCATGAGCCACCACACCCAGGTCCAGATATTGCTTCTTGCTGGAATTCCAGAAGTCATATGGAAGTGGAGTGGTGTATGTAAAGCACTCATGTACAAGAAGGCTGACCCTGTCCTTCCTGCCTCATCCCTGTATCATTACCAGTGATGGGGACTATCAAGCTCTGTGGCTGGCTGATCCAAACACCAGAAGCTCTGGGATCACCTGGGCTCCACCTGTCTCCATCTCCAGCCCTGATTCTTCCCTTTTCTACCCACCATGTCCATGGCCCCAAAAATGCATGAAGCTCTGCTCCTACTGCCTCCTTGGCTGCTCTTTCCAAAGACATCCAGGAGCATGATCAGGAATCAATCAGCCCTGTCCCAGAGGCCCCAGGAACAGGAACGTGATACAGGTAGATGGGAGAAGGTAGGTTTGAGGTGTCAGACAAGGAAATTATCAAGGCCAAGGAGATTTTTCAGGTTGAAGAAGAGGTTGAAACTGCCAAAAATCCAGGTAGGGAAAGAGGGGCAGAGCCTGGCAGCCAGACTGCCAGTGAGAGGACAAGCAAGGGGGCCTCAGGATCTCTGATTGAAGGGGAGGGTCCTGTGTTCTGCACCCTTCTCTTCACTACTCCCTGGTGACTGTGGACAAGCTTCATGCCAGGCACCAAATGCAACCTCGAGCAGGCTGAGGCCCCACAGGCGAGCCCTGCTCCTGGCTAGGGCAGAGACAAGGGTCCCCAGACTCAAGAGTCTAGCCACTTAAGTGTTTTGCCTCAAGGCTTTTTCCCTTGAGAGACTGGTGTCATGAAAGAAGCAAGGCCCTGGTGTTGACAATAATGCTAATGTGAACAAGGTAGCTGCTTCTGTGGAGCCAGGTGCACTTTCTCATTTGCTAAAGTGTCCACTTAGTAATTCCTTTGCTAACCACAGGGAACTATGCTACCAGCACGCAGGGGTTCTTATTCTAGAAAATGTTGGGAATTGATGCTTTATCATAAATATAAAAGACTAAGCAAATGTTGACAAATAAATTAAGTAAATCAAGTAGGAGACCACCCAAGTCCAGCAAGGACACACACAGCTATTCAGGTATCACAAGATGCAGCCTTGAGGGGCCCTGGCTTGGCCTCCCTCCTCCTGCGACACCCTCCCCTCAGGCCCCTGCCTAGCTGTCTCCTCACGTCTCCTCTGCCTCCTAACCGCCCCTCCGCATTCTTCCACACCCACCGACCTCCCCTAGGAACACATCTGTCCTCCAGCTCCGCAGTCCCACCTTGGGTTCCTCCCAGCTCCTATGACACATGACACACTGTCAACTGTGGACTGTTGGAGAACCCCTGAACCACACCGTGCCCGTTTCCTTTCTAAGGGATGTTTGCATCAAATTTTATTTATTGTTTCTCAGACCAAAACAATACACATCTATACTATAAACTTTGGAAAGTAGAAAAACAGATAAAGAAGAAAATAAAAGTCACTCTCATCCTGTCCCCCAGAAATGAATACTATTCGTACTCTGTGGTATTTTTCTCATGTCTGTTTCCTAGGAGGTGGGGAGGGGGGCGGACTGTACAACCAATTCTCCACATAAACTTTAAAGCATGTTTTGGTTTTTCTCATAAGGTCTTTAGAACCTCGCATTGTGCTTTTACCTAGCAATAAATGCTAATTATTATCAGTATAATTAAAATTCAGAGGCAAAACAGAGTGTTAGAAAGAGAAAGGCTTTGGAATCAGCCATGTCTGGGTCCATACCTCTGGTTGGACTCTGTAATCTTGAATAATGTTTGGTTAACTTTGCTGATTCTAAGTATCCTCACTGGTAAAATGGAAGTAACAATTTATTCGCAGTGTTTGTTGTGAAACTTAAAAGAAAAACAAATACACTGATTTTACTATGGTAGGTGACAAATAAGTGATTATACTACTAGTAGTAAATATTAAGGATAAAGTTAGTGTGTGTTGAAAGATTGAAAAAAATGAATCCTATGAAACTAGATAATGAAGACAAAAGAATCCTTCTAACATTTCAACAGGTACACTGTAGATTTTAATGAAACACACACACACACATACACACACACACACATACACACAAAAGCAGGAATATCCCTAATGAAGTCTCATATTTTACTTATTACCATAAACATCTGCTGGCTTTTAATTAGGAAGGACAAACATGTTAGCAAATTATGCCACTTTGTTAGGAGACACATTTGTATAAATGTTTACAAAGAAAACTGCACAGGGTTAGGATTTAGTATGAGTGTTTTATTCTAGAAATGTTAGTGAAGTTTTAGTACATTCCTGCATAAGCCCCAGCACAAGCTCTAGCCAATTCATAAACTCTCAGGCATTCATTTTTGTCCTCTGTTCTGTATTAAAAGGCCAGGGCCAAACACAGTAGGCTACTTTTTAGAAAACACCAACCATGCCATAATAAAACAACCAAACACACTGTGCTGGTCAAGAGAAGGCTTCTTGGAGTAAGTGAGCCCTGCATGATGAGCTGGACTTTACTGCAAGTAATGGAGGAGAGGGGCACTGAAGCTGGTGTAGTCATTCTGTCCCAGCACAGGAAGAAACATAGCTTCTGGCTCCCAGGAGGAGCTGAAAGCAGCTGTGGGAGGAACTGAGGAGGGGACAGCCCCAGGGGCCGATGGCTCCAGAGGCCATGTTTCTCAGCCCCTGCCACAGTTGGAATCCTGGGGAGCACCAGACCATATGGCAGAGCCATGACATCAGGATGCCTGGGGGTGTGACCTGGGTGTCTTTGTTTATAAACATTCCCAGGAGACTGCAACTGAAGGTCATAGTTGGCTCAAAGACCCTCAGTCACCAGCATCAGGAAAAGCCTGGGTCCTACATGCTGCTGCCCAGGATAACACACGGGCTGAGCGGCACACCACCGCCTACAACGGCATTGCTTGGCCCTGTAGACATTGTCACACCACCATTGCCTGATGCGGCCCATCGGCCAGCACAGAGGAATGTTCAAGGGTCTATGCTGGGCTCCTACCAGACACTTCTCTTACAAGTGTCTAACTCCTTCCACCTGTAGTGGTAGAGGTAGCCTAGCAAGCATCCTAACAAGTCTGGTTAAGCTCAGTGGTGCCCCACAGTTACATTAAAATCCTATCTGGGACTTTCCCTACATGATCTCAAGCTCTGCACTCATTTGGAGAAAAATCAATGATCAGAGCAGGGCCAGCTCATGCTCCTGATGAGCAGCTCCTCTTCAACCCTTGATGCTGACAGGAGGCTGAGCTTTCTCCTCTTTCTGGCTTTGGGGATCTTTTCTCTGTGTCCTATGGCCTTGTCCATCTGCAGGCTCCCTAGGAACTTATGAGGATCCCATGTTTTAGGAATTGCTGGCTCAGGAAGTTGGCCACCGTAGTATAAAGAAGGAAGGTACCCGGAGCTGCCTCCCTCCAACCTGCCCTGCCTGAAGCCAGCTGCACCTGGATATCACCTGCCTCTGTAAAGGGACATGGCCACTTCTCCATAGAGGAAAGCCCCATCGAGCACTTGACCAAGGCACAGCTAAGACCAAAGCACTGCCCACCCAACCAGCGAGGACACGGGGGCCACTTTAGGTTCAGGTAGGTTACCATTGACATAGACGGCGCAAGGAAGAGTGGCCAAAGGTACCAGCTCCCCCAGTCTTTGTCTCTCACACCAAAAAGGATGACTGAGAAGCAGAAGGGGCGGGGAAACTGAGCACGAGAGGCGACATCCCATTCCTGAGAAGCCTGTTCCAGATTGCAGCTGAGCGGCTTCGCCAGCTGAAGCTCTGCTCGAAGATTACAGGCTGAAAGCTCCACAGCTCACCAGAATCTTGGAGGTGATGCGAAACTGCCCCATGACAGCCTCCAAGGGGTAGAGGGCTCAGAGCAGCTCTTCGCAGGCCTTCACCCTCTGGTGCTCCGGGAGGACCATGAGGCGTCTTGTCAAGCCTCAGATTAGCTGTGGTGTGGGCCTTTGGCTGTGTGGCCCGTGTGGTTATGTGCAAGGCCACTGGGCAGCAGGACAGTGTCATCTCCACAAGGCCCACATGCTCACAGGCACTCAGCTGGTCCCCCAGGCCCAGATCTCATGTCCTCCTGGACAGATGTCCTGGACTTCCTGCCCTGTAAGGACAGAGCCAAGCAGCAGCAGGAGAGGGGCTCTGGAGATCTAGGCATCCACTGTGCCGCTCCTGGCTCTAGCTTGAAGAAGGGGATGGAAGAGGTGAGGAGAGCAGTGAGAGCTGTCCCGCTAGTCCAGAGAGATGAAAATAGCCAAAACCGGAGTGCAGTGGACAGATGGAGAGACAGGCACAGCTCCTGGAGCTGTTGGGATGGATGAAAGTGTGCTTCTTTGTCCCAAGGGCCTGCGGAGGGACTTGGGAGATAATGAGTTAGATGGATGAATGCCCGGGGTTCACCTGGGGCAGCTCCATTCCCTGAGAGAGAGAACGCCGGAGGAGGGCACAGGAGAGAGGACCATGGCAAGCTCTGACCTAGAACAGCTGCATGCAAGGTCAAGGGTCCCAGCAGCAGTGGGCAGGCAGGTGCACATGAGTCAGCACATCGGGGGGGCATCATGACTCAGCTTGCCGATGGCCGGGGCCTGGGGAGGGGATCCTGCACGTTCCATCCAGATGCACCAGACACTCACAGGGCAGCCAGGTGAGGGACCCAGAAGGGAGCAGATAGAAAATGAACAGTGATTAAAATAGACATCAAGGGGCCTGTGGGAGCAGAGGCAAAGGGCACCTGAGCTGGGAGGAGGCACCACCTGTGAGCTGTGTTTTGAAGGAGAAATAAGATGTATTTTATAAACAGTATCTCGTGGGAAAAAGTGTATCTGAGACAGGGAGTAGCCTGCCTGCCCTGAGAGGCAGGGGGAAACCAGGCTGCATTAAGGAACTCACAAGCAATGGTCACTTAGGCAGAGTGGTCCACACCGAGGGCACACACACGGCTGCTCATGGGATGGTGGACATAAGGCTCACCAGATCCACAGCCTCATCCCAGGCACCTCTGCTCCCCAGGCGACCCAGACCCATCACCTGGAGAAACAGTGACTGTGTTGTCTCAAAGCAGCACCTGGTATAAATAGAGGGCTGAGCTGTGGGGAGGCTGAGCCTGGAAACGGTCTCCAGGAAGAAAGTGCTTGTGTAAATGACGCACATAGCTGACCTCTGTGCACCGGGGGAGCACAGGCTTTGAGATGTTAGTGCTGTGCATTACAGGAAAACTATTCCTGGTCATGGATTTGAAAAACAGAGGGAGAGGAAATTAATCTCATGTCAGCTAGGCACTAAGTGGCTTTTTTTTTTAATCTACTAAAGTGAATCAGGATTCCTAGGAACATTTCAGCTTAAAACACATAGAAGAAAAAATTATTCTCATCTATTTCAGTGACACTAAAAGTAGGGAATCTAGACAAAGGCTTTCTCTTCTGGTTTAAATCACATCATGAGTTTCTTACAGTCTAGTGTTGGGACATGTGGGGTAAAGTGCTCTCTGGACACAAGATGGCCCAGGTTGGCCACAGCTCCACAGGCTGCAGGCACCTTCTGGTCCTGGGTGGCCTCCCTTCTCCATACAGTCCCTGGACCTAGGAGGAATTTCCACAGTTCCCTGTTCTGGGGGTCTGGTTCCCAACATTTCCTTAGGCAATACACTACCATGGGTACCCACATTCTCTGTGTTTGCATTTTTGACAATAAGTGCCCTGCAGTGCATCTGCAGGTACCTTCCCTGCTTGCCAAGTACACGTGAGGGTTTCTCACCTGCACGTGGTCAACACGTGCCTGTCAATTCACACTGCGTTGTTAGAAATCACATGCCTGCTGACAGATCTTGCCTTGTCCATACAACAATTAATGCCTTTTTTATTGTTTTATTATGAAATGGATGCATGTGCATTACTTTTACTTTGGGAAATACAACGGAGTAGAGTTATATACAAACAGAATGTTAAAGCGAAGCCCACTGCCTTTCAACTCCATCATCCAAGCTTGGGCCATGCTTCCTGCATGTATGCAGCCCAGAACCTTGCCTCGACCCCTCTCAGAGCACACTGCCCTCCTCCACGCCTTCCTCTGCTCTTCCCAGAGCTTCTGGACCAGCCTCTCCTCTATCACCTTAATGATTCCCAGCCCCCAGTGGGCTGCTTCCTGACTCTTCTCAGCAGGAGTGATTCCCCATTAATTTCTACTAAGGCCAAGTCCACGAGGTTCTGACGGAGGTATCCCAGTGCTGCTGCTCAGGGACCACCTACCTGGGCAAGAATGTGTGTCTGTGTTGGGAAAATATCTGCTGTTCCCAGCCTCTGGGAAGCTGAGTGTCACCTCTTTCTGCTCTTGGCTTCTTCATAGCCAGCAGGATTCATGAGCCAGCCAGCAAGGACAGAGTGCAGGAGTGCAGGCTGCCAGGCTCCCTCCCTCCCTCATGCTAGAGCATGGCTCAGAAAGCCCTACCTATGCCATTTATAATAGGCAGAGCCAAAGCCAGGACAACATTTTTTCTTTTCCTCTGTCTCTCAGTAAACCTTATCTACTGTGACTTACATTTAGAGTGAAATAGAGTGGAAAGGTAAGGCTATTATCCAGCTGATCTGCAGGAGAAAAAAACTAAGCCAACTGCTCTTGCTGACAAAGAAATGTTTAAAGCCAAAAATATCCTTATGTTCTCTGTTGACCAAATTTAACAGGCACACAGACCACCTCTACAAGCATTTAGTGTGGTTCACTAGAAAAATCGGCCAGGTGCAGTGGCTTATGCCTGTAAACCCAGTACTTTGGGAGCCCGAGGTGGGCAAATCACCTGAGGTCAGGAGTTCAAGACCAGTCTGGCCAACATGACAAAACCCTGTCTCTACTAAAACTACAAAAAAAAAAAAAAAAATTAGGCAGCATGGTGATGCACGCCTGTAATCCTAGCTATTTAGGAGACTGGGGCAAGTGGAGTTGGATGCAACCGGGAGTTGAAGGTTGCAGTGAGCCAAGGTCGTGCCAGTGCACTCCAGCCTGGGAGACAGACCTGGAATCTGTCTCAAAAAATAAAAAAGAGAGAGGGAGGGAGAGACAGAGAGAGAGAGACAGAAAGAAGAAAGGAAAGAAAGAAAGAAAGAAAGAAAGAAAGAAAGAAAGAAAGAAAGAAAGAAAGAAAGAAAGAAAGAGAAAGAGAGAAAGAGAAAGAGAGAAGGAGAGAAAGAGATAAAGAAAAGAAAAGAAGGAGGGAGGGAAGGAAGGAAGGAAGGGAAGGAGAGACCACAAGCATGATCATTGCATGGAACTGGCCCAAAATGCCCATTCCCCATGTCTGGGAGACGTCAGGAAATTTGCTTGTCACTAAGCTACAACTTTCATATTATAAATTGAACATAAGAATACTCAATTGACAGGCTTCAGTGAGAATCCACATAAAAATAACTTAGCACAGCATGTGCCGTATCACAGGTGCTTAAAAAACACTCCCCTCTGCAGGGCAGCCACCACCTGCTCTTCGTACCTTTACAGCCAGTCTGCCAGTGTGGTCCACTTAAGCATCTTCTCTGGGCTCCGTCAGCCCTGTGGTGTCTACACTGGAGTTCTGTGCCCTCCACATATTCAGAAGAATTGAAAACGCGGTCTCAAACAGATAAGTGTGCACGAATATTCATAGCAGCTTTATTCCCAGTTGCTGGGAGATGGAAGCAGCACATGTGTCCACTGACAAAGAAATGAAGAAACAAAATCCGGTGTATACAGAATGGAATCTCATTAGCCTTGAAAAGGATAGAAATTCTAACACATGCTATAATGTGGATCAGCCTTGAGGACATTATACTGAGTAAAACTAGCCAGTCACAAAAAAGATAAACACTGATGATTCTACTTATACCAGGCACCTAGAGTAGTGAAATCCACAGCGACAGAAAGTAGAATACGGGCTGCTGGGGCTGAGAGGAGGGGTTCTGGGGAGTTATTTAATGAGCACAGGGTTTCAGATTTGCAAGATGAAAAGAGTTCTGGAGATTGGTTGTACAACAATGTGAATGCATTATACATTTTTTTTTTTTGAGACAGTTTCACTGTCACCCAAGCTGGAGAGCAGTGGATCAATCTTGGCTCACTGCAACCTCCACCTCCCAGGTTCAAGCGATTCTCATGCTTCTGCCTCCCAGTAGCTGGGGTTACAGGCATGCACCACCATGCCTGAATAATTTTTGTATTTTTAGTAGAAATGGGGTTTCACTATGTTGGCCAGGCTGACCTTGAACTCCTGACCTCAGGTGGTCTACCCGTCCTGGCCTCCCAAAGTGCTGGGATTACAGGCATGAGCCACTGCACCCAGCCTGCACTGTACTTAAAACTACTATGCTTACACTTTTAAAATGGTTAAGATAGTCAACTGTATGTTATGTATATTTCACCACAATCTGAAAAAACAAATTACCACATATCTTAATCTTCCTCCTTAACAATACAAAAAGATCTAAAATTTCTGGTAACTGATCAACCCTCTCCTATCTCAATGCTGTTTGGGGCCTATTGTTTAGTTCTAACCTATTTGTTTGTCCCACAAGTTAGACATCAGTGTTTCTGATTATTGTTTTCCGTGGTATTTGTTTGGTCTTATCATGGTGTTTGTTTAGATTTACATTTTATTTATAATTTTCTTTCACACTTTTTTTATTCTTTAAATCTATTAAATCCCTTTAATAACCTTCTATATACATATATATGTATATAGAAGGTATATAATACTTAAAGTATATATATATATATATATATATACTTAAAGTTCTGGAGTACATGTGCAGAACGGGAGGTTTGTTACATAAGTATACACGTGCCATGGTGGTTTGCTGCACCTGTCAACCCGTCATCTACATTAGGTATTTCTCCTAATGCTATCCTTCCCCTAGCCCTCCACCCCCAGAAAGGCGCCAGTGTGTGATGTTTCCCTTCCTGTATCCATGTATTCTCATTGTTCAACTCCCACTTATGAGTGAGAACATATGGTGTTTGGTTTTCTGTTCCTGTGTTAGTTTGCTGAAAATGATGGTTTCCAGCTTCATCCATGTCCCTGCAAAGGACATGAACTCATATTTTTTATGGCTGCATAGTATTCCATGGTGTATATGTGCCACATTTTTCTTGTCCAGTCTACCATTGATGGGCATTTGGGTTGGTTCCAAGTCTTTGCTATTGTGAATAGTGCTGCAATAAACATACATGTGCATGTGTCTTTACAGTAGAATGATTTATAATCCTTTGGGTATATACCCAGTAATGGGATTGCTGGGTCAAATGGTATTTCTGGTTCTAGATCCTCAAGGAATCACCTCACTGTCTTCCACATGGTTGAACTAATTTACACTCCCACCAATTGTGTAAAAGCGTTCCTATTTCTCCATATCCTCTCCAGCATCTGTTGTTTCCTGACTTTTTAATGATTGCCATTCTAACTGGCATGAGATGATATCTCACTGTGGTTTTGATTTGTATTTCTCTAATGACCAGTGATGATGAGCTTTTTTTCATGTTTGTTGGCCCCATAAATGTCTTCTTTTGAGAAGTGTCTGTTCATATCCTTTGCCCACTTTTTGATGGGGTTGTTTGTTTATTTCTTGTAAATTTGTTTAAGTTCTTAGTAGATTCTGGATTAGCCCTTTGTCAGATGGATAAATTGAAAAAATTTTCTCCCATTCTGTAGGTTGCCTGTTCACTCTGCTGATAGTTTCTTTCCTGTGCAGAAGCTCTTTAGTTTAATTAGATCCCATTTGTCAATTTTGGCTTTTGTTGCCTTGCTTTTGGTGTTTTAGTCGTGAAGTCTTTGCCCATACCTATGTCCTGAATGGTATCGCCTAGGTTTTCTTCTAGGGTTTTTATGGTTTTAGGTCTTACATTTAAGTCTTTAATCTATCGTGAGTTAACTTTTGTGTAAGGTGTAAGGAAGGGGTCCAGTTTCAGTTTTCTGCATATGGCTAGCCCGTTTTCCCAACACCATGTATTAAATAGGAAATCCTTTCTCCATTGCTTGTTTTTGTCAGGTTTGTCAAAGATCAGATGGTTGTAGATGTGTGGCGTTATTTCTGAGGCCTCTGTTCTGTTCCATTGGTCTATATATCTGTTTTGGTACCAGTACTATGCTGTTTTGGTTACTGTAGCCTTGTAGTATAGTTTGAAGTCAGCGTGATGCCTCCAGCTTTGTTCTTTTTGCTTAGGATTGTCTTGGTTATGCAGGCTCTTTTTTGGTTTCACATGAAATTTAAAGTAGTTTTTTCCAATTCTGTGAAGAAAGTCAATGGTAGCTTGATGGCGATAACATTGAATCTATAAATTACTTTGGGCAGTATGGCCATTTTCACAATATTGATTCTTTCTATACATGAGCATGGAATATTTTTCCATTTGTTTCTGTCTTCTCTTATTTCCTTGAGCAGTGGTTTGTACTTCTCCTTGAAGAGGTCCTTCACATCCCTTGTAAGCTGTATTCCTAGGTATTTTATTCTCTTTGTAGCAATTGTGAATGGAAGTTCACTCATGATTTGGCTTTCTGTTTGTCTATTATTGATGTATAGGAATGCTTGTGATTTTTGCACATTGATTTTGTATCCTAAGACTTTGCTGAAGTTGCTTATCAGCTTGAGGAGATTTTGGGCTGAGACAATGGGGTTTTCTAAATATACAATCATGTCTTCTGCAAATGGAGACAATTTGACTTCCTCTATTCCTATTTGAATACCTTTTATTTCTTTCTCTTGCCTGATTGCCCTGGCCAGAACTTCAAATACTATGTTGAATAGGAGTGGTGAGAGACTGCATCCTTGTCTTGTGCCAGTTGTCAAAAGGAATGCTTCCAGCTTTTGCCTATTCAGTATGATATTAGCTGTGGGTTTGTCATAGATAAAGCTTATTATTTTGAGATACATTCCATCAATACCTAGTTTATTGAGAGTTTTTAGCATGAAGCATTGTTGAATCTTATTGAAGGCCTTTTCTGCATCTATTGAGATAATCATGTGGTTTCTTTCTTTGGTTCTGTTTATGTGATGGATTACGTTTATTGATTTGCGTATGTTGAACCAGACTTGAATCCCAGGGATGAAGTCACCTTGCTCGTGGTGGATAAGCTTTTTGATGTGCTTCTGGATTTGGTTTGACAGTATTTTATTGAGAATTTTTGCATCGATGTTCATCAGGGATATTGGCCTGAAAATTTCTTTTTGTGTTGTGTTTCTGCCAGCTTTTGGTATCAGGATGATGCTGGCCTCATAAAATGAGTTAGGAAGGAGTCCTTATTTTTCTATTGTTTGGAATAGTTTCAGAAGGAATGGTACTAGCTCTTCTTTGTACCTCTGGTAGAATTTGGCAGTGAATCTGTCTGGTCCTGGGCTTTTTTTGGTTGGTAGGCTATTAATTACTGCCTCAATTTCAGAACTTGTTATTGGTCTATTCAGGGATTCGACTTCTTCCTGGTTTAGTCTTTGGATGGTGTATGTGTCCAGGAATGTATCCATTTCTTGTAGATTTTCTAGTTTATTTGCATAGAGGTGTTTATAGTAGTCTCTGACGGTAGTTTGTATTTCTGTGGGATCAGTAGTGATATTCCTTTGTCCTTTTTTATTGTGTCTATTTGATTCTTCTCTCTTTTCTTCTTTATTAGTCTGGCTAGCAGTCTACCTATTTTGTTAATCTTTTCAAAAAGCCAGCTCCTGGATTCATTGATTTTTTGAAGAGTTTTTTCATGTCTCTGTCTCCTTCAGTTCTGCTCTGATCTTACTTATTTCTTGTCTTGTCCTAGCATTTGAATTTGTTTTCTCTTGCTTCTCTAGTTCTTTTAATTGTGATGTTGGGTGTTGATTTTAGATCTTTTCTGCTTTCTCCTGTGGGCATTTAGTGCTATAAATTTCCATCTAAACACTGCTTTAGCTATGTCCCAGAGATTCTGGTACGTTGTGTCTTTGTTCTCATTGGTTTCAAAGAACTTATTTATTTCTGCCTTAATTTCGTTATTTGCCCAGTAGTCACTCAGGAGCAAGTTGTTCAGTTTTCATGTAGTTGTGCGATTTTGAGTAAGTGTCTTAATCCTGAGTTCTAATTTGATTGCACTGTGGTCTGAGAGACTGTTTGTTATGATTTCCATTCTTTTGCATTTGCTGAGGAGTGTTTTACATTCAATTATGTAGTGAATTTTAGAATAAGGGCTGAGAAGAATGTATATTCTGCCAATATGGGGTGGAGAGTTCTGTAGGTGTCTATTAGGTCTGCTTGGTCCAGAGCTGAGTTCAAGTTCTGAATATCCTTGTCAATTTTCTGTCTCGTTGATCTGTCTAATATTGACAGTGGGGTGTTAAATTCTCCCACTATTATTGTGTGGGAGTCTAAGTCTCTTTGTAGGTCTCTAAGAACTTGCTTTATGAATCTGGGTGCTCCTGTGTTGGGTGCATACATATTTAGGATAGTTAGCTCTTCTTGTTGCATTGATTCCTTTACCATGATGTAATGCCCTTCTTTGTCTTTTTTTATCTTTCTTGGTTTAAAGTCTGCTTTATCATAGACTAGGATTGCAACCCCTCCTTTTTTTTTTTTTTTTCATTTGCTTGGTAAATATTCCTTTATCCATTTATTTTGAGCCTACGTGTGTCTCTGCACGTGAGATGGACTTCCTGAATACAGCACACCGATAGGTCTTGATTTTATCCAATTTGCCAGTCTGTGTCTTTTAATTGGAGCATTTAGCCCATTTACATTTAAGGTTAATATTGTTATGTGTAAATTTGATCCTGTCATTATGATGCTAGCTGATTATTTTGCCCATTAGTTGATGCAGTTTCTTCATAGTGTTGATGGTCTTTACAATTTGGTATGTTTTTGCAGTGGCTGCTACCGGTTGTTCGTTTCCATGTTTAGTGCTTCCTTCAGGAGCTCTTGTAAGGCAGGCCTGGTGGTGACAAAATCTCTCAGCATTTGCTTGTCTGTAAAGGATTTTACTTCTTCTTCACTTATGAAGCTTAGTTTGGCTGGATATGAAATTCTGGGTTGAAAATTCTTTTCTTTAAGAATGTTGAATATTGGCCCCCACTGCCTTCTGGCTTGTGGGGTTTCTGCAGAGAGATCTGCTCTTAGTCTGGTGGGTTTCCCTTTGTGGGTAACCCCACCTTTCCCTCTGGTGACCCTTAATATTTTTTTTCATTTCAACCTTGGTGAATCTGATGATTATGTGTCTTGGGGTTGCTCTTCTCAAGGAGTATCTTTGTGATGTTCTCTATATTTCCTGAATTTGAATGTTGGCCTGTCTTGCTAGGTTGGGGAAGTTCTCCTGGGTAATATCCTGAAGAGTGTTTTCCAACTTGGTTCCATTCTCCCCTTCACTTTCAGGTACACCAATCAAACATAGGTTGGTCTTTACATAGTCCCGTATTTCTTGGAAGCTTTGTTCATTCCTTTACATTCTTTTTTCTCTAGTCTTGCCTTCACACTTTATTTCATCAAGTTGATCTTTAATCTCTGACATCCTTTCTTCTGCTTGATCAATTTGGCTGTTGATATTTGTGTATGCTTCACGATGTTCTCATGCTATGTTTTACAGCTCCATCAGGTCATTTGTGTTCTTCTATAAAGTGGTTATTCTAGTCAGCAATTCCTCTAAACTTTTTTCAAGATTCTTAGCTTCCTTGCATTGGGTTATAACATGCTCCTTTAGCTCGGAGTAGTTTGTTATTACCTCTGAAGCCTACTTCTGTCAATTCATCAAACTCACTCTCTGTCCAGTTTTGTTCCCTTGCTGACAAGGAGTTTTGATCCTTTGGAGGAGAAGAGGCATTCTGGTTTTTGGAAGTTTTACCCTTTCTTTCCTGGTTTCTCCTCATCTTCATGGCTTTATCTACCTTTGGTCTTTGATGTTGGTGACCTTCAGATGAGGTTTTTGTGTGGGTGTCCTTTTTGTTGATGTTGATGCTATTCCTTTCTGTTTGTTAGTTTTTCTTTTAACAGTCAGGCCCCTCTGCTGCAGGTTGGCTGGAGTTTGCTGGAGGTCCACTCCAGACCCTGTTTGCCTGGGTGTCACCAGTGGAAGCTTCAGAACAGCAAAGATTGTTGCCTGTTCCTTCCTCTGGAAGCTTCTTCCCAGAGGAACATCTGCCAGATGCCAGCCAGAGCTCTACTGTATGTGGTGTCTGTCAACCCCTGATGGGAGATGTCTCCCAGTCAGGAGTCACAGGAGTCAGGGACCCACTTGAGGAGGCAGTCTCTCCCTTAGCAGAGCTCAAGTGCTGTGCTGGGAGATCCGCTGCTCTCTTCAAAGCTGGCAGGCTGGAAAGTTTAATTCTGCTGAAGCTGTGCCCAAAGCCGCCCCATCCCCCAGGTGCTCTGTACCAGGGAGATGGGAGTTTTATCTATAAGCCCCTGACTGGGGTTGCTGCCTTTCTTTCAGAGATGCCCTGCCGAGAGAGGAGGAATCTAGAGAGGCAGTTTGGCTACAGAGGCTTTGAGAGCTGCAGAGGGCTTTGCCCAGTTTGAACTTCCTGGCAGCTCTGTTTCCACTGTGAGGGGAAAACCGCCTACTCAAACCTCAGTAATGGTGGACACCCCTTCCCCCACCAAGCTCAAGCATCCCAGGTTGACTTCAGACTGCTGTTCTGGCAGCAAGAATTTCAAGCCAGTAGATCTCAGCCTGCTGGACTCCATCGGGTTGGGATCCGCTGAGCTAGACTACTTGGCTCCCTGGCTTCAGCCTCCTGTCCAGGGGAGTAAATGGTTCTGTCTAGCTGGTGTTCCAGGCACCACTGGGGTATGAGAAAAAACTCCTGCAGCTAGCTTGATGTCTGCCCAAATGGCCACCCAGTTTTGTGCTTGAAACCCAGGGCTCCAGTGGTGTAGGCACCCAAGGGAATCTCCTAGTCTGTGGGTTGTGAAGACCATGGGAAAAGCATAGTATCTGGGCTGGAAGGCACTGTTCCTCATGGCACAGTCCCTCATGGCTTCCCTTGGCTAGGAGAGGGAGTTCCCTGACCCCTTGTGCTTCCTGGGTGAGGCAACGCCCCACCCTGCTTCTGCTCACCCTCCATGGGCTGCACCCATTGTCTAACCAGTCCCAATGAGATGAGCCGAGTATCTCAGTTGGAAATGTGGAAATCACCCGCCTTCTGCATTGATCTCACTGGGAGCTCCAGACCAGAGCTGTTCCTGTTTGGCCATCTTGCCCAGGTTGCACCCTCTTTCCCACTTTTCTTAAGGCATTTAAAACCCTCATTCTATTTTTTTTCTCCCTGAAATTCACCCTTTAGAAGTCCCTCCAGTGAGTATTTATTGGTGTTTACTCCTCCAAGTTTTTGTTTATATGAGGATATTTTTATGTCTTTCTCATTATTTAAAAATGGTTTTGCTGATGACAAAGTGTTATGTTGACAGCCACTGTTTCTTGGTGTCTGATGTCTTGAGCGTTCATTATTGCTACTCAGAAGTGTGCCCTGAGCCCGCTGTTTCTTTACTAAGTTGAAGATTTTTGCCCTCTGGCTATTATAAGATTTTCTTCTGGCTTCTTGGTTTGGTAGGTTCACTATATTGTGTCTAGTTCTGGTTTTTTCTTTGGATTTGTTGTCTTTTTTGGTGTATATTGGGTTTATTGGATCTGTGTCTTTCTTCACTTCTAGAATATTTTCAGCCATTATTTATGGCTGCTTTTTTTCCTGTTTTTCTTTCTGCCCCTGGAATTCCAGTTCAGCTTTCTCATTCTCATTCTGCCTTCCATGGGACTTAAACCCTTCCTCAAGCTCTTCCCCTCCTGTCTGCATACTGCTTGTGGAAGAGTGGCCTAGAATGTCTAGTCGGCTGTACTTGAAGCATCCATTGTCACTTCAGGTCCACACCCTGAGAAAATGCGTCCATCCCGAGAGTAAAAATCCACCGGAAAATGGATTTGGAAGTGCCCGGTGTGTCTCAAGGGCCAATTGGGTGGGTCGTGCAGACGTCTATCTGCATCGCAGGAAGGGGCGCATCCTCAGGGAAGAGGGGTCAGAGGAAAAAGTGACAGGCACCTGCCGTCTCCCACCAGGTGGGGGGCGAGGTGGGTGCAGCAGGGTGATTGGTGCTCCTATTGTCACAGCCTGTCTCCACCACCAACAACCAGCCACCCCCAGGGGAGAGAACCGACCATTCTATGAAAGAGCTGCTTTGTGTGTATGTGTGGGGTACTTTCTCCACTTTATCAAAATACCTAATGAAACAAAGAAAGGTGCCCCTGGCAGCACCAGGAGGGGGCTCTGGCCGACTCAGAGGAGAGACCCCACTGTGCAGTAGCTGGAGCTTGGTTTGGTGGCTACGCTGCTCTGTTCTCTTTCCTGCCCCACCATGCACCTCTCTGGTCTCCTCTAGGGCATTTCCTAAAGTGGCACCTGCTCACGTACTGCCCATCTAAACACACCATGGTTTCCTGCTGCTCTTTGGATGAAGATCGAACACCTTTGCTTTGGTTCCACACACTGCGAGGTATGCCTCCAGCCTGTTTACCACTTCCCTGGTCCATTTCACTAAATCAAATCACAGCTAGCCGACACTTACACGGCATGCTGATAAGGCTGGCATTTTCCTCAGAGCCCTCAGAGCCATTTCCTCAGCATAATCATCTTGTGGAATTTTTCTAATATCTTCTCCTCCCAACCCATCCAGTTCCCACCCACATTAGTGGCGAGATTGCCCTGCACTGCTCACATTCCAACCCTGGAGCAGCACCTGGCCTGAGCTGGCACAGCATGTTTCTTGAAAAGGTAAAACCAAATGTGGGCACAGCCCATAGATGGTCCAATTTCATTCAAAGGGGAGGGACCTGGAAATGGGAAGGATGTGAGTGGGCCCACCCCATCCCCTTTCCTCTGCTGCCATGACCCCACCCATCCCCAAAAGCATCACTTTTCATCCCTGTCCTGGTTAATGTAATCAGTAGCATCCTGTAAGCCCTAGGTACCATTGCCCCATTGCCACTTTAATAACAAAAATGTTAGCTACCTTTACTCATCACTTACCTGGTAAGGCTCATTTTCATTTTTGCTGATCCTCTAAACAACCCTGCAAGGAAATTATTTTTAACTCCCTCATTCAGGTAAGAAACCTGGTTATCCATGGCTGTGTGACAAAGGACCCCAAAACTTAGAAGCTTAAAATAGCCATCACTTGATTATAGCTCATGATCTGTGGGTCAGGATTTCAGTCAGGGCCTGGCTCAGTGCTGGTTCCATCCCTAGCAGGAGCCGTCCACAGAGGCCATGGGGGCACTCAGCTGGCAGATGGACTGGGCTGGAGGGCCCAGGGTGGCTTCACACCCTTGTCTGTCTGGGACTTTGTTGGGGACGACTGCCGGCTGGGCTCGGCTGAGGCTGAGGCCCAAGTGCCCACAGCGGTGGCCCCCTCAGCTGGCTGCCTCCTCACAAAGAGGCTCAGGGCTTACACAGCTCCCAAGAGCCTGGAGCGGAAGCTGCAGGGCTTCAAATGATGTGTCTTCTGTGGTAGCCAAACCTCCCTTCTACTGTAATCTATGGGCTGGGAAAGTCATCCCAGGCCCGTTCAGATTCAGGGGATGATGCCATCCCTCAATGGGGGGGGCAGCATGGGTTTTGCAGCCATTTTAATCCAATACCAGGAAACTGAGGCTGACAGAGGCCAATGGCTTCCTTGCAACTTCATAGCAGGAAATGGTGGCCCAAGAGTTGAGGCAGGGGCTGCAGGTCATCCACCCATCTCTGCACTCTTTGGAGAACCAGAACCTGCTTTCTGAAAGTGAACCAATTTGCCTTTTACTTAAAAAAAAGATATGTAAGATAAAATGACTTCAGTTTTCCCTCATGGAAATTAAGGCAGAGAAGAGAAATGTTTTAAAGCTGCCAGGAGTGATCCATCCATTGGCTGGCCTGGGGCTCTCTGCTGGGCCCACCAGGTGCTCTGCAGAGGCTCCAGCCAGGCCTGGGCATCAGGCTGACAAAGCCACTGGAAAGAAAAGATGCGTCATCCCAGCAGACACATCTCTGGGATCCCCAAACAAGCCAGCAAGGAAAGACTGAAATGCATGCGCTTATTTCAGGCAATATGCTTCCTTGACCGCTTGCACAAATACCACAGAACGAGCCTCCGTGGGCCTTACTATGCCATCATGTTGATGATGAGACTACATTTCTGTTGTCCATAAACACTCCTGGTATAATTTGCTTGTGTGCATATATGTGTGCAGTATTTGTTATTATTTGCTTTTATTTCGCTTCCACGTTGTTGAGTTCCTGGGAGTGTTTCCTTATGAGCACGTCCTCCATGGGCTACTGGGGGGCATTTGCAGCCACCAGTTCCCTCCCGATGACAAGCATGTAGATGCTTAGCTCTCTTCAGAGCACTTTGAAAGCTGTGACTCGCCTTCAGTCTGGGTAGGGGTGGGGGTGGGGCCAGAGGGGAAGCGGCTTCTTCGGAATCCTTTCCTGAGTCCTCACTTCTCAATATCATGCAGGAGGCGCCAGAGACACTCAACTTAGGGAGAGGTTGGGAGGGGAACTTTCTCACTCACCCTCTTAGCATTCTTACTCCTTTTAGTTCAATACCCTTTTGTAATCTTTCACTTCCACTCATTTACAGCTATTTCCAAGCATGAACCCAAGGTATGAGCAAACTCTAGGAAGCCCCTGATCTTGGTGGAACCCCAGTTCTATTTGGGCATTGGCTCCTGAATGCTCATGACCCTGCCTAGCACTCTTAGCCCCCTGTGTGGGGCAGTCTTTCTGAATCTTATTTGAAAGGATGGAGAAAAGCCATCTGGACTAACGAGTGAGAGCCTCAGAATCTCAAAACCCCAGAAATCCCACACAGCCAGGGCCCTGGTGTACAGGATACTCGAGGGCCAGAGAATCTGAAGGTCACCTAGTCCTGGGATGTGGGGTTCTGGGATACTGTTCCAGGGGCCCAGGGATCCTCCAGGCCTCCCAGCAGAGCAGCCCTGTTTCTAGCCCTCTTACTTAGAGGGGGTCCCTCAATGCTGTTTTGAAGACCAAGCTTTGTGACCAAAAAAAAAGTAAGATAAAGTATACAACTCGGTAAAATATGCCAACCCAGAGGCTAATTATTTTTCTGCTAATGATGAAGCATTTATGTGGCCACATCACAGGGCAATGCTGGAAGCAGTAGAGGGAAAGATATGAGCAGGGCTGGGCTCGGGGATGGAGGGCCTAATCCACCACTCAGGGTGTCTGCTCAATGCCTGGCCCAGGGAGTTCCGAGATGAGGGCTCAAGTTCGTGGAGTGGCAGAGGGAGGCAGCCCCTGTCATCTGTGCAAAGTTGAGGGGCACCTGTGCAGCCTAGCATGGACGGACACTTCCCAGCAGAGATGGCCTTTGACTGAGTTTCTGCAAGCAGTGGACAGATGCTCCCAGGAGGACCAGGTGGAAGAGGTGCTTCCAGCAGAAAGATTAGTAAGACCAAGGGCCTGAGCAGGGGAGGGCTGGAAAATAAGGGTAAGAAGGCTGGGCTGGGCTCCTGGGAGACATTTCTGTGGGCTGTTTGTGGTGCCAGAAAGAACGGACCACTTCCACTATTTAACTGTGCAGTGATTATGGGCAAACGCCGGAGCCTTTCAGATCCTCTGTCCTGTTATCGATAAATGAAGTTCCTAGCCAACAGGGCATCCCTGAGGAGGGGCTGATATAAGCACCAGCACAGCACTGGTCCATGGAGAGGCTCAGGAAGGCATGGAGCTGTGGTCATGACTGCCCCAGCATGACAACGAGGGCCTAAGACTCTAATTAGACTTATCAATTGTTGATGAGCACTTATTGGAGTGCATTAGACTTCTGTTGTCCATAAACACTTCTAGTATAATTTGTGTGTGTGCATATTTGTGTGTAGTATTTGTTATTCATTTGCTTTTATTTAGCTCCCACGTGGTTTAGTTCCTGAGAGCCTCAAAGAATAAAGCATTTCATGTAGATTCCACCCGTAGGTTTATTTTCATGAAGCTTGAGCAATGGCCCCTCTCAGAGATGGGAGGTTTATGGCCCAGCAGTCAAACACTGCACCAGGAAATCCATTAAGACCTCCATAGCCAAGACAACTACAAATACTCATTAGCTTAAAAAAAGCAAGTCAGCCACTTACAGATTGTCTGCTGGATTCATCACTTAATTAGCATTTTATGAGAATTGTTTGTTAAGGATGAGAAACCAGCTTTCTGGAATGACCTTTCCCTTTTGATTTCAAGAGAGGGTTACAGGAAGAAGTGAAGCCTTTGATTAGCAAATCAGCATCAGACTGAAGATATTGCAGTAAGTGGACCCCAGGGAATACAGAGGCGCTTCAAGTAATGCTGGGAGTGAACTGCATTTTACAGCATAGACAAGACCTATAAAGGTATAAGTACATGAAATGCAAAGGTGCTAATGCCCTACATGTTTCCCTAAATAAAAGCATTTCCCTAAATAAAAGGCGTTGCACAAAATTATTTGTGAAATTAAGAAAATACAGGTCAGAAAGGCAGTGCCTTCCTCTTCTGCTTAACTCAACGTGTCCATTCATTCAATAAACATCACCAAGTCCCGGCCATGTGCCAGACACTGGAATGGGTGGTGGGAACTCAACAATCAACAAAACAGCCAGATAATGTCTTGGTTTTTGGTGCACCGGGCGACTCAGACATGAATCAAGTAATTACACAGACAAGCCACGGCCAGTGGAGGAGAAAAGCAGAGAGCCTGATCTGGTCTGAGGGATCAGGAAAGAGGAGTCTGCCCAGAGACATTTGAGCTCATGTGAATGAGCAAGGGAAGGCACCAGGAGAGAAGCAGAGCTTCCCAGGAGAAGGAAATGCCAAGTGTGCACGCCCAACCATGGAAGGGGCTTAAATTTAAGGGACCAAGAGAAAGTTCAGGCAATAGAGAAAGAAACTGGGCTCTAGAAGCTGGAGCAGTCAGGGGTTGCAACCATGGCCTTCCAGATATTTTCTGGGTGGTCTGTGAGCATAGCCTGAGAGCAATTAGGAGCAATCTGTGTCCATGGGGTCCTCCAGGAAGCAAGCACCAGATAGAATTTCAAGTGTAAACTATTTATTGAGCATAATCTACTTGTGGGTGAGAAAGTTAGGATGCACCTGGCTGCAGAGGAGGTAGAAAGAGCCTCAGACTGAAGCTCAGCTCTGAGAAAGCCTGGGCCAGCCCTCAGGGGCCAGGACAAACATCACCCATGGAGGAACCTGTTGTGGCAGGAATGGTGAGCCATCCCAGCACCCCAGGACTCAGTCACTGGCAGGCAATGCTAGAACACAGGTGGTCCCAGCTGGACAACTGAAGCAGTGCAGGAAGGTACCACAGCTGGAGGCCATAAGACAATAGCACTTCCTGCAGCAAGCCTGCTCAACGGGAGATCTGAACTGCACTTTCATAGATAGCTGACCACTGAAGAATTTAAAGCACATACGTGAAAATATCCAATTTACTTCTCATTCTCTGTATTTTAAAAACCCGTTTCATTTTGAGATATTGCAGATTGATAAACAACTGTAATAAATAATATGGACCGATCCCCTGGATCCTTTACCCAGTTCTTCCAAAGGTAACATCTTGCAAAACTGTACCACAATATCACAAGAAGGATACTGATGTTGATACAATTCACCAAGCTTACTCAGATTCTCCAGTTGTACTTTTACTTATTCGTATGCATGTGTATATTTAGTTCTGTGTGATTTTATCACATGAGTAGTTTCATGCACCCACCACCAGTCAAGACACAAAGTAGTTCCATATCTACAAAGGTGCTGATGTTGACTCTATACCCACACCCACCGCCCACTCATTCTCCCTCCAATGCCATCCCTAACTCTTGGAAACTGTCAATCTGCTCTCCAGTAATATGATACTATGATTTGAAGGATTTTATATAAATGGAGTCATGCATAAGCTGTTGGAATTCACATTTTTCACTCAACATAATTCCTTTAAGATTCACCCAAATCGTTGCATATATCCATAATTTCTTCCTTTGTGTTTCTTAGCAGTAATTCATGGTATACAAGTACAATCATGCATCACTTAATGACATATATATATATATATATATATATTTTTTTTTTTTTTTGAGATGGAGTCTTCACTGTCACCCAGGCTGGAGTGCAGTGGCGTGATCTCGGCTTACTGCAACCTCCACCTCCCGGTTTCAAGTGGTTCTCCTGCCTCAGCCCCCAAATAGCTGAGACTACAGGCAGTTAACACCATGCCTGGCTATTTTTTTTTGTATTTTTAGTAGAGACGGGGTTTCACCGTGTTTGCCAGGACGGTCTCTATGTCCTGACCTCGTGATCCACCCACCTCGGCCTCCCAAAGTGCTGGGATTATAGATGTGAGCCACCGTACCTGGCCGACAGGGATACATTCTAAGAAATGCATCATTGGGTGATTTTGTCATTGTGTGAACATCGTAGAGCGTTCTTATGCAAACCTAGATGGTACAGCCTACTACACACCTATGCTATATAGGATAGTCTATTGCTCGTAGACTACAAACCTGTCCAGCATGTTGCTGTACTGAATATTGTAGGAACACAATGGTATTTGTGTATCTAAACATAAACAAACATAGAAAAAGTACAGTAAAAATATGGTATAAAAGATTTTTTTAGATTGCACACCTGCGTAGGGCATTTACCATGGATAGAGCTTGCAGGACTGGAAGTTGTTCTGAGTGAGTCAGTGAGTCAGTGGTGAGTGAATGTGAAGGTCTAGGACATTGCTGTGCAACACTGTATACTTTATAAACACTGTACATTTAGACTACACTAAATTTATAGGAAATATTTTTCTTTCTTCATTAATAAAATAACCTTAGCTTACTGTAACCTTTTTTAAGCACATATGTGAAATTATCCAATTTACTTCTCATTTGCTGAATTTTAAAAACCCGTTTTATTTTGAGATATTGCAGATGGTTAAACAGCTGTAATAAATAATACTGACTGATCCCCAGGATCCTTTACACCAGCATCACCACAAACAAGTGCGTAATGCTTGCACTACATCATTATGATGGCTATGACGTCACTAGGCAATAGGGATTTTTCAGCTCCATTAGCACCTCATGGGACCACCGTAATATATGTGGTCTTTATGCAGCCCTTGACTGTACTGTACATTTGTCCCTCAGTATCCATGCTGGATTGGTTCCAGGACCCCCCAAACCCAAATCCAGGGATATCGACTCCGGGGATGCTCAAGTTCTTTGTGTAAAATGGCGCAGCATTTGCATATACCCTGTGAACATCCTCCTGTATACTTTAAATCATCTCTAGATTACTTGTAATACCTAACACAATGCCTACACATCATTTCATTCTCCTGAATTCAATGCAGTGCTGGGCATCCGGCAAATTTAAGTTTTGCTTTTTGAAACTTGGTGGAATGTTTTTCCAAGTATTCTCAGTCCTCAGCTGGTTGAATGCACGAATGGGAAACCCATCACGGGCCTACTGTACCACAGTTTGTTTAACCATTCACCAGTTTAAGGATATGTGAGTTGTATCCAATTTTGGCTATTAAGAATATAGCTACTATGAACATTCGTGAGCGAGATTTTGTGTGAGTGCAATTGCTCTGTGATGTGGCATGTTAAGTATGATAAGAAACTGACGCACTATTTTCCAAGGAGCAGCAATGTATGGCCAGTTTCTTTCTTTTTTTTTTTTCTTTTTTGAGATGGAGTCTCACTCCATCGCCTAGGCTGGAGTGCAATGGCGCAATCTCGGCTCACTGCAAGCTCTGCCTCCCGGGTTCATTCCATTCTCCTGCCTCGGCCTCCCGAGTAGCTGGGACTACAGGCACCCACCAGCAAGTCCAGCTAATTTTTTTTTTTTTTTTTTGGTATTTTTAGTAGAGACAGGGTTTCACCATGTTAGCCAGGATGGTCTCGATCTCCTGACCTTGTGATCCGCCCACCTTGGCCTCCCAAAGCGCTGGGATTACAGGCGTGAGCCACCACACCTGGCCAATGTATGGCCAATTTTTCAGCATCTTCTGCAGTACTGGTGCCATCACCATTTTTATCTTAGCCACTCTGATAGGGGCACAGTGATATTGTATTGTCACTTTTAATTTACATTTCCCTAATAACTAATGAACATATTTTTGTGAGCTTATTTCCCATCTGTATATCTTCTTTGATGAAATGTCTGTTCCTGTCTTGCCTCTTTCAAGTCACATGACTTGTTTATTAACTGATGAGATTTAGGAGTTCTTTATATATTCTAACTAAGGTCTTTTGTTGATTGTGTGGTTGGCAGATATTTTCCCCCTCTCTGTAGCCTTTCATTCTCTTAACAGGATCTTTCACAGAGTAAAAGTTTTAATTTTAATAAGGTCCAGTTTATCAATTTTTCCTTTTATGGATCATGCTTTTGGTGTTTTCTTGGCCCCAAAGATTTTCTATTTTTTTGTAAAATTCCATAGTTTTCAATTTTACATATGAGTATCTTATCTATTTTGAATTACTTTTTGTCTAAGCTGTGAGGTGTAGGTGGAGACTTATTTATTCATTTGCCTGTGAATGCCCAGCTGCCCCAGCACCATTCCTTGAAAGGACTATCCTTCTGTTTTTCACGTCTTTGTTGAAAATTGGTCATTTTATGTACTGAAACATTGCTATGTACCCCAAGAATATGTACAATTATTAAAATTAAAAAGATAAAAATTTAAAAAGAAAAAAATTAGAATATGTATGTGAGGTAGTGGTAAGTCATTCTGGATGTAATAAACCAGGTACAATGGGTCTGCCTGGGTGGGGGGTGGGGGGTGGGGGGTGTATTGTATGAAGAATGGCCGGGGAAGGCAGCACTACGAATGTGACAAGCCAGCAGACATGGCAGCATTCAATAGGGTGCTTAGTGGATGTTCAGAAGGGAACCAGATGTGTGTCCAAAGGGTTGTGCTCCCTGCAGCGGGGCCAGTGAATGAAAGGCTCCAAGGCAGGTGGTGCCTGGCACGTCTGGGCTGCCGCAGAAGGGAAGAGGGCAGCCACAGCCCGGTCAGGAAGACGAGTAGACAAAAGCATTGGACATAACAGGGGCTGGGGTTTGTGAAATGAGTGTGATGCAGGGAGAGGGGCAGGAGACAGGAATGAGTGAGAGGGAGCAAATTGTGACTGCACTCAGCTGGGTAGGAAGAGGTGCCGCCATGGAGAGGGTGCAGTCGTAGAAAGGCAGTGGATGAACGGGTTGCTGGTCTCAGCCGGGGTGCTGACATTGCTGGAGTCAGGAGCCAAGGGGAATGGGCAGGGGAGAGGGTGATGAGCTGGGGCATGGTGTGGGGACCTGCAGTCTCGGGCTGGGATGGGAACAGGGCTTGGGTGGCACCTCTCTGAGTGGCTGGAGCAGAGAGAGGCCCAGTCACTGAGGGGACTGAGAAGCTTGGTTGGGGTCACCCAGCTGGAGATGTAAATCCCCAGGAACTCTGACAGGTGGTAGGCAGAGTGACAGGCAGAAGCTGCGTCATGGGCAGGAGGTAGGTTGGGGGCTGGGGCACTGACGGGGTGGGAGGAGGTAGGGGAAAGGCAGTGGGGAAGGTGAGGAGGGAGGAGGGGAGGAAGTTGGGAGGGAAGCGGGAGGGAGGTGCTGGGGGTGAGGTGGGAGGGAGGGCAGCTCTCCCTGACTGCTGGAGCCCTTGTGTATGGCCCAACCCACACCTGGGTGTCCTTGACTATTCTGGGGCCGTGGTCTCATCTGCGACCCTAGCTCCAAGGTCTCAGCCCCAGAGCCAGTCTGGTAGTCAGACCCCATTGTCACAATTTGGCAGCAGCAGGTGACCTTGCTGACTTCAGTGCCAGACTCCCCTCTTTCAGAATAGGCACCCCTGTTTCTGCAACCCTGGTCTGCCCCTTCCCAGCATTAGAACATAAACACTCCAGGCGCCTGGATGACCTCTGCCTGCCCTCTCAGCCCCATGTGCTGGGGGACCTCCGGTGGTGCAGGGATCCCCGGCCACACTGCAGTATGACCCTGTGTGGGGTGCTAGGGAGTAGCAGAAGTCAGGAGCTGCCCTCCAGCCTTCCTGTGGCCCCTGCTGGCTCTCCCCTAGCCACAGTGTGCTCTCACTTCCAGTCCCACGCAGCCCCTCCCTGTCTCTGTCTGAAGAATCTGCTGACCACACCGTCTCCTGACCAGGCCACTTCTTCCTACAGACAAGGGTTGTCTCAACAAGCATGTGCCCTGTGACCCCATCACAATCGAGTGACAGAGTCAGCCCACTGCCAGACTCCAGCCAAGCATGAGGTGGCTATGCCTTGGTCAATGGGAGCTGCAGGCATTGCAAAGGGTCACGGGGTAGTGCACCTGCTGGGCATTTGGGCAGAAGACAGCCAGGCCATGATGGCAGCTTTACCTCACACTGCCATCCTCATGCCCTTCCTCTTTCATGGGTGATGGGGCGGATAGAAAGCATGGCACTGATGGGCCCCAGGGAAAGAGGATCAGCAGATGAGGTCCAGTGCCTTCGGGGCAGTGGAACTTCATGCTTAGGAAAGGGATGAGCAGAAGCCCTTGCAGAAGCCTGTGGCTGGTATAAACCTGACATGTGGAGCAGATGCCCTGAGGACAGTCCGACTGTGTCCTTGGGTCTGCGCTGAGACAAAGCCTGCCAGCAGGGCTTCGGGGCAGGTGAGTGTCTGGACCCCTGTTTTCTCAGTGCATCTCCCCTGGTGGACCAGGCTCCCCGCAGCTGAGAGCTCCTAGTCTTGAATGGTTCTCACGGAAGCTGGCCCCTGCTCTCTCAGAGAGGCAGTTGAGGACAGCATTGCACAGAGAGGGCACTTGCCTAAGTGAATGGGTCCAAAATGGACATCTGGGATGGGAAAGTGCAGATGCCTGCATGCTACCCTGAGATTCTGACTCGGGGTGTCTGGAATGGGGCCCAGGCATCTGAATGTTCAGAAGCCTGCTGGGCAATCCTGATGGTCAGCCAGGTTGGGCATTTTTAGTGGCCTAGATGGCCCCCAAAGACTATATCTCTATTCAGCAAGGCAGCCTCTCCTTTCTCTGGCAGTTCAAGGACTGAGGACTGCCAGGTGCTGTCACCTAAGTCCCCTCCCAGATGCCTTCAGCTCAGGAGAATGCCTATACCCTGGGCTCATACACAACGCTGAGCCAGAAGCCCTGGGGCCAACCCCAGCAACATGGGCCCCACACTGGGCATGCCTCCTTCTCAGCAGTGCCGTGAGGACCAGATAGGCTTCCTGGACATCTGCTTTCCTGAAAGAAAAGCCTTCTCGGGAAAGGATCACTCCCAGGCCAGGCCACAGCTGACGAGCAGCTCCACCCCAGAAGAAGGGCTGTCCCCTTTCCCCCAGTGACACAGGCACTGCTCCTGCCCAGCATGCGTTCCTGGGTTTCTGCTGAGAGGACCTGGCAAGAATCTAAGATGCTGAACGTTGCTGCTTCTGGCCCTTGGATTGGTTTCCTGGCAAACACATTAGCTGTAAAGAAAGGTTCAGGCTGATTATTTCCTCCTTTGCAGCTGACGTTTCCCAGAGTTCCAGGATAATGTACAGAAGGAAGCCCTTCATCTGTTTCTTTGATTTCAAGCAAAATTTTAGGTAAAAAAGGGTCCTTCTGTGGATGCAAACTTCAGTGCACACCTGGTATGGTCAGATGGCCTGTGTCTCAGAGGACAGGAAGGAACTTTACCTGGGATGGACAAGGCTTGGGTTCCCATCCTGTCTTGACTTCATTTTACTGGTTGACCTTGGGCTGGTCACATCCTTCTAAGGGCCCCAACTCCTCATCTGTAAAGCAACAGTGTGGGAGGAGACGGTCTCCCAGACCCTCAGGCTCCAACACGTATGCCTTTATGAACCACTGAAAGTTGTGTTAAGGTGCATAAAACCACTTTGTAATAACTCATCCCATGTTGCAAATGGCCAATAACTGTTATAGGGAGACAGAAAAAAAGGTCTCTGCATCAGATAAGTAACAACATTATAGGAAGGGACCCAGTTGGTAGGTGGACCAGAGATTAGGTATGACTCTGTGTATTAGTCTGTTCTCATGCTGCTAATAAAGACATACTCAAGACCAGGTAATTTATAAAGAAAAAGAGGTTTAATGGACTCACAATTTTACATGGCTTGGGAGGCCTCACAATTTTATGGCAGAAGGCGAAGGAGAAGAAAGGCACATCTTACATGGCAGCAAGCAAGAAAACATGTACGGGGAACTCCCCTTTATAAAACCATCAGATCTCATAATACTTACTCACTCTCATCTCTCATGAGAACAGCACAGGAAAGACTTGCCCGCTCCCACTGGGTCCCTCCCACAACATATGGGAATTATGAGAGCTACAATTAAAGATGAGATTTGAGTGGGGACACAGCCAAACCATATCACTCTGTATGACTTAGGATGCTTTGGGTAGCAAGAGGTAAAAAATCCTATTGAATATGAATTAAACTCCAAGAGTAGTTACTTTTTATTTAAGAAGAATTATGAGTTAATTCAGCAACTCGATGATATGATCCAAGAGCCAAACTTTTTCTGTTTTCCTAGCTGCCATCATCTGGGTAGATCACATTCTCTTTCACAGCTACAAAGCAGCTGCCACTGCTCCAGGCATTATACTATCACACAACAGCATCTTGAGCAGGAAGTAGTAGAGAACAGAGGCAGTTTAACCTCAGTCACCCCCAGCACACATCACCTTAAGTCTCATTGGCCAAAACTGCGTCACATGATCATGTCCGGACCAGTGACTCACAAAGGTGAATGAGATTGCTATGATTGGCTTAGATCTGTCTTCAGTCATTCCCTGGGGCTGAGCACATTGCCATGTGAGAGAATTAGGGTTCTGTTGACAAGCCATAAGGGAGGACTAGCTTCTTGGTCAGGCTACAGATACATACTGTGGCTTACCATCATTCCCTTTCACCCATGTATGCAATTTGCTCTCAAAAGAAGGGCCCCCAAAACTTATCTGAGTACTGCATGCAGCTCAGAATCAGGGCCATTGGGATTTGTGCAGCCTCTTCCTCAGTTCTGCACTTGATTCCTAGTCCCAGGTAATTCAAGCTAAAATATTGCATTCTTACCTAATGAGCAGGCAGAAGAGAAACAGGGTTACTGCAATAAACTAGAAGAGAAACAGAGTTACTGCAATAAATTCTGCCCATTGAGGAAGGGAAGACTATGATAATCACAGTGACATAGGATATACCACAGCCTGTGAAGAGGTTAAGGAGGACTTCCTGTTCTCAAGACCCAGTTTTGCTCTCTGGGAGTAACTGCCTTTTCTATTTACCTGCATGGTTTTACTCAGGTGGACAATGGGGTGTGCACTTCTCCTAAAAAAGGTTTCGGCCATGCATGTCTCTTGATTCCAGCTCCCAGGGTTAAACAGTTGCTAAATCACATGGGGTAAGGAGACTATCCCATGTGTGATTCATGGAATAGCCATGACTCACATAAGGTGGATAATTTGATGTCTTAAAAGCATAGCGGATACTACACAGGGTTCAGATCAGGACAAAACAGCATAAACCCATTTCTCCCTGCCCCTGCCCACCCTTCACAACTATAAACCCTGGAAATCATACCAAAGAGCCAAAGCAGAACTCTGAAGGGTGAAAGAGGAATTTGAGCTGGGTGGAGACCTTGGGAATGAAGAAACAGCATAGGAGTAGTCTTACAACCCCTCCCAACAGAAGAAGGGGACTCAGCCCTGCAACCTAGCAACAGAAGTCAGTCCAGGCTCATTCCTCCCACAAATCAAGCAGGAGTCACCCCCACAACATCAGGCAATCCCAACACACTGGTAAGGGGGATCAATTGGGAGACCCATTATAAGTAAGTAGCTACAGGAAGCACCTTTCTTCCCCCCCAGCCTGAGATGCCCCTTTTCCAGTGAGGTGGGTGAGTGGGCAGAGCCAGCCAGAGAGCTACAGCAGGTGGCCTGGTGTGGATTCTCTCTTTGTACCTATGGGCCTAACACTCTCCTCCCTTACCCAGGGTCACAGGGCACTAGGGGCAGAGTAAGAAGATGCCCCATACCACAATCTCAGCAGCCCAACCTGTAAGAACCCCTTTTGCCCCTTCAAGCAGCACTGGCACGGGCCACGGGGACATACAGTTACAGAAGATACACCAAGCAAGCAGGCCAAAGTCACTCTGCAAAGATGGAAAATTAACCCACCATTGGAACCACAGCACACAAAAGCAGGCCAGCACTTGTGTGCTTAAACTGAGTGACTGTCTACTAAAAATAGAAGATTTAAATAGCATCCAAGGCACTTCTGACAAATAGACAAAATGTCCAAGACACAATAAAATATCACCAGTCAAAAAAAAAAAAAAAAAAAAAACAAGAAAGTCACAACTTGAATAAGAAAAAAAGAGAAAAACTTACACTATCACTGTAATGAAACAAATGATGGAATTTTCTGTAAAGAATTTAAAACAGTCATTATTAAAATGCTTCAACGGCCAGGCGTAGTGGCTCACTCCTGTAATCCTAGCACTTTGGGAGCCCGAAGTGAGTGGATCTCTTGAGGTCAGGAGTTTGAAACCAGCCTGGCTAACATGGTGAAACCCCGTCTGTACTAAAAATACAAAAAAATTAGCCCAGCATGGTGGCAGGCACCTGTAATCCCAGCTACTGAGGAGGCTGAAACAGTAAAATCACTTGAACCTGGGAGACAGAGGTTGCAGTGAACTGAGGCCACACCACTGCACTCCAGCCTGGGTGAGACAGCAAGACTCCATCTCCAAAAAAAAAAAGCTTCAACATTCAATTACAAAGTGTTTTGAAATAAATGAAAAAATAGGAAAGAAATAGATGTTATAAAAAGCAACCAAAGGGAAATTATAGATCTGAAAAAATCAATAACAGAATGAATGAGCTCAATAGTAGAGTGGAGATGATGAAGGTTACAGTTAGGTAACATGAAGACAGATCAATAGCATTCACCCAATCTGAACAAACTAAAAACAAACAAACAAAAATAAAAAACAAGATCAAGTCCTCAGGGATCTGTAGGAAAATAGCAAAACTTCGAAACTTCCAGCACTTGTATGGTCAGAGTCCCAGTAGGAATAAAAAGGAAGACCTGAAAAAGTATTTGAAAAAAATAGTTGACAACCAACCTAAGTTAGATGAAAAACACAAACCTAGAGATTCATTAAACTAGCAAAGCCCAAATAGGATACACACAAAGAAATCTAGGACAAGGCACATCATAATTAAACTCTTGAAACCTAAAGACAAAGTTAAAATCTCAAAAGCAACTGGAGAGTAATGACACCCTATGTGTGGTGAATACCATTTGGATGACAGCAGATTTCTCAGCTGGAACCATGGAGGTCAGAAAGAAGTGGCACAATATTTTTCAAATGCTGAAAGAAAAGACCCATCAACCATGAATTCTATATCTGGTGAAATTATCCTTCAGAAATGAAGGGGAAATAAAAAAATTGTCAGGTTAAAGAAAACTAAAAGAATTTGCCACCAGCAGACCTACTTTTAAATAATGGCTCAAAAAATTCTTTACATAGAAAGAAAATTATAAAAGAAAGAATTTTGGAGCAACTGGAAAGAAGGGGAAACAATGGAAGGAGCCAAAATATGGGTTCAAATAATATAGTATTTTTGTGCTTATAAGTTTTATAAATAACATTGGATTACTGAAGTAAAAGTTGTGACACTATCTGAGACCAAAAGTAATGATATTTAGAAGTGGGGAAGGAAAACAAACCTAAGTGGAAGTGAGGTTTTCACATTTCACTCGAAGTGAAATTTTTAGGATACCATGTTGATGCCAGATCAATAGAATCCACTCAGTCTGAATGATAGATAAAATCTAGACTGAAAAGCAAAACAAGAACAGAGCCTCAGGGATCTGTAGGAAAGTGACAAAATTTCCAACATTTGTACAGTCAGAGTTCCAATAGAGGAAAGAAGGAAGACCTGAAAAAAGTTTTTGAAAAGTACACTATTCTAAGTCACATATATGTATGTTGTAATACTAAACCACTAGGAAAATCATACAATGAAATATTCTCAAAATACTATAAATAAATCAAAATATTATCCCACACATATTCTCAAGTAATCTGCAGGAAGGCAAGAAAAGAGAAATAGTAACAAGAACAATAGGAAACAAAACCCAAATAATAAAATGATACACAAGCTATTAAGTAACATATTAATAATTAGCATAAATGTAAATGGCCTGAATACCCAATCAAAACATAGCAGTTGAAAGTGAAAGGATGAAAGTTAAAGGATAAGAAAAGATATACCATACAAACAATCAAAACAAAGCACAGCAAAAGGGGCTATCATAATATCCGGTAAGACCAA
Organism: Pongo abelii; assembly: GCF_028885655.2. Taxonomy (NCBI): domain Eukaryota; kingdom Metazoa; phylum Chordata; class Mammalia; order Primates; family Hominidae; genus Pongo; species Pongo abelii. Next base: position 19,078,368 of record NC_071996.2, read on the forward strand.
ATTCAGAGTCAAAAAAATTACCAGAGACAAACAGGAACATTATGTATTGATAAAAGGGTCAGTCCACCAGAAAGACAAAACAATCCTGAATTTGAACAAACCAAGGAGCCTTGAAATGCTTTAATGAATAGACATAAAAGGAGAAATAGACAAATACATTACTAGAATTGGAGACGTCAACACTTTTCAAGAATGGATGCAACCACTCTACAGAATTCTATTCATCAAGGATACAGAAGATCTGAAAAAAACAACCAAGGAAAGGAGTCCCACTGACATAGAACACTATGCCCGAGAAAAGTAAATATGCATCTTTTTCATATCTGCATTCACCAATAAAGACCACATCCTAGGCCATAAAGCAAACATCAGCAAATTTTAAATAATTGAAATAATACAGAATATGTTTTCTGACCACAATGGAATCATGCTAGAAATCAATAACAGTCTGATAACAGAAAACTCTCTAAAGAGGTGGAATTAAGCAACACACTTCTAAATACTCCATGGGTCGACTAGGCAGTCTCAGAGGAAATAAAAGTATACTTAGAACTCAATGAAAATGAAAACATAACATATCAAAGTTTGGAGTGCAGGCAAAGCAAGGCTGACACTAAATGTTTATATTAGAAGGGAAGAAAGGTCTCAATTTCATAACCAAAGTTTCTACCTCAAGAAACTAGTAGAAGAGCAGAATAAATGAAAAGAAAACATAAAATCCAACTTAAAGAAATACCAGCAGAAATCAATGAAAAAGAAAGTAGGAAAATATGAGCATTTCCCAAGAGTCCTCCTAGTTTCAGTGATTCACAAGAATCACGGGAATCAAATGCAGTCACAGTCACAAATACAATTTGTTACCACAGAAGAATATAAAGCAGCATCAACAAAGGGGGAAAGACTCATAAACAAAGTTCAGGGAAGACCAGGTGGAAGCTTCCAGGAGTCTCTTTCCGTGGAGCTTCACAGGACTCACTTAATTCTCCCAATACAAGATGTGACATGTGCAAAGTGTTTCCAACTGGAGAAGTTCATTAGAGACTGATTCATAGCTTCCAGGTTCTTATTGGGAACTACTCCTACAGGCAGCCTCTGCCTGGCCCTACCCAAATTTCAAAAGGAAAGTGAATGCTTAGGATAAACAGGCTGTTGATACAAACAGTTCAGGCATAGGGAACCACTTTCTCATATGTGGGAATAGTGAGAGTTCTGAAATCTAAGTTTCCAGGGTCAACCTGGTAAACAGGCCTTTCAAAGGATAGCAATCTCAGACCTCCTCCTTTTGTGCAGAAAACAATAAAATAAATCAATGAAACAAAAAGCAAATTATTTGCAAAACATCAAGAAAAAAATTTAAACTTTTAGCCAGGCTGAAAAAATGGAAAAGCTAGAAGATATGAATGATCCATATCAGGAATGAAATGGGATATCATTATATATCCTGCATCAGTTAAAAGGATCATCAGAGAAGAAATAGTGTAGACAACTTCATGCTCATGAGTGTTACGACATAGAAGAAGCAGTCCACTTTGTTGAAAACCACAAATCAAAACTCAACCAAGATTAAATAGATGATCTGAATACCTTTGAAATCATTAAAGACATTTATTTTGTAATTAAAATCTCTAGAAAAAAATGCTGAGACTCAAATGGTTTTCTGGTTAATTCTACCAAATAAGTCAATAATTAGTACAATTTTAACAATTATAAGAGGAGAAAAGACTTCCTAACTCATTTTATGAGGATAATGTTAAAATACCCTGATACCAAAACCAGAAAAATATAGTACAAAAAAGGATACTGAAGACCAACATCCCCCATAAACTTAGACCCAATAATTCTCTATGTAATATTGGCAAACTGAATTCATCAATGTATAGAATTATAGAATGTTAACAAGTGGGATTTATTTCAGGAATGATTTATTCATTCAATGTGCAAAAATTAATATATTTCACCATATCACCAGGCTAAAGAAGAAAATTCATATGATTATGTCAGTTAAGGTATAAAAGGCATTTGATAAAATCTAAGACCTACTCTTAAAAAAACCTCTCAGCAAGTTACTAATAGAGGGAAATTATCTCAATTTAATAACTCCAACAATGATCCTACAGCTAACGTCGTACTTAGTGGTGGAAGAACAATTGCCTTCCCCCTAAGAAGCGTTATAAGACAAGAATGTCCTCTTTCATCACTTTTACTCAACAAATTGGAATTTTTATCCACTGCAATGAAACAAGAAAAAGAAACAAAAGACACACAGGATGGAAAGAAAGAAATAAAATTATCTCTATTTGCAGATGACATGATTATCTGTGTGCAAAATCCCAAGGAATCTCCAAAAATATCCAAGAAGTAATAAATGCATTCAGATGGTTGCAAGATATGAAATCAACACTCAAAAATAAATTGGATTCCTATGTAGTAACAATGAAATGCAGAAATCAAAATTTTTAATGTTGATGATGAACATCAAATAAATGAAGAGACATTTGGTGTTCGTGAATTGGAACATTTAACATAGTAAAAGTGCCGATTCTCTACAAATTAATATGTAGGTTTACTGCAATTCCTACTGTAAACTAAAAATAATTTCCTCCTAAGAAGTTGTTGTTTAGGATCCTAATTCTAATTTGGTGGTACATTCTAAGGAGTCTTTTCCACTGCCTTTCCTCCCAAAATTAATCAGAAAAGTGCTTATGTGTTGTATAGCTAATTGCTGTAAGTCTGCAACTAAAACCAAGACTACAGTAACTCAATGCATAGAAATTAAATATAAGTCAGTTTTGTGACCTTACCTTTGGCTTTTTGCTTCTTGACCTCTTACTTTTAAAAAAGTGTTTTTTAAGTGGTAATAAATGCTTGTCCACATCCATTCCTATCTGGTCTAGAACATTTAATTGGCTATAAGTCTTCTGACTCTAAGTCCCTCAGCCACAGGGAGTCCATCAAGGAACAGGATGGACCTCGGGCAGGCTGCCATGCCACCCTGGTAACACTACAGGACTAAATAAAAATGTGGTGGCTGGCCATTGATATTGCCCTTGGCAAATCTTGGTTAGAGGAGGTGAATGTAAACCAAAAATAAAATTCAAAGTCCCCCTCTCACCATCTGAATGAACCACTCCTCTTGGCCAAGGACATGCCAGAGTTAACCTGAAAATCTAGTTCAGGCCATGATGGAAGAAGGGGTTGGACATGCCTCATTACACCCTCCAGCACTAACATCAACACAGCCCTTACATCTGATAAGAAACATGTACAATCTATTCTCTCTGAAGTCTGCTACCTGGAGGCTTCATCTGCATGATCAAACCTTGATCTCCACATCCCCTTATTGTAACCCATGCATTCCTTTCTACTGATAATAATTCTTTCAACCAATTGCCAATCAGAAGATTTTTAAATCTACCTATGACCTGGAAGCCCCCCAATCAGAAGATTTTTAAATCTACCTATGACCTGGAAGCCCCCCACTTCAAGTTATCCCACCCTTCCAGATTCAACCAGTATAAGTCTTACACGTATTGATTAATGCCTTATGTTTCCCTAAAATGTATAAAAGCAAGCTGTACCCCGACCACCTTGGGCACATGTCATCAGGACCTCCTGAGGCTGTCACGGGCACATCCTTAACCCTGGCAAAATAAACTTTCTAAATTGATTGAGACCTGTCTCAGATAACTTTTGGGTTCACACTATGAAAATTCATCAAAGATTTTTTTTTGTAGAAACAGACTAGCTTCTTCTAAAATTTATGTGGAAATAAATGTAGAGTAGCTAAAACAATCTTGAAAGAGAAAAATGAAGTGGGAGGAATTACTCTACCAGGTAGTAAGTGTTAATATACAGCTACAGAAATCAAAGTCAACTGATTCCTGCATAGATCAATGAACCACATTAGAGGATCCAGAAATAGACACTTATAAATATGCTGCACTGATTTTTGACAGAGGTACAAAACCAATGCAATGGAGGAAGAATAGCCTTTTAAATAAATAATTGATTTATTGGATGTAAAAGAAAGGAAAGGAAAGGAGAAGGAAGGCGAGGAAAGGGAAGGGGAAGGGAGAGGGAAGGAAAGAGGAAAGGAAGGAAGGGAGGAAGGAAGGAAGGAAGGAAGGAAGGAAGGAAGGGAGGGAGGGAGGGAAGGAGGGAGGGAGGGAAAATGAGAGAGAAAGAGAGGGAGAAAGGGAGAAAGGAAGGGATGGAGGGAGGAAAGAAAATAAAAAAGTTATTATTGATCTAAACCTCACACTTTATACAAAAAGTAGTTCATAGCAGATCACATATGTAAATATAAAATGCAAAACTATAAAATTTGGGGGGAAAGTAGGAAAAATTCTTTGGAATTTAGGGCTAGGCAAAGAATTCTTACACTTGACATCAAGCACACGATCTATAAAAGGAAAATATGATAAATTGTACATCATCAAAATGAAAAACTTTTGCTCTATGAAGACTCTGTTAAGAGAAGGAAAAGGCAAACTATGGAACAGGAGAAAAAATTGCAGATCATATATCCAGCACAGGACTCGCATCTAGAATATAATGAGCCTCCAAAATTGAACCGGAAACAAAAACAATTCAATTCAAAAGACATGAACAGATGTTAAAAGGATATGCATATGGTAAGTAAACACATGAAAAGATTTTAGAACTGGAGGGCAGATGAGCAGTTGTCAGGGCCTGGGGAAGGTGTGCCAATGTGGTTATAAAAAAGCAGCCCAGGGATCCTCTGGATTGGAAGTGCTCTGCATCTTGAATGTAATGGTGGATTCATGAACCCACACAGCTGAAGCAATTGTGTAGAGCTTAATACACATGCATATACATAAATGACTGGAACTAAAGCTGGGGAAATTTGAGTAAGGTTGGTGGCTGGTTCTGATGGTATACTATTGTTTTACAAAATGTTACCACTGGGGAGATGGGCAAAGGGTACAAGGGCTCTCTTTCTCTGTATTATTTCTTGCAACTTCACATCAATCTACATTTATCTCAAGAATTTCAATTTAAAAACAAAACAAAATAAGCATGGTGGACTCCCAGTCTCTTTGTTTCTGGCAAATTTCCCTGCTACTAACACGAGCTAGAGAAGCCTCTAGATTTTGTTAAAAGAGGTGGCATAGTAGTTCAACGGGTAACAACCAGGATTTATTTTTTCTTTAAAGAATAGAAAGTATCACAGTATATTCCAAAGTAGTGAGGATAAAGATTGTTTTGTGACGTGTGTGTGTGTGTGTGTGTGTGTGTGTGTGTGTAATATGGTTTGGGTGTTTGTCCCCTCCAAATCTCATGTTGAAATGTGCTTCCCAAAGTTGGAGATGGGGCCTGATGACAGGTGATTGGATCATGGGCAGGTCCCTCATGAATGGTTTAGCACCATGGCCTTGGTGAGGAGTGGGGGGTGCTCTGAGTTCGCAGGACATCTGGTTGTTGTGTGTGGTGGGGCTGGGGGCGGTGGCTCACGCCTGTAATCCCAGCACTTTGGAAGGCAGAGGCAGGCGGATCACCTGAGGTCAGGAGTTCGAGACCAGCCTGACCAATACGATGAAACCCCATTTCTACTAAAAATACAAAAATTAGCCGGGCGTGGTGGCATGTGCCTGTAATCCCAGCTACTCAGGAGGCTGAGACAGGAGAATCGCTTGAACCCAGGAGGCGGAGGTTGCAGTGAGCCAAGATTGCACGATTGCACTCCAGCCTGGGCAACAAAAGCGAAACTCTATCTCAAAAAAAAAAAAAAAAGAAAGAAAAGAGTATGTGGTGCTTCCTGCCACTCTTTCTTGCTCCCAGTCTCTCCATGTGATGTGCCTGCTGCTCCCCTTTGCCTTCCACCATGATTGGACACTTCCTGAGGCCCTCACCAGGTTCAGATGCCAGCACCATGCTTCCTGTACAGCCTGCAGAACCGTGAGCCAACTAAACCTCTTTTCTTTATAAACTACCAAGCTTCAGGTATTCCTTTATAGCAATGTAAGAACTACTATATGGTGTGAACGTGGAAAGATGACATTCTTTCCCAGATCATACAGACATAGATTCTGGGGTGCACTCTTAGCTACTCAGTCCCCTTGCACCTCCAGCTCTCTGCCTTCTGCTCGATGGAGAGCCCTGGCTGCTTCTGCTGTTGCCTCCTCTCCTAATGACACTGGCTTTCCCAGATGCCCACAGGAGTGAAGGCCGTGCTTTCAATTTGGCCTTCATCTCACCTGTGGTGCAGAGAGTATGGCAGCTGCCACACTCGTGTTCAACCCAACCAGACCCATGGAGGCTCTGCCTGAAAATACAGGTGTTATCTGCTGAGCAGCAAACGTTGACTGATGAGAGACAGGAGATGGAACGAGGTAACAGATAAAGCCCTTTTCCTCTCCTTGCAACAGACCCTTCTGAGATGCGGTGCTCCATAGAAGATCTCCAGTGCCATCCCGCATGGCCAAAAACCCACTGTGCTTACAGAAGCAGCATAGCCAGCTGGGAACATGGCTCCCCAGGTTTGTGTTCCTCCTCCCCTCCCTGTTCCCACCTCACCTGAAATAAAGCAGGAGTCCCAAACCTTGCCTCAGGCTGTGCACTCCAGGAAACCTGGACTAGGAAAAAACAGGTTTATGCAAATGTATATCCAGCATACACAAATACTGTTTTTGTACACTTGCATGCACACACGTAAAAGTGTGTCATATTCAGGCACTAGACCACAGCTGGATCCCAGTGTAAAACATATTTCTATAGGTTGTGCTTAAGAGTTTTGCAAGTCACTTTCACTGCACCTAGTGTAGATGGATCTTCAGCCTGTGAATTCCTGTGTTCTCACAGTTGCCCTCACCAGGCTCTGCCCATGCACACAGTCCTGGGCTTAGCGGCTTTCATCTTGGAGGCTGGGAGTGATCTGCAGGATGGTGTCTCCTTGGTCTGCCCTCTGCCTCCTGAACAGAGTCTGGGTTCTAGCATCCAGTCTGAAAGGGCAGGAAACCATCCAGGTCTGCCCAGTTGGCATGAAGCTGACAGGGTCCTGAGAGCCAACGGAGGAGAGGGGCCCTGGGGAATCCTCACTACTCCTGAAGAGCCTGGTTCCTGTTGGGAATACCTGGGAGAACATGACACCTTTGGGGGCCGGTGGGGCAGGGTGCAGAAACAGAAACGCAACCCTCCCTACTCATGGACACCTCCTGCCAATCAGCCCTTGCATTGATGTCCAGGATTTCCTGAGACTTCTTTCTGCTCAGCACAGCCATAATCTAGTGGGCCGGCTGCACTCCAGGAACCTGCAAAAGGAGAGACAGATGGCAGCCAGACTAAAGGACATGGCTCACCCCAGCTCTGTGTCTGTCCTTGCCCCGGGCTTCAGTGTCCTACCTGATCCCAAAACAAAACTCCAAATACACATCTTGAGGCACAACTGCTGAAAGGGCATGTGCTTGCTGTGTGTGCACTCTGTGGCCTTTCGTAAGATGATCTTGACCTTGCGATGATTGGCCAGCCTGTCTCAGAGAAGGCCCTGCCACATTTTTTTCTGGCATCACACGTAAGGTTTATTCTAAGCCAGAGACGGTCAGCAGATTTCTCAGTTCCCAGAAATAGAAATCAGAGCACGTTTGCACCCATCTCCAGAAATGGCCTCTGGAGCGCAATTAGGGGACAGGAGGATGGACAGGGATTCTGCTGAAGGAGTTGGCAGCCAGTGATGCAGAGCTCAGCCCCTGTTCCAGTATTTCCTACCCCACTGCCCCTCAGCCCCAAGCCCACCCTTCCGTACTCCGCCTTTGACAAGGAGCAATGAGTCTGCCAGCACCGTTCCTCAGATTCCCTCCCCATCTGGCTTCCTCCATCCTGGTTCTCCTCACTCCACCAAGTGCCATATCAGACTTCCCATGGCCCTGCTCAGGAACCCAAATACGCTCATTACATGGGTCTTAGAATAAGGGAGCCTGGGGAATCCCCGCAAACACTTTAGGGCAGCAAAGTGCATGAATTCTGGTCTGAATTTTTATTTTCTGTACGGTCTCATAGAAGTCATTTATTCTCTGTCTTTTCAAAAACAGGCAGAAACATGCCTTGGAAGACATTAAAGAGAGTGACTTCATTTTATCAAATGTGAGTTGAGGTTGGAAAAGTCAGTCATTTGTCTAAGTTCTCAAGGTCAATGGGTGTCAGAAGCTGGATAAGAACCCAGGTTCCCTGATTCTCAAACAGATGGAAAAGAAAGCTGAATAGAAATATTGGGGCCAGTAGTGAAGATCTTGATAGCCAAAAGAAAGCATGTGACATGATGTGGCTAAAAGCAGGGGCCTGGGAGAAACAGAAACTGCCCTCGAGCCTGCTGTGGGGTGCTGGGGCATGCATGCAAGCTGGGTGCTCGCCCAGCTACCCAGAGAAGCCTCTGCTTGCCAACAGCTGGAAAGAACATCCCCCTTGAAAGACAAACAGGCCTATGTTGAGCAGGGCCTGACAGCTGGAGAGTCCCAACTGAGAGTCCCCTGGCCTCTCCTAGGGTCTTACACTCTCTCTGAGAGTCTTAGGCTGCCTTTCCTGGAAACTCACATGTATTTAGCAGAAGCCATCCCCCTACCCAGGACCACAGAGAGGGGGACAGGAGGCAGCACATGCCTATATGAGTCCAGCAGCATCTCTCTACGGGGTCCCCTCAACTAGCCAACTCCACTCTTGCACCTCCATTCCTCTGTAGCTGACGTCCTTGTCACCTTCTTTGTGAATTCCTCCCACAGCAATAATCATGCATGCAAATGTATTTGTCCCTACTGTCTCTATCACTAGGTGCTTTGCATGAAGAACTAAATAAACCACAAGAATCCAGGGACTGTCCCATAGGCTACCTGGTCATTCATCAGATCCACAGTGTGCTATGGGAGGTATACATAGATATGAGGCTGCGGTGTTGTGATGGCTAATGTTATGTGTTGCCTCGGCTAGGCTATGGCACCCAGTTGTTTGGTCAAACACCAGTTTAGATGTTGCCATGAAGGTATTTGTCAGGATTCAACATATAAATCAAAGTGATCAACATTGATTTATCAATGTTGTGATGCGATCAACATATTAATCAATAGACTTTGAGTAAAGCAGATCACCCTCTAAAATGTGGGTGGGCCTTGTCCAATCAGGTGAAGGCCATAAGAGCAAAGACTGAGGTTTCCCAAAGAAGAAGGAATTCTGCCTCCTGACTGCAACAAAGAAACCCTGCCTGAGCTTCCAGCCACTGCCCTGTGGAATTCAGACTCAAGACTGCAACAACTCCCTTTACCTGAGTGTGCAGTATGCTGGCCAGCCCTACAGACTTCACACCTGCCACCACCACACTGACAGGAGCCAACACTTTAAAGTCACTGTGTGTGTGTGTCTGTCTGTCTGTCTCTTTTGATTCTGTTTCTCTCGAGAATTTTAACTGATGCAGGTGCCTTTGAGGAGGTCACCTAAAGGCGGAGCCCCTATAGTGCCTCCAGACAGCAGCTATCATGCAGCATCATTGCCGCAGTTTTTGCTGTGAAGGTGGGGAAGTTAAAACATAACAGCAACAACAGTAGCAAACATTTGTGGTGTGTTTTCCATGGGCTGGAAACTGTTCTGAGCAGTTTACAGCATCATCTTGTTTATTCCTTATAAGATTCCATGAGGCAGGTACATTCTTATGCCTCTTTTTCAGAAGGAATGATTACAGATGAAAGAGAGTAAAAAACTTGTCCCCTGACAGACGCATGGGCAGACTGCCTCCAGAGCCAAAGCCTGGAGTGTGGACACAGGGAAAGGCCGAGTTCCTGCCCACGGCCCTTCAGCTCCAAAGTCAGAGGAACTTCTTAAATCACCGTGATTGCAAGACCAATCATGTAGGAGACCAATCTTCCAGTAGGAGATTTGAACAGCGGTCCTCTCCCATCCTGGTTCTTACTGTGGTCATTCAGCTCACCAGTAGGCTTGCCCGTGCAAGAAGGCACCCCCATCCCCACCACAAACAAGGCCATGCCTTCCCTGTGATGTGCTGTTTCTCAGTGTAACACAGTGCATCAGCATCAAGCTTGTTACCAAACACATCTTCTGGCAATTTCTCCTGCTTTTAATTGCATCGCTTGCTGTGTTCCTCACACAGCCTCAGTCAAAAGAAGCCAGCTTACCTCTCCCATGGGATTCTTCTTTTCTGGATCACACAAGCTACTTGACGGTTGCTTTGCAAGAAAGCCTGGAGTTGTCGCCATCCCTTCAATGCCAAATCCAAGCATCACTAAAACGAAAGTTACACTCCTTTGCTGCTTCCTCTCCTTTATATGCACACAATTAGTTGTTTCAATGCCATATCATGATATTACCTTTGGGAAGACACTTTTAATGCTAATTAAACTTAATAGATACAGTACCAACAATGCACACGTGTAACTGAAGCAACACTAGCCATGGACAGGGAGACCGTGCAACGTATCATCCCACTATAGCACTATTGAGGATAAAAGGGGTACTGTTAATCATTATTACAGGGAAATTCACATAAGCCAGGACTTCCCCCAGCAAAATGGGACATGGGAATACTCAAGTTATGACCAGTTTCATTTGTGTGCAAGCAATAACAATTTTGTTACAACTGTCATCTCCTGGACATCGTTATGCTACATTAACAATTGTGAGATGCATCACATCTGATTGCAGAGATGCTAAAAGATAGGGGGTGAAAGTGCATCTTAGTATTGATGAATTAGTACGACTTTGTCAGTTGAGGAGGACCTCCTCCCACCTGCAGGGGCTGTGTTCTTTCCAGCCTCTTGTCTTTCTCTCTCCTCTAGTTGTAATAGTCACTTTCCATCTGTGAGTTGTTACCTCTCCTAACATGTGGATGAATTGCAAGAAGCCACGTCCTGATCATTGCACCCATCCTGATTGGATGACCACAGCCTCTCTGTGAACATACGAGCCAATCTGCAGTCAGGGGTACCACTGGGGAGGCCCTCAGCCCCATTCACTTCCATCCAAGGGCAGAGTGATGCCCAGATTCCAGAGCAACCACTCCTGTAACAGGAGTTGGAAGGCGGGAAGCAGTGGCAAGAGGCCAACAGTGTCCCTCCCTCTTTCACCCCCTCCTCCAATCAGTAGCCTCTTCTTCTGTCTCACATGCCCATTATAAGGGTGCAGGCTCTCAGTCTCCTAGAGGAGTAAAAATCAGTGCACAGGCAGGTAGTTTGGCTCAAACAAGCTCAAGGCTAGCTTTGTTAAGCTAGATTTGTTCGTTGTAGATTTTTAGGTTGCTCATATGTGTTAAGTGTTTCTTCCGCCTGCCCTTCCCTCTGTCTGTGGGACTGCCCCCTCCTCCTCCACCACCACTTCACTCAGCACTGCAGTCCTAGTCGTCCAGGGACCTGGGTTCGAGCTAATCTTCCTGCCGGGTTCGAGTCCACACCCTTCCATTTCTTCATGCCTCTGCCCCTTAGCCTGGGAGCTGGAAACTGTGAACAGGACTCACGCCCAGAGCTATTTTGAGGTTTGATGAGTTCATGTCATGAATCCCTGAGAACCATGCCTGGATATGGTCAGTACAGTGTGAGGACGGCTCTATTAGAATCACTCGTATTTGCTTAGTGGAGGTCTATGAATGCTCTAGCTTTCAGCTCAAATGTCCTGTTCCCAGGGAAGGCCCCTGCTATAAGCTCCGAGTGTCACCGACACAGGTTTTGTCGATGTTTGCCGTCCAGTTTGCCCTGTCTCAATGCTTCATCAATGCTCTTCTGTGCCCCTGCCCTGGACCATGAGCTCTCTGAGGTCAGCACCCATGCAGTTTTGTTCATCAGTACACCCCAGTGTTTCCCAGTACAGTGGCTGGCATGGAGTGTGCTTACATTCAAGATTTGTGGGATAAGTGGGTGAATGATTAATAGATGTCGCCACCATATGTATCATATTGAAATAAATCTGCATGCTTTGTTGACTTGAATAGTGAATGTGTGAGCTCTGATTTATACATGGACTCTCAGGAGATTGAGGAGAGGCCAACAAGGGCCTTTGCCCCCATCAGGGCAGTAAACCTGGCAGTTCTGCTGCTGTCATTTCCTGAGGGGCCTGCAGACGGAGGCTGCAGAGAGGAAAAAAGCCGGCACGCTCTAAAGAAGCCCTTAGTTTCTGGATGTTGGGAAATCTGTGTTCGGCCTGAGTGCAGACATGAACTGAGGGCCAGGCCTCCTGCCTCTAAGGCTCAAGAGAAGGAGCCCAGCACTCTGGGCAACCTCGGAGCAAACAAGTGGAGAAGCATTGCCATGTCTCCAGGCAAAGCAAGGTTGGACGCAGTGAAGCTTAGTGATGAGGACTGGGGAGGTGGTTGGGGGCAGCTTGGCAGAGGGCTTTCACATGCTGGCAACAATGCCATATCTAATTTGATTTGTCACCTGGAACTGGGAGAAAAACTAAATTTTTTGAGCAGGAGTTTGTGTCGCATTCATATCCCAAAGTCATGTTTGGGTTGGAAGGGGGTGGTGTAGATGATTGGAAAGGAGACAAGTATATATATCAAGCACCTGTGGGGGCCTCGCCCAAGTGACATACACAGTCCTTTCATTCCATCAGCCTTGTGACAAATGCATTATTATCTGCACAATTAGAAGATGAAACTAAGGATCTAAGAAGGGGTGTCCTTCTCTCAAGCACAGTCTGCTTGTAAGTGGCCAGCCAGGACTCAGATTCAGACCCATGCTTCTAAATGCATGCTCTTTCCCTGGGTCCCTACCAGGCCAGAGGGGCTGAAGCACACATAGAGGCTGGGTCAGGGTCACTCATTTGTGAAGCTGTGAAGTGAGGCTTCCTGCTGCCAGGAAATGGAGAGGGGCACCTGGCCCTGGAACACACTGGCTCCTGCTTGCTCCCTTTCCCCCATTTGGGGTGGGGGAATTGCCCACCCTGGACTGAGACAGTGGGTCAGGAGGATGAAACCCCAGCCATAGGAGGGGCTTTATGGTGGCTTCCCCACACCTCACCCCACCAGTCAGGGATAGACTCATGGCATCTGGCCAGCTCCAAAGAGGCCAGCAATGGCCCAGTCCCACGTGTCCTGTCCTCCTTCTCCCACTCCCTCCCACCCCCAGAAGGAGTCTCTCACCAAGGGGAGAGCAGATCCCAGGGGAGAACGACAGTGGGGTCACCTGTAAGGTCATGAGCCTCGCACTGTTGTCTGAATCCACACTATTTGAAATTCCTACTTTGCCTTTGTATTTTCTTTTAAAAAATATAAATGTCATCTCTACTTTTTAAAAATACAAATAATACAAAAGTCCATACAAAAAGAGAAAGCTTTTTCTTTAACCCTTTCCCTTCCCCAATATCCCAGCTAACTACTAAAACATATAGACCTTTCTATGTACACACAAATGTTTGTTTACATAGATACACCTGCATGTGTGCGTATGTGAGGCACCGTGTGTGTGTGTGTGGGTGTGGCACTGTGTGTGCATGTGTGTGTGTATGTGAGGCGCTGTGTGCATGTGCGTGTGTGTATGTGAGACATTGTGTGTGGATGTGTGTATATGTGAGACATTGTGTGTGAATGTGTGTGTGAGATGTTGCGTGTGCATGTGTGTGAGACACTGTGTGTACATGTGTGTCAGACACTGTGTGTGCCTGTGTGTGAGATGTGTGTGACAGTGTGTGCATGTGAGATGTGTGTGTGAGACACTGTGTGTGCATGTGTGTGTGTGAGGTGTGTGTGTGAGGTGTGTGTGCGCATGTGTGAGGTGTGTGTGTGAGACACTGTGTGTGGATGTGTGTGAGACACTGTGTGGATGTGTGTGTGAGAGAGGTTTGTGTGTGAGACACTGTGTGGATGTGAGACACTGTGTGGATGTGTGTGTGAGAGGTGTTTGTGTGTGAGACACTGTGTGTGGATGTATGTGTGAGACACCATGTGTGGATGTGTGAGGTGTGTGTGCATGTGTGTGTGACACTGTGTGTGTGAAATGTGTGTGTGAGAGACACGGTGTGTGGATGTGTGTGTGAGAGACACTGTGTGGATGTGTGAGGTGTTGTGTGTGCATGTGTGTGAGAGACACTGTGTGTGTGTGTGTGTGAGATGTGTGTGACACTGTGTGTGCATGTGTGAAGTGTGTGTGTGAGAGAGACAGTGTGTGTGGATGTGTGTGTGTGAGAGGTCTTTGTGTGTGAGACACTGTGTGTGGATGTGTGTGAGACACTGTGTGGATGTGAGTGCACGCACGGGGTCATGTTCTCCCTGTTATGCATCCCCTGCTGTCTCCTGTGATGTGACCCTGTGGTCTCCTTGCATGACTGGGCACAGAGCTCTTGCTTCTTTATTGTGATCTGTTCACTTTTGCTTCCTCCACAGGGAGCATCTCCAGTCCCCCAGATCCACCGGTGGCCTTGGTTCATGCCGCTCCCCTGCCCGGAACGTCTGCTCAGCATCCACCAGGGCTTCTAACCTGGGCAGTTCCTAAACCACAATGGAGACAGCTCAGCGGTCCTCTGCAGAGTGGCCTCCCCGTCCCCACACAGGGCTGCTGAGGTTTGCTTCCTGGGCTCCCGCTCCATACCCGCAGGGTCTGGGGCTGGCAGGGGAGAAGGCAATCTGAGGAAGGCGACCAACTCAACATGGGGTCTCAGATGTCGTCACAGGGGTGACAGAGTGGACGGCACCCCGTTCGGGTGGGACTGGTGCGTGGGTGACGGGGTTTAGCATCTCCTGCTCATCTTTCTGGGCCTTTTTCTTATCATGCAATGCAGAGGATGAGCCCCTTCATCCAGGAAGGCTTTGCTGAGAGCCCCTCCTTCGGGCCCCACACTCTGAGTCCTTGGCTGGGTTTGGAGACAGCTGGTGGGGCTGAGTAGGCTTCTCCACCAGGTGAAGGGTGAAGAGGATCTCCAGGCAGCAGCAGGAATATCCTGGCAAAAGGAGGAGGCACAACATATTTGGCTCAGGGCACTGCAAGGCAGGTCACGACAAGAGGTGGACTGGCAACGCCACCTGAAAAAGGCCCAGTGAGGAGAGTCGCTAATGTAATCAGACTTACATTCTAGAAAGGCGGCTGTGGCTGCGGTGAAATCAGAGTATGCCAGAGAAGCATTCATTCCATGTGTAGGGGGAGCCCTGCCGGAGGCAGAGGCACAGGGCAGAGAGCAGGGCAGAGTGGGAGCTGGGAGCAGCACTCCCCGAGGTGTGGGGCTGAGGCCCTGGCAAGGCTGGCCTTGGACTTTATTGGAGCAACTGCCTGGCTGAGAGCACGAGCGGCCTGAAGGGCCGGCCAGCCCAAGGAAGCCCTTTCCGGGAGTTAAAAGAAAAACTTCAGCCTAATTAAATGCAAAGGAGTTTCACTGAGCAATTAACGATTCGCGAATCAGGCAGCCCCCAGAATCACAGCAGATTCAGAGAGACCCCAGTGGCCAGACAAATTTATAGGCAAAAAAAAAAAAAAAAGTGACATGCAGAAATCGGAAGTGAGGTCCAGAAACAGCTGGATTGGGGACACGTTGGCGGTTGCCTTATTTGAACACAATTTGAACACTCAGCAGTGCATGAGTGGTTGAAGTACGGCTGCCGGGATCGGTCAAGACTCAGCGATTGTTACGGGCGCATGCTCCTAAGTTAGGTTTTCTATCTTGTTTGCCTGTTAAGCTAGGTTGCAGCTCATCCACAAGAACTCAAATATAGAAGTAGGGAATCCCTCTCAGGCCATATTTAGTTCACTTTAACACAGGGTTGTTCTGCAAAGTTTCCGAGGGCTGTGGCCTCTGGGCTTCAGCCATGACGCAGATGCATTGTCCTCTACTTTGGTCAGAAAGCACAAGAAAACTGCCCAGCACAGCACTCCAGTGAGGCTGGGGAAGACAAGCGCGCTTTCCTAGCTGCTGTTTGTCGTGAGGAGCGGCCTGGCTGGGTCAGCTGGCTTCATTATTTCCCAGGCTGCTCCCTGCAGAGGGCAGCCCGCACGTGGGGAAGGTGGTATCTGTGCCAGGCTGTGTCTTTGGTGGAGAACGGCTCACGAGAAGGAGCGAGGATGCCGCATCTCCACCCTGGACGCGCAGGGCTCAGGGGGACTGGAGAGACACACAGGATGCGGTCAGTAAACGTGCAACTGTGTCTCATCAATCCCACTGGTTTGCCACAACCACTGGCTCCGAGACTGTAGGCTTAGTGCCACAAATATTTATCTTAAAGGGCCAGCCCTGCTCCTGCCCCTGAAGGCCTGGACTTGGAACTTGGAGGAGCTCTGGACAGAGAGGTTTTCAAGATCTGAAACAGCTCCACAGACCCACTACACCACCAAGCAGAAGGCGGTGTGCTTGTGAGTGAAAGCCACCGAAGCCATCCTTCCCGGTGGAGGGGCATGGCTGTGAGGAGCACCTGCTGTGCACACGTGCCGGCGACTGAACAGCTCACCCAGGTCAGCCACACGCTGACCAGATTCCCGTGTTCATCTGAGCTGCCCTGAGCCTCAGTTGGTGCCTCTTTCCACCCCACACTGCCTGCTGTCCCCACACCCCGGGCACCCGTCTCCCAGGGGCTGAGTGCAAAGCCATTGAGTCGCGGTTCCTGGAGGTGGGGCTGAGGTCCAATCTGATTCCTCCAGGACCAAGGCATCTGTGCCCCCGACCTGTCACACATCGGCAGACCCACCATAACAGCATCTGTGAGTCGTGGGGGGAGGTTCCAAGCCCTCTTGCCTCGCAGCTCTTCTCTGGCCCATCAGTAACACAGGCTAACGTTTTTCAAACTACACACCTAGATTTCCACACTCGGGTCCAAGCTCCTTGGTCCTGTATCTTTAACCCAAATGACAGATTATGACGAGGTTTGGAAGGGGGAGGTGGGTGCTGAATGGAGAGGCTGTAACCCCCATGCTTGCAGTTGGCTGGATTTTATATTGCTCCCAGCATTTTTAATCTGTCTGTTCAACACTCACCAAATGGAGAACACACAGGGGCCTTCTTCCCTTTGGACTCACATGGAGCTGGGTTCCTGGGAGGCGCTGCTGCTTGCTCAAGTCCAGGAGACTTGTCCCCCTGGGCTCTGGGTTTGTCCATCTTACACGGATTAGTGGATTTGGCTCATGGGCAGGCTGCTGAGCCCTGCGCCCTGCAGGGAGGAAAGTGGCATGAGCCAAGGCCACAAGTCGATCTGGGGATGTCAAGGAGCGCTGTGTTGATGAAGAAAAGTGCATGAGAATCATTATAAAGAAAAAGCTAGAGCTCTGCGCCCAGACATGAAAGGAGACAGCAAGTGGATACGTAATAAGGAGAACATGACCCCATGCAGGCAAGCACACACATATATGCACACATACATGCACAGATACATGCACACACACACATGCACACATATCAGACACAAATGCACACACGTACACACACATTCACACATGTGCACGCATGCACACACATGCACACACATGCACACACACACACCCATGCAGACACATGCACACACCTGCACACACATCAGATACATACGCATGCACACGCAGACACATGCACACACATTCACACATGTGCACACATGCACACACCCACACACACATCAGACACACATGCACACACACACATGCACACACATAGATTATATAAGCAAGTGTTTTCTTATGCAAATAAAGCTCTGGAAGTTTTTGTAACCAGCTAGGATATTGAGGGAGAGGAAAAGGAAAAGCTTTCTTATTTTTGTGCATATATTTGTGTTGTTTGTATTTTTATAAGCAGGTATATGGCACACATATTTTCAAAAGGAAAGTATAAAGGCAAAGTATGAATTTCAAATCGTGTGAGCAGTGTGGATGCCGACAACAGTGCTCGCGACCCTGCAGGTGCCCCTGCTGCTGTTCTCCACGGTGCGGGTGGACATCTCTCCACAGTTCCCACTGGGATCTGCTCCCTGCTTTGCAGGGGACTACTGCTAGGAGACTGGGGACAGGAGGGGTGGGGGAAGTGGACCAGCCTGTGGGGTCAGGCCATCGCTGATATCTTCTGAAACATCCAGACTGCGCGAGCTTATTCCAGCTAACGGGGTGGCGTGTGGGGGAGCCACCCTCAAAGCCCCTCCTGTGGCTGGGGTTCCATCCTCCCGACCCACTGGCTCGCCCCAGAGGGGAGAAGGGTGAGCCGTGCTCCAGGCTGAAGGTGGGGAGCGGCAGGTAGGTTTAGGGGTGCCAGAGTTTCGCACAGTGGGGGATGGCTGATCAGTGAGAGAGGGTGAGAGATTTAGCCTGGAGTGTGTTGGGGGCGGCGACTGAGTGCTAACCTCCTGAGGCGGGGTGTCTAGAAGGCACTGAGGGTGTCTAGAAGGCACTAATTCTGACAGATTGGCAGTTTAGGAAGATCCCCCAGGCTCCTGAGGGAGACCATTGCAGAAGTCTTTAGCCCAATTCAGCACTGGGGAAATCTAGAAAGAGTGGGTTAAGGGTAAAGTCGTGACGCAGTGATGGGGGTGGGAAAGAGGGTGGCTTTAAGGAGGCAGGCCTGGTGATGGACTGGAAGTCGGGAGAGGCTGAAAGGGTGCCAGAGTGGGTGAACTGCAGGGTGCGGGTGGTGCCAGGGATGCACTGGCTGGCACGAGGTGTAGCAGGCGCAGGGCCGTCCCAGCAAGGACGCCCTGAGGACAGCCAGGGACTCCTCCGCTCTGTGCTCCCTGAGCCTCAGTGCCTCATCTGCCAAATGGGGATGCTGTGTCAAGACACTGGCACAGCGGGGCCCATTCGCTCAGCAGGATTGCCCCAAGGACAGCCAGGAAATCGAGGCTTGCAGAGACACCGCTTCTCAGCAGTGCCACCCTCGACACCAGACAGTCCATGGAATGGAGGTGCCCTGCTCTTCTAAATCCTCGCAGGAAAGCAGGGAGCAGCCCGATCTGGCTCCCATTGCCCCATTCAACAGCGGGAGGCAGGTGCCTGGCCAGGACAGCTCTGAGAGCCCAGGCAAACCTCCCCGGGAGAGTGGGAGAGAGGCAGGAAAGAATCAACAATCACTAAGGTTCATAAGGTGCTCTGAAATTCTGCTAGAGCAGCCCCTGTCAGACAGCCCTGAGAAGCATTGCTCTATCCCATCCAACCATTAGGCTTATTTACACAGGGAAAGAAACAATGAGGCCCAGACAGAGTGAGCTAATCCCTCAGCCATTCAAATAATACTGCCAGTTGGCTCCTCAAGAAAGTAAAAATACAATTAGCATATGATTGAGCAATTCCACTTCTGGGTCTATCCCCAGAGGAATTGAAAGTGGGAGTCTCAGATACTTGTGCCCTGTGTTCATAGCGGCATTATTCACAGGAGCCATGAGGGGCAAACAGCTCATCTTCATCAAATAATTAATGGTTAAGCAAAATGTGGTACATGCATACAATGGTACATTATTCAGCCTTAAAATGGAAGGCCATTCTGACGCATGCCACAGCGTGGGTGAACCTTGAGGGAGTAATGCAAGGTGAAATCCACCAGTCACTAGAGGACAGATACTGTGTGATTCCATGTGCATGAGGTCGATAAAGTAGTCAAATCCAGAGACAGAAAGTAGGATTGTGGGGGCCAGGGGCTGGGGGGAGGGGGTAGAGAGTTCATGCTTAATGGGGACAGAGCTTTGGTGTGGGGACAGTAAGACAGCCCTGGAGACAGAGGGTGGTGATGGCCGCACAACAATGTGAGTGGCTTAATGCTGCTGAATTGTGCATTTCAACATCATTAAGATGATTTTTTTGTGTGAAGTTTCACTCTGTCACCCAGGCTGGAGCGCAATGGCGCAATCTCGGCTCACTGCAACCTCCACCTCCCTGGTTCAAGCAATTCTCCTCCCTCAGTCTCCCCAGTAGCTGGGATTACAGACATGCACCATCACCCCTGGCTAATTTTTGTATTTTTAGTAGAGATGGGGTTTCATCATCTTGGCCAGGCTGGTCTCAAACTCCCAACCTCCGGTGATCCGCCCACCTCAGCCTCCCAAAGTGCTGGGATTACAGGCGTGAGCCACCATACCTGGCCTAAGATGATACATTTTATGTTGTATGTGCTTTACCACAATTTTTTAAAAATATAGCAAATAACACTACCACTCCCCGTGACAGTGCTCCTCTGCAGCTGTGGTGCCCAGGACCTTGCACTGTAGCTGTTCAGGGCCCCTTGGGAACGCAGTCTCCTCTTGAGGCCCAGGGATTGGAGTGGCTTCCCACGTTGCTACTTCCTGTATGCCTTGCTAGATCTTAGTAACTCTTTTGATCTTGCCTTTTAAATGGACCCTTCCTTCAATTACTTTCCACTGAAAAATAATAGTAATACTGCCAGTAGAGTCGTTTTAGCCACAAGTGCAGCAGGAACGCATGCCGCCATCTGATGGGACATCTTGAGGCTTGTGTGTGACAGCCACGCTCAGCAGTGTCAGCCACACACCTGAAGAGGACGCTGCGTTGGAAAGGATTCAGTGTCACCCGGATCTCAGTGGTATCCTCAGACATTGCAGGGCGTCTCTGTCGTGAAGCCCACCTGATTCCAGGAATACATCTTAGCAGGAAGCCGTTTGTGACACTGATTAATAATCTAAGTCCAGCAGAAGGCACCCAATCCTCCTGACAACATGATAAGCCCATGTACATGAGGACTCCCATTAACCATGACTCTCCCTAATGGAAGGGAATAAGAACCCAGTTTGGACTTGGAATGTGAGTGATTGCACAGCCTTAGAGCGGAGGTAAGAGTCTGGTGGCAATAGAGACAGCAAGGTTGGCGCCCTGAGCGAAGGGATGCCACCCAGAGAGCTGCTGTGGCCGTGCAGTCTGCACAGGATGAGGCTCTGGGTCCTCGTGAGCCAGTCCAAGAGCCATTGCAGACTCCCCTCCGTGAACCCACGGGCTAAGCCAACAGGCAGAAGAGGACTGAGGTACCTTATCCCGCTCCATTCAGCAGCAGCTCTGGACACCATTGCCTCCCCAACGTGAGACTGGCTGTGCCAAGCCCCTGCCTTTCCTAAGCAGCACTCCGGCCTCCGCACATCCTGTTCTCCCAGCTCTCCCGGACTGCCCCTACCTTGGCTGCCCTTACACAGCCTCAGACTCACTCAGTTATAGCTGCTTCCTGAGAAATGCCCAAGCCTGGGCTGGGCACCGTCTTCTGTGTCTCCACAAACCCCTCACACCCCTCAGCCCTGGCCCTGAGTGGCCCTCCTGTAAGCATACCTGTGTTTACTCGGTGGAGTCCTAGCTCAGCCTGAGGGCTCTGTGGGGGCAAGGAGCTCACTGCCCCATCTCTCTGTGCCCAGTGCCTGTGGAACCCTCGGGGATACCAGACACCCGGAGACTATTAGACCTATCCCTTTTTTTTTTTTTTTTTGAGACGGAGTCTCGCTCTGTCGCCCAGACTGGAGTGCAGTGGCGCTATCTCGGCTCACTGCAAGCTCCGCCTCCCGGGTTCACGCCATTCTCCTCCCTCAGCCTCCCGAGTAGCTGGGACTACAGGCGCCCGCCACCATGCCCGGCTAATTTTTTGTATTTTTAGTAGAGACGGGGTTTCACCGTGTTAGCCAGGATGGTCTCGATCTCCTGACCTCGTGATCCGCCTGCCTCGGCCTCCCAAAGTGCTGGGATTACAGGCATCAGCCACCGTGCCCAGCCTAGACCTATCCCTTATCCATGGGCCGCATGCTGTGCCTCAGACAGGATGCTGAGTTTCACCCGCCAACCGCCGCCCCACCCATGGTGCCTGCGAAGGACTGTGTCCTTCCCCAGGGAAAAGGAGGCCACAAGCTGGAGCCCAGCCCCAGACAGTGAAGCTCCCATGAATCAGAAAGGGACTTCCAGAAACGAAAACTTCTTCAAGGGCGTCTGAGGGGTTAAACAACCTCAACTTCTGCCCAGTCCACTGGCAGGGACTGAGCCTCCATCCTGAACAGGACTCAGCAATAGCTTTAAGCACAAAGCAGAAAAACCACTGCGGCCGGGGGAAGACACTGGGCATTGACTTAAGAAAAGCAGTGGTCCATTCAGCCTCTGTTGACTCTTTAGGGAGATACAAAAAAGCTCATAAACATTTATTACTCAGTGTGAGCAGTATATTTCATTTTATGTGGGGTGTGCTTTGTTACGCTGGTGACTCAACACTCTAAACAAGAAAGTCTCTGGAACGCTGTTCAGGCAGGTGATTCTGAGAAAGAGGTTCAGGAACATGTGCCCAAAAACAGCCCTTGAGGGGGGAACCATGGGGGGCTGGGGTCTCAACGGCACTGTGTATGTTCAGGGGGACTGAGAAGCTAAACACAGAGGGCAGACTGTCCTCTTCCAGAACACTCAGGAGAGGGTGTGATTGACCAGACTGGAGATCTGTGACCATGGACGTCTCCTCCAAGGGGAAACCAGCGTGTGCCCGTTTCAGTGTGGACGATAGGACAGGAGAGAGATGTGGGGAGTGGACGCTCCTGAGAGGGGTGCACTGCCCCGGAGGTGGGTGGGCCTGCTGGACCAGGTGCTTGCCGGAAGGGGATCAAATAAACATGCGTGCTCTCTCCAAGACCCACAGCTCCCCACCCTGCCTCTTAGGAGGCTGGGCCAAGGAGATCAAGGGAGGCTACAGTGGCCCTGATTTCCCATGGCGGCAGAAAGAACTTTCTGACTTTCCCCCCAAATTCCTGAGGCCGGAGATGCTATGACTAATGGGCTGGACCCTCCTTCCTAGCCCCAGAAAAGATGTTGGGTGGCAGGTTCCTTGGGAAAGATGGCAAGGAGATTCCACAGAGCACCAACAGCAGCAAGTCGCCCTCTACTGAGAGCAGCAGCTCAGCAAGGAGCAGGCCTTTGGCCACACGAAATGAGGGGTCATGATAGGCAGTGTGGAGAGGGAGACAGGTGTGACCCAGATGTGCAAAGAGAGTCCTGGTGGGCAGTGTGGAGAGGGGACAGGTGTGACCTGGATGTGCAAAGAGAGTCCTGGTGGGCAGTGTGGAGAGGGGACAGGTGTGGCCCAGAACTGCAAAGAGAGTCCTGGTGGGCAGCGTGGAGAGGGGACAGGTGTGACCTGGATGTGCAAAGAGAGTCCTGGTGAGCAGTGTGGAGAGGGGACAAGTATGACTCAGGTCTCCACCCCTTCTTCTTGTGTGTGCTGGAACTACCCATTTGAACTTGCTGAATCTCCCTTTCCTTGTCTACAAATTGATAGTTTCAGTAGTGACCTCTGAGACTCACAGGGAACGCATAGCAGGTGATTCGTGTGACCTGCCTGCTCCTTAAGGAGTACAGGGAATACACAGCAGAGCCAGGCCCCTGGCCACTGGCAACAGTTCCTTGGATAGCCAGAAGCCACTCTTCCCACAGGCCCAGCTTTCTCAGGCCTGATCCACTTCCAACCCCGCCCATCACCCTCCCACTGCGTGTCCTGCTCAGGCCCTGCCACCCAGAATATGCTGAACCTGCCCTCATGACCCAGGGTGCCGTTGCCCTCTCTGTTCCCTCTGCTGCCAGTGTCCCAAGCCCCCCATGGCTGCCTCCTCCATCACTTCCTTCTAGAAGCTGATAAATTTTGCCTTATTGGAGGCATTATCCCTGGTATAAAATACCAACGTGCACACACACACCTCTCTGTGTCCCTTCTACTCTGTCTCACTTTTCCTTTTCCTTAACAGTACTGATCACCCCATCACACTCTTTGGCTCTGGCGAGGGCATATCTGGGTACTGGCAGTCAGGCCCAGGCTCTCTGCCCTTGGTACTTCTGAGAAGCAGGGAGTGTGTACATCTGCAAAGGGACTCACAGCCTCACCAGCGCCAGCCTCCTCTCAGGCTCACAGTCCTCCAAAGCCCCAGCTCCTCTGCCTCAGAGGGCTGCAGCCTGTGCCTTCCCGGGGCAGCACTGCCTTCCCGGGTGAGCCTGGGGTCGCCCTGTCCTTTCCTCTCCTCTGCTCCTCCGGAGTCCAAGGCCCAGCCCCACCACTGAGAGTGATCAGCAGGGCTCTCCCAAAGAAGGCAGATTCTAGAACCACAGCAGAACAGATGCAGTGTGATTGGAAAGTGTCAAAGACGAGCGAGGAAGATGGAAGGGAAAGTGGTGAGAGCTACGAAATTCACATCCAGCCTCCTTTAATCACAGCTCGGGTTTTAATCACCCCAGGCGGCTTCAGAAGTGCAGTATTTAATGTGTTTCCTTAGCCTCATCGAGGACCTGGAGGTCTGGAGTGCTTGACTGGGAATGGAGACGAATGGGTCCCCTCCATGCCTGGTCTCCTCCCAACGGAGAACCCCAAGGACAGCTTGTCTCTGCCTCAGTGTCTCTGCTCTTCTTCACTCGTGCTGGCTGAACAGAGGAATCGGAAGGCATCCAGGGCTTGTCTCTGCCTCAGTGTCTCTGCTCTTCTTCACTCGTGCTGGCCGAATGGAGGAATCGGAAGGCATCCAGGCATGTCCTCGTGTAAAGGAGCACAAACACACCCTTCAGCTGCATTTTCCTCTAAGACAGAGGTCTTTGGGGAGTACAGCAGAAATATCTTGCTTTAGAACCTGTCAGTGAGCACTTGGGCCATGGCAACACATTGCTATGGCCTCTGCAGCACCTTGGAAGGGGCCCTTGAGAGTCAGTGGCATGAAGTCACTACCTTCCATGCATCCACCCAGGGCACACGCCCAGGGCACTACCTTCCACGCACCCGCCCAGGGTGTCTAGGAACCCTTCCCATGCCTGTGTCACAGTGGCCTGCAGGGGATGGAAGACACGACTATTATATCTACATGAATAGAACAGAGACACAGATGCGGACCTGTGTGTGTGCATACTCAGAAACAGGCTCACACAGATTAAGGGGATATGTGTGCACCCACCCACTTATCTCCACGCACACTCACACCTATGTACCATTTACCCCAATGGTCACTTACCCACCAAAGTCCCAAGAGATGCCACCAAGGGAGGACTCTTTTCTTGGGGTGCTCTTTGGTAGTAAAACAAGTCATCCCAACAATTGAAAGATGTGTTGATAATAGCCAGACCTGGAAATGGCCTCATCAGTTTTACTGTGTGTTCACAAAGGATTTATCAAGAGCGCCAGGGTCCCCAGACACTGGGTGGTCCCCAACCTTGAGGATGACAGGCACCGATCCACCATGGTTTCATGCTGGCCCATTCACCAGGGCCACATCCTTCCTCACATACCTGAGACTGATGCTTTCTCAAATGAAGCTGCAAGGACCCTGGCCCACATCCATCTCCCAACTAAGGCCCAGACATCCAGACTCATCACCACAGTCAAGCAGGAGCCCTGGAATCAGGTGAGGCTCTATGATGGAGAAGAAGTCAACTGAACCTGCATGGCCCCACCAGGAGCCAGAGGGGATGTGCCTAGAGCAAGGAGATACAACCTTGTGTCTGCTGCAAACAACCCTTCCTGACAGCACAGCTGGGACCCACATGCAAAATCCCTTTTTACCCCTCTGACATGGTACCAAAGGGGCCACAGAGCCCTGGCAGCCTGG
Source organism: Pongo abelii (assembly GCF_028885655.2). NCBI lineage: Eukaryota > Metazoa > Chordata > Mammalia > Primates > Hominidae > Pongo > Pongo abelii. Next base: position 19,103,788 of record NC_071996.2, read on the forward strand.
TCTAAGTGCCCAGGCCTTGGGTCTAGCTATTGTGGGGAGCTCAGGGCAAGGGCCCTACCCCCGTCTCCGTGTGCCCAGAGCTAGTGTACCAGGCACAGAGTGGCATTCAATATAGACTTGCTGAACTGAGCAGAGCCAGCCTCCTGGGAACTGCCACCAGCATTCCCTAAGTCCTGTTGTGGTCCCTGTGTAGTGGCACTGAGGACAATGGAAAGGAAGCAGGATATCTATATCTCATTTGGAAACGGCATGGGAGCACCTGAAATTTTAGAGAGAAGACCAAGGGGTGAACTAAGTGCAGATAGCTTCAAGGGAACAAGCCTGGCCTTCTGGTCAGGCACCTTCTGTTTAAAGCCCTGGTCTGGGGGTACTTCCTGGATGTCAGTGCTTAAGCTTCCCACGTGGCTTTGATGTTCTTGCTGATGAACTGGAAATTGTTAAATCTGTGTCAGGGGCTCTTCTGAGAGCTAAATGAGATGAGTCACCCACATCAGGCAAGATAAGCTGCAGGAGGCATAGCCAGCCTCTCACTCATTCACGCTATCTCGTCCTCTGCAGTCCACTGGGGATCCTGTGGCAGGCGCCCTCCTCCCAGGCCCCAGGCAGGCAGAGTGGCTGTCACCCTAGGAATGTGGCTGCAGAGGCAGATGGGAAAGGAGCGCCCCGGAGCAGGGAGCATGGTTTCCAACTCACACTCTCCTCCTGACCACAGCGAACTCTCAGCTGTGCCCTGGGTCAGCAGGGTGGGGAAGTGTAGTTCTGGAAAAGAAAAAGAAGCCAATCTTTGGGAATAGCCCTAAGGAAACCAAGAGCCTGGCTCTAGTGCAGCCTGGGACACTCCAGATACTCAAAACAGCACCAGCTCCCTTACCCTGTGTTTAAGGTGTGGCTTTCAAATAGTGAGATTGTTACCCTGGTGAGATGGTAGGGTCTGTTTTTTCTTAAAGCCAGTCCCTCTCCTGCCCCCAGCCACAGGGGAGCACCAGAGCAAGGGGAAGCACCCACAGGAGAAAAGTGGAGCCCCTAGTGGGAATATTTCTGAAAGGCTCTGGAAGAGGCAGGAGGCCAGGACCCAGATCAGCAGCAAGGACAGGAATGGTGTTCCCCATGGGAGTGGTCTGATGGCAACAGCAAGGTGACTGAAGTGGAATTCGGTAACATGCATGCGGAGGCTGGATGGAAAGCTCTGAAACTGGAATGGACCCACACCCCTTCCAATTCACCCATTAATGTAAAACAAATCCAATTAAAAGTGCAAAAAGAATTTGAACTACTAAGATTGAGTCTGGCTGAACATAAGAGAAATCTAACTATAGTAACTTAACAAAAAAGAATTTATTTTTTCTTTTAGTGGAAAGTTTGAAGTTAGACAATCAAGGACTGGTACAAACACCATATGATGCCAAAGGGAACCCTATGTTCCCATATATTTTTGTTGTCTTTCTGTATCCTGTTACATCAGCTGTTCCACATGCACAAGGTAGCTGCTGCTGCTCCAGACATCTCAGCCACATTCCAGGCAGGACAGAAGGGGAAAAGGTGCACACTGGATAAATATGTCCCTTTTTATCAGAAAACAAAGTTTTTTCTGGTAGCCTAGCAGGAAAAATTTCACTTTATCTCATTGGTAAGAATGGAGTCAACATGTCCATCTATGCCGTGAGGGAGTCTAGAAAAAGAGAATGGAAATTAGGCAACTAGCAACGAGGAGTTTCAGAACTCAACAAAATAGTTCTAAATTTCACCTGTGAACAAAGAAGGAGAAAAAAAAAAAGAAACAGTACAATATTGAGGGGGGAAAGGTACTGCCTTATCTAAACAATTGACTTAGCAAATAAATTAGATTAGATCTCACCCTTTTAGCATGTATTAAACAAATTACAGAGGCACTAAATAATTAAATGCAAAAACAGAGCCAAGAATGCCTTAACAGATACACAGGCGACTCTGCAACGCTGGGATATATTTTTAAACCTGCTACCAAAGACAAAATCATAAAGAATGACAGCTTCAACTGCATTGAGAGTAAATACATTTGAGTAGCAAAATGCAAAATTTTAAAGTTAAAAGACAAATATCATTTAGGGAAATATTTGCTATGTTCATAAAATTGTTAATATTGCCCAATGTACAGACCTTCTGAAAATCAATCAGAAAAAGACAAGAAGCAAATGCTTAGCTTATAAAAGAAGAAATTTCTGTGTGTCATAGAAAACAGTGAGACGGCTTCAACTCCCTAATAGTCAAGGGAAACCTGGTTAAAGAAACAATGGATTGCTACTCTTTACCTCCAATTCATGCATATTTTTTAGTCAATGATTTGGAAGTTGTAGAATTATAGTTGGTTTTTATATTCTCTTATTGTCTGACTCCTGCAATATGAAGTATGACTTGTTTAATATACAAGTTATTTTAAACAGTGTGAAACGTGCCTCATAACTACACAATTCCACCTCGAGAATGTGGACTCAGCCCTCCCGAGCCAGAACGTGACTTCCTGTCCCTCCAGAGGTATTTATGGCACATCCGCAACGTGCATGGTGCTGTGAGAGACATTTAAGTGTGAGACGCGATGCTCATCAGGGCATTCAGGGACACCGGGGCCCAGTCCAGATGCTCGGGCCCCTGCAGATTCTTCCCTCAGCTTGGCCTTGCCACACCGAGCCAGGTGTGTTTGCATCTCAGAGCATGCGTTGCTCGTGGACCACAATGCCTTGGTGACTCATTGCCCTTTGTTTATGTAAGATATGCAGTTCAGACCTCTCCTCCTCCACACAGCCTCCCTGGCATTCCCGTGCTGTAGGCGTAGGTGGGGACCCCACCTCTGTGTTCCCACAGTTCTTGGTTAGCGGTGGCAGGTGCACATCTTCACTTCTGTAATTCCAGTGTCTAACACAGAGTAGGTGCTCAGCTTGCAGAAGGGAGGGAGGGAGGGAGAGATGGAGGTGGGGAGGAAGAATAAATGCTCTGCTCCTACCAAAACCAAGCACAGACTATGGGCTATGGGCACTCACAGGAGGGAGTGACCTCTCTTGCGAAAAGGCCAGGGCATCCAAGAGGACAGGGGCCTGAGCTGGATTTATGAAAAAGACGGAGGGGAGGAGGTGGTGGAGGAAGCCCCGATGCAGGAGTACATGGAGCATGGAGGAGAGACCCAAGCACAGGAGCCTGGAGCAAGTCTGTGGACCCCTAAGGACCATCCCTGCACCCCCATCCTGTGCCCTCACGCTCTGTCTGCTGGGCCTGAAGAGCAGCTGCTGACGTGACACCAACTCAGCTGGCAACGAGGCCATTCCAAAGGTTCTACAGGACAGCCAAGCCTCATCCATCTCGTGCCCAGAGACTTGGCCATGTTTTCTTCCAGAGCCTATTAGCAGAGTGTCCTCTTGCTTATCTGCAAAGAATGAAGCTCTTTTTTTGCTCCACAGGAGCTGACTCTGCAGAGGAGAGGCAGTCACAGGCACAGAGGCACAGTCTCCATTAATCTAAACAGAAGAAATGTCAACATGGAGTCCACAGGAAGGCAATGAGTGTTTACATCAACAGACATGCATTTAGAGTGCCCGCAGACCTCGCTCAGCTGCTGGTACACACAGAAAACTTTCACTGAGCCCTCCTGGCACAGGCCCCCAACACAGGGCTAGAAACTGGAGGTATGGGACAGGGGACTCGCAGGAGCTGGGAGCTGATCCTGCAAGCCGGGTGAGCCCAGGGAGAATCTTAACTAGGCATCGACAAGGTCACATGTCCATTTTCTAGAAGCCATGTGAAGAGTGGATGGGAACTGAAGTGCCCCTAGAAGCCAGTGGTGCCAGCATCACTGACTGGGGTGGGAATGGATGGGAGGAGTTTCAGGAAGAAGGTAAGTGGTTACACAGGTGGCCTGTGGAGAGAGGCTGGTCTAAGTTAATGGCACTGATGCCTGGAGGATGCCAGTGCCCCAAATGGACCTGCAAATCCCAGGCCTGAGGGGATGGAATGTCGTCGGGATGGGCTCTTTAGATGGATATAGTGATGCCAAGACCCCTCGGCACACACTGCACGTTTGCAAATGCCCTGCTGTTCCCAGGAAGCCAGTCCCTGGGGCTTCCCCTGTGAGGCAGTCAGGTCTCACGTGCTCAGCCTGAGCTGGAGAGACATTCTTTTAAGCAAGAGCGTGACTACGATGGCACTTCTTGCGAGGAGAAGGAAATAATGTTTAGAAGGCATGCTCCAGGAGCCCAGTTCTGAGAGGGACTTCTTGGGGACTCTGCTGGGGGACCCAGAACACACACAGTGGAGAGCAGACAATGTCACCTGTGCACGCTGCACTACGTCCAGCCACCCTGAGGCCCCACCCCCTGTGCCACAGTACCCTGCCCACTCACCTCTATTTTCTCATTTTACTATGACTCATCCCTCCAGGAGCTAGAACCATGGCCACGCTCTTTCTGCGCACTCACCAGCGCTGAGCATGTTTGTCGCCCCAGGAGTGAGGACAACTCAGACAACATGGACTTAAAGCAGAAACTCCCCCTGGAGAGCCTGGCAGGCGGTGTGCTCTGCACCTCTGCAACCAGGCCTCCTGCCTCACTGAGAAACCTCCTGCCCCAACAGTCACCAGGGAAGCTGGCGGTTGGCACAGCCTCAGTCCATCTCATTGATCACAGGTGTCCTGTCAGGGGCACAAACAAAATGAAGGTTTCGGGCTGTCTAATAGTCTGGAAGCATGAAGGAGATGTCATTCAGCTGCCACTGTCAGCTAGTGCATGTGAGCCACAGACCTCCGTCTTTCCAGCACACAGGCACTACAGCACAGGGACAACGATGGCCCTGGCGTGGACGGGCAGGATGGGGACCAAGCCTCACTCCCATCTTCTTTATTTCAAAGGGTCTTAGCTCAGGACACAGAAGCCCTTGCAAAATGTGCTGAAGGGCTGAGAGCGTCCTTGCCCAGAGTCCATGCTGCCATGGGCACACTTCTTTGGCCTTGTCCCCTGGGTCTTTTTATGAGGTGCACACAGGGACCAGAGCCAAAGCCCACTGCACAAGCCTCTCCCCAGGCCTCATCATCGCTCCCCGCTTTCACCTCCCACAGTTGCTCTGCCTGTCACTTCTTTATTGGCTCTCAGATTGGGCCAGCCCCTTCCCTGTGTCTCTTCCATGGTGGAAAATCTGGCAGCCTTTCCATCTCTTCCATCCCCTTTTCTAAGAACTATAAATGGCTCTGCCTGAGGGAGCTCCATCAGATGACAGATACCCTTTTTTGTTCCTGCTTCTTTCTGTCTGGAGTGGAAACTTGAGCCCGCACAGTGTCTCCCTCCCCTGACAGGACACAGACCAGTCTTGCAGGACCAGCGAGGCTGCCCCACATTGCACAGGCCACCAGGCCAGAGCTGGGAGACAACACAGGGCATGGACAGCCTGACACGTCCACATTTCCTTTCACAGTAGACCCTCTAGGGCTGCAGCTGACTGCAAATATAGCCTCCCTTCCAGCACCCCACTGACCACTGCATTTCAACCATCCCACACAACCAGAACACCTGGAGGGGTCTCTCCCACCTCCAGGGTCCCACCACATTCTGCTCATGGGGCCAACTGTTAACAAGGGGCAAGGTGAGATGTGGATAGCCCTCAGAGAACCATCCAGCAGGAAGGCAGAGGCCCAGGCTGGCCGGGTGCACACAGCCCAGGCTCCCTCCATCCCAAAGTGAGCTTTGCTTGTTGCAGGGATGGGTGTGTTCCATCTTGGCTGCACTCCAGAAGGGGGTCCTTGCTCTCCATGGCCTCATGCATTTATGGGTAGGGTGGCCATGTAACTCATATAACTTATTATCCAAACTGGGGCACTTATAGTAACTACGAGGTGCTATTCATAACTCTGCCGGGGCAATAGGTGTGCATTGAGACAGATAAGCCGGGACATGTGTTGTATTCATCAAGGAGTTGGGAGGGGCAGGGATTGCCTAACTGATTTGAAAGGCTGTGCACTTTGCAATAGGAATTACAGACCCAATGAGTAAGAAATGCACTGTTCCTAGGTGTTCATGGCCTCAAGGGCTAGTGTATCAGCACAGGTGCCTGCAGAGGCCCTGGGAGCCAGCCATGGGATAACTACCAGTTCATCTGGAAGACCACTAGCTCATCTCTCACCAATGCCATTTCTATTCATCACAAAAGCTCTGCAAATTAAGAATTGTGGTCGGCTCTTAAAGATGCAACGCCTGGGTATAGGAGCAGTTCATTAGCTCCCCAAGGCCATGCAGCTGGAGAGCCCAACGTCCTCCCCAGTCCCTGCAGCCTCCTATTGATGTCATTAAAATCCGATGATGCAGCTTTTCTTTCTGTTTCAAAACCATACCAAGCTCAACGTCCCATCCGAGCTCATCCATCTTCTCCTTAAGTCAGCAGTTTTCTCCCAAAGCCTGTTCTCTGCCAGGGCACTCCTGCTACATCTCTCCCCATCAGTGCAGAAGGGAGCTGCTGGGTTGGATTGGATGACATTTGATGGGGCCAGGCTGTGGTGTGAAGACTTGCTGCATGGTCATAATCAAAAGTTGGCTAGATCCAAAGAAAATCCTGGACAAGGATGGCCAGAGTCCGGAGTCACTGACACTGTGGCTCAGGGATGCTTGGCACATGGTCAGCCTGGGCAGATGGGGTCAAGTTCCAGGGCCCAGGGGGAGATGCCACTGCCCATGATCCAGGCCTCAGGAACTCAGCCGTCAGATGAGAAGCAGGTGCACACAGGGCACACAGAGAATCCACCAAGAGAGATGAGGAGGCCCCAGGACCCAGGACAGCAATGCAGGGCCAGAGCAGGTTCAGGGAGAAAGGGGCCCACGAAGTCCACTTGTTTCCCTAGGCGAATGACATGAGCCATTCGCCCTCGTTGAATGATTTAGAACATCAGAAAATCTAAAAGTAAAAGAAGAAAATTGCTCGCAATCCCAGGCTGAGTCAATATTAATGTTAATCTTTAATAAGTTGTCTTCAATCTCTTTCATAAGTTTTCAAGACTGAGTTGTTGCATAATAATAATGCCACTTAATTTTTCACATATTTATCCATTCTGCTTTTTCCTGAAAACATTACGTAATGTAAGTGCTTTTCCATCTTATAAAACAACCAGTGGTCATCATCCAATGTAAGTTCCAAGATGTTCCATCAAATGAATGTGCCCTAATTTCCTTCGTGGTTCACCTATTAATGGACATCGAGTTTGTCCTCCATTTTCACTATTATCAATAAGAACTGAAAACACACAGATATTCTTAAAACTTTGTCCTCATTTCAGATTAACTTCTCAGGATGGTGATGACGAGATAGAAGCTCAGTAAGACTTTAAGGCCTGCGGTACATATGGCCAGATTGCTTTCTATAATCTCTAGATGACTGATTTACATGTATTTCAGCAGTGCATATTCTGTTCTTGAACCTTCAAATCACTGATTTGAAACATCCAACAACATTTTCTGAGCACTTTGTATACACCAGACCCTCAGCCACAGACAGCCATGTCCTACCCAAAAGCAGCAGTGTTGGTCCCTGCCCAGCCTTCCACTGAGCTCCAAGGGGGCAAATCGGCACAGGCCACCTTGCACATGACAGGGATAGAGACCTCCAACAGTCACACACAGTTCCAGCACATGGCTGAGAGGCTGTGGTCAGCCCCATGCCAGCAAAGGCAGAATGATGCAGCCGGCAGCCTCGTCGGCTTCACTCTAAGTAAGCTGAACTGACCCACACACAGAGAGGAGTGTGATCAAAGGGAATGTGTTAAATGGAGCCATATGAAATGGCCAGTAATCTACCATTTTCATCTTCAAAAATGGAAATTTCATACAGTTACAACTAATGCCATTTATGAAAAATATTCATCACACAGAATTTGAGAGAACACAACAAGGACTCCGGAGTTTGAATTTCTAAGTTTGAATCCTGGCTACATGGTTCATTTACTGGGCAATGATGGTCAAGTTACTTATCTTCTCTGAGTCCATAAAAAAAGTTAACTATGTCCTTGTAGGTGAGCCAGAGCCAGCTCTATGGACCTGCAGCCTGTGCTGCCACAGGGGTTAGTGCTCAGAAGGCCCCAACGTGGTTTAATGCTCTACTATTCCTGTTTTGAAATCCATGGTAATTACTGAAGAGCTCTGTTTGTCACATTGCACTGGGCCCTGAAAATTTTACAGCCAAGCCTGCATTCAGCCTTTAAGACAAGTACCTAAAACGGTGTTTGCAGGGTGGTAGATACCGAGTGTCCCTTCCTGGTCCCTTACCTTGGTATATTTAAGATACAATTTGTACCCATCCTTAAAAAATCCATTTCTGCAATAGACATAAAAGAAAGGAAAAGGTGTGTTTGTTGGACAGCTTATATGTTTCTTGCCTAATGGTGCAGGTGGCAAATATCCATCTCAGACACTCCTCAGTCACCTATTCCTCGTGGGCACCATGCTGTAGGGGCCAAGAACATTCCTTTTACCCTTGGAAGTTTCACTGAAAACCAACTGACAAAAGGTAGATTAACAGAAGAAATGGCATACACACATTTATTCATGTGCTTGGGAGTCATACAAACATCTCAAAGAAAGACAAGATGGTTAATGCTTTTTTAGCATCTTGAGGTTACAGAATGTTAAAAGAAGAACATTAGGCAAATTAAATTTAACAGACTTTAATTGAGCAAAGACTATTTGCAAATTGGGCAGCCCCTCACCTCCAAACTAGAATAGGCTCAGAGAGACTCCAGCCCTGCCATGTGGTCAGAGATTCATGGACAAAAAAAGGAAAAGGATGTACAGAAAACAGAAGTGAGGTACAGAAACAGCCAGATTGGTCCCAGCTCAGCTTTGCCTTATTTAAATGCGGTTTGAATAGTTGGCCACCTGTGATTTGCTGAAACTCAGTGATTATTACAAGACTAGGTTATGTCTGTTCACACATCCAGTTAGGGTACAGTTCACACGTACAGAGAAACCTTTAGGCCAAACTTAAAATAGTAAAGAGGCAGCTGTAGGCTAAACTTAATTTAACAGGAAGAAAATGGGGGCTTCAAGCATGGCCACAAATGGGTTATGGTGCTAAATCACGTTACTGGAGGTAGGGGGGTGGTCTAGCTGACAAAGGTGGTCTTGTTGTGTAGGTGAAAGCTAACAGATAGCAGTCCTCAGACAGCATAGATGGTGAATGTTTCTTTTGGACCTTTGTGGATGTCAGACTCTTGGTTAATCTCTCCTTGATAGGATAATGGAGGCCTCTGAGAACAGCCTGGCTGCATCAATGCAGATTCTCTACAGATGCAAATCTTCCCTCAATAGCCAGCTTTTCAATTCTTGCATTCGCAGCCCTTCTGAATAGCCGTCTTGAAATATATCAAAGAAGCATATTTTGAGGTGAAATATTTTGGTTTCCTCAGCACTCAGCCTGGACACAGGCCCTGCTGGCAAAAAGGTCACAGCCCTGCAAGATGGCTTGGTGTGGACGAACAGCTGTGGCCTGAGAGGGACGTGTGTTCAGAGAGCTGTGGGAACCCCTGAGCAGGAGCCCCTGAATCCAGCTGGGAACTGAGGATCAGGGCAAGCCACCAGGGCTGGGTGTTAGAGGATGCTGGGGGTGCCAAGGTCTCGGGCAGTGGGAAAGGGGTGCAGGGGGATGATGGTGGAGGCATAGAGCAGAGTGCAAGCACAGGCTTCATCACTGCACCTCCTGCCCTCCTGCAGGCTGTGAACACCTGGGCTGACTCAAGCCTGCACCTGGCACAGCCTCCCTGGGGCACCCTCTTCATGCCACGTTCCCCTCGTCTCACCTCTGCTGTGGCTGCAAGCACCTCTGGATGGATAAATCCCAGATCTGGATCCTCCACTGAGGGGTCTTCCCCAAGTTTTCCTCTGTATCTCCTAAGGCTGGCAGAACATTTCCACCTGAATGCTACAGCTGTGGGGCTCCAGCCATGCCCACACTGCACACCCTCAGTACCAAGCCCAACACTCTGGCCTGGCCTGTCCAAGTACCATGTTCTTCCTGCTGGCCCTGCCACAGCTCTGGCCTGGCCCACAGCCCCCCAGGCTGTACTCAGTCTTCACCCCGGCCAAATTGGAGAGTTGAGCAGAGTCTCTTCTCTGAGCCTGGGCACACCACCAGGGCTCTCCTGACCGGGCACCCCGACACTGTGTGCTTGTCTCCCCTGTGCAGGTGCCCATTGGGTCCTGGGGGTGCCACCGCATTTTCAGGGCCCAGCATGGGGCTGCACATGCCAGCCACTGAAATGGCACAGGGTGTATGTATTTCCTGATGTTCCTGCTAACCTTAAGTTTCCCTCTGATTCCTGGTTTTGAAGCTTGGCACCTCATCCACCCAGCTGTCCATGCTGGAGCTCTAGACGTGAGCCTACATTTTTCCCTTTGCTTCCTCCCTACATCCAGCAGCCACTGCCCCATGGTCTCTTCTTCAACACCTGCCCCTCCGCCCACTCTCATTGTCCCACAGCCCTTTGGGCCTGGGCTGTATCTTGCTCTTGTAAGCCACCGTGGTGGCACACTCTCAGGGCGCCCTTGCACTCACCATGCCTGCCTTCCACCTCTCCTTCACACTGGCTCCAGGACAGGGAAATCCTTAAGTGTGTGTTGGCCACATCACTCCCTGCTCATGACGTCCAATCACTCACCATAGTCTGACCTCCTCAACATGGCGGCCTATGTCTTCGCAGCTTCCAGGAGCCTTGTCAAACCCCGTGCCCAGTCACCCTGTGAGACCTGCATTCCTCAAAGAGTCCAAGCACGCACTGGCTCCCTATCTCCGTGCCTCTCGCTGCCTCTCTCCACCTGCCCAGCTCCACCTCAGTACCTCCACCTTGGCCTTAATGTCTTAACACAAAGCTCCCCTGTAGCAGGTCTTCTGCTGCAGACCCAGCGCCTGCCCCGCACTGCCCCAGGGGCCCCTGCTCTATGCCTAGACACAGTGGCTTTGATGACCACATCCTCATCAAGACTCCTTTAGGCTGCTTGCTGCCTACTCTGAGTCCTCATCTGACACAGTGTCCGGCTCCTGCTCAGCCAATGAAAGAACAAACAAACAGGAGGCCTTAAGATGCTGCTGGCTTGCTTTCCATTATATGGCTTCGTATTCTTTCTCTTGCTTTGATCATTGTACCTGGTTGATTTCTCCTAAAAGCCTCTCTAGGGGAAGAATAACTATTAGATGGCTTGTTCAGGATGGCTGCCTTCTCCAGGGACCCCATACATTCTTAACTCTGGAGCCCTGGACTTCCCATTAAGACTAGGATTAATGTAGTAAGTTGTATTACATATACAGGACACAATGGTTTCAAGATTTCGTTTTGCACTTTATCACATCTAATCCTTCCATAAATAATTTCCAGAATCGAATACAGGTGTGTGGTTTTTTTCCTCTTGCTTCTCCTCTATTCCCCCTTCCCCTCCTCTTCCTCCTACTTGTTGTCCTTTGTGAACCCAGCCCTGCTCATTCTGACCTTACTATAGTGCCTTGAACAGTAAATATGAAACTCCAGAGGTCCAACCAAGGCTGCAAAGTGTCCACATTAAATCAATACTCATATTCCACTAATGGATATGGGTGTTCAGCTCCTCACAGGAACATATGTAAAACAATAGAGCAAACCTCCTTAAACCCTGAGTCAGGCAGCCAATCAGCTGACGCTTGGATCAAAAATGAGACGAAAGCCAGCTCTTTCTTGGGCAGGAATGCATGCGTAACTCCAAAGGCCTGGAAGGTTTTCCTATATTCTAGAACCTATAGTCTAAGATAATCTTCCAGGCCTCTGGAGTTAAGCATGCATTCCTGCTCAAGAATGCAATATACCTTGATATTTAGCAATATTTTTATAAAAGTGATATAAGGAACTTCCAGAATGGTAGTGAAGGGCCTCCAAAATCTACTCCTTCATAAAATCAAGGAGAATCTGACAAAATAAACTTTTTCAGGACTCTTAAAATTAACCAAAAGCTTACAACAATGCAAGAAGTATCGATCCAAGAAAACTGGTTGCATCTCAGTAAGAATAGTAAGCATTGTGGTTTTAACTTGCTCTATTCCCTGCCTTCTCTCCCCAGCTCCCCAGTAGCCTTGAAAATCAGCAGTCTTGCAATATCAGTAGTTGTAAAAACCATCATCACAGCAGCAACTAAAGGGGTCAGCCAGAGTTTGAAGGGCTTCAGAAAGTCCCATCTGGAGGGCCTATCATTATCTGACCTGACTCCAGAGCTCACTCTGTGCAAGGAGCCCTGTCCCCAGGGCATCTATCAAAAATAATCAGTGGTAGCTGTTTAACATTGTCACTGAAGTAGAAATGACATTTGGGGCAAACAAGAATCTGGCCAAAAGCTTAAAAGGACGACCTGGGGAAAAGATGTCCATGATGACTTTGACCTATATTCCTAAGGGTCTAGAAGGACATGTACATATACAGGGAAGTGTGCATACTCAGAAGTGACCTGAAAAGACCTAACTTCTCACCTCTGGCAGAACGTAGGCCCCGTACTAGCAGGAAGTGAAGGCCAAGACAGAGTTGCAAATTATCACAATGAAGTTATGCCTCAACACCCACACAAAGCCCCAAATACATTAAAAAAAAAAAAAACAGAAGGGAGGAATATACAAAAATAGACAGCTCAAAAATAATAATTGAAGACTTCGATATCCCACCTTTAACAGTGGATAGAACAACTAGGCAAAAATCAGCACGGAATAGAAGACTTCAACAACACTCTCAGCCAACCAGATCTAACGGACATTTAGAAAACATTACACCCAATAACACCAAACATACATTCTCTTTAGGTGCACATGGAGCATTCTCCAGAATAGGCCACATGTTAAACCATAGAACAAATATCCATAACTACAAAATAATTGAATTTGTAAAAAGTGTGTCCTCCTGTCATGATGCAATTGAGTTATAAATCAATAATAAAAGGAAATTTTGAAATTCTTACGTATGAGCAAACTAAAGAAAAAATATTCCCAATAATCATTGGATCAAAGAAAAAAATCAAAAAGGCAACTAGAAAATAATTTGAGATGAATAATAATAGAAACACAACACACCAAAATTTATGGAATGCAACTAAAGCAGTGCTTAGAAGGAAATTTATAGCTACATTTTTAATATGTAAACCTGTTTATTTAAAAAAAGAAAGATAACAAATCAACAATCTATGTTTTCACTTTAAGAAACTAGACAAAGGGCCAGGCGTGGTGGCTCACACCTGTAATCCCAGCACTTTGGGAGGCCGAGGCAGGCGGATCACTAGGTCAGGAGATTGAGACCATCCTGGCTAACACGGTGAAACCCTGTCTCTACTAAAAATACAAAAAAAAAAAAATTAGCCGGGCATGGTGGTGGGCGCCTGTAGTCCCAGCTACTCGGGAGGCTGAGGCAGGAGAATGGCGTGAACCTGGGAGGTGGAGCTTAAAATGAGCTAAGATCACACCACTGCACTCCAGCCTGGGAGACAGAGCGAGACTCCATCTAAAAAAAAAAAGAAAAAAAGAAAGAAAGAAACTAGACAAGGGCAAACCACATGCAGGGCAAATAGAAGGAAGCACATGAAAATCAGAATGTAGATAAATGAAGCAAACAACAGAAATTCAGTAAAACCAAAAGTTGGTTCTCAACATTATAGACAAACCATTAGCTGGAGTGATCAAGAAAAAAAGGGAGAAGATTCAAATAACTAAAATTAAGACTTTATAGAAATAAAAAAAAAAGAGTATAAGGGAACACCATAAACAACCATAAAGCAACACATTATATAACCTGGATGAAATGGACAACCTTCAAGAAACACACAAAAAGGAACAGGTAGTCTACTATAGCAAGTAAGGAGATCAAATTAGTAATTTTAAAACTTAGAGGGCAGGTTCAAAATGGCCCACTAAAAGCAGTGGCAGTCAGAGGCTCCCATAGAAAAAAACATAATAAGCATGTGAGTGCTTCACTGGCAACCAATGTATCCAGGTTCTCTCATCAAAATTGACTAGGAGGCAGTGAGTGAGCGGGCTACCCAGCCAGGGAAACTGTGCTTTTTCCACAGAACTGTGCAACCCATGGATCAGAAGTTCCCACCCTCAAACCCATGCCACCTGGGCCAACCGTCCCAACTCTGGAATCCGCAGATTCTTACAGCCTCTCAGCTGGAATTTGCTTAAGGCTGCGGAACTCCCAGGGGGAGGGGTGACCAGCACCAGCTGCAGCTGCCTGCTGTCTAAAGGTTTGAGCTCCTTGTGGGAGAGGCAGCAGCCAGCACTGGGACTCATAACTGCCTAACACACTAAGCTCCCTGGGTGGGGGAAGGGTGGCACCCGTTTCTATAGCTCCAGGCTGAACTTTTCTCCTGCTGGAGCCAGGGAGGCTGAATGGCTTGGTCCCAAGACTTGTCCCCATAGCCCAACACACCAGCTGTGGCAGTCGGCAGCCAGAGTGCCTCTTCAGGCCTAACCCTGATCAATCCTTCCTCGGTGGGTGGGGCTTCCCTGCAGGATCTCCAATAACTCCAGCCAGAGGCTCAGGGACAGAATTCAGATCTCCCTGGGCCTGAGTCCTTGGGGGAAGGGGTGGTCACAGTCTCTGCAGACCAGCAGACTTAGCCTCTCTTCCTGGTAGTTCTGAGGAATCCAGGCAGCCCAGACTAGTGGATTTCCCCCCAGCAAAACACACCCTCTCTACCAAGGGACAAAGTACTTCATTAAACAGGTCCTGCTCCCCATGCCACCCAACTGGATGAGACCCTCCAACAGGGGTTGCCAGACACCCTATATAGGAGCAATCCTACTGGCATCAGGTTGGTGCACCTCAAGGTCAGAGGTCTCAGAAGAAGGAGCAGGCACCCATCTTTGCTGCTCTCCAGCCTCCTTGAGTGACATCTCCAGGCACAGGAGTGAATCCCCAGCAAACTGCAGCAGCCCTGCAGAAGAGGACCTGACTATTGAAAGAAAAACAAATAAGCAGAAAGTGACAACAATAGCATCATCATCAACGACAACAAAAATGTCCCCACAAAAACTCCATCCAAGAGTCAGCAGCCTCAAGACTGAAACTAAACAAACTCATGAAGATGAGAAAGGATCAATGAAAAAATGCTGAAAACCCAAAAAGCCAAAGTGCCTCTTCTCCTCCAAATGATCGCAACATCTCTCCATCAAGGGCATAGAACTGGACAGAGGATCAGATGGACGAATTGGCAGAAGTACACTTCAGAAGATGAGTAATAAAAAAAACTATGATGAGCTAAAGGAGCATGTTCTAACCCAATGCAAGGAAGCTAAGAACCTTGATAAAAGGTTAAAGGAATTGCTAACTAGAATAACCAGTTTAGAAAGGAACATAAATGACCTGATGGAGATGAAAATCACAGCATGAGAACTTAGTGAAGCATACACAAGTATCAACAGCTGAATTGACCAAGTGGAAGAAAGGATATCAGAATTTAAAGACCACTTTACCGAAATAAGACATGCAGACAAGAATAAAGAAAAAAGAATGAAAAGGAATGAACAAGGCCTCCAAGAAATATGGGACTTCATAAAAAGACTGAACTGAAGATTGATTTTAGTACCAGAAGCAGAAGGAGATGGGGAGAATGGAAACAAGCTGGAAAACACATTTCAGGATATTATCCAAGAAAACTTCCCCAACCTAGCAAGACAGGCTGACACGCAAATTCAGGAAATACAGAGACCACCATTAAGATACTCCACGAGATCAACCCCAAGACACATAATCATTAGATTCTCCAAGGTCAAAATGAAGGAAAAACTGTTAAGGGCAGCCAGAAAGAAAGGCCACATCACCTACAAAGGGAAGCCCATCAGACTAACAGCAGACCTCTCATCAGAAACTCTACAAGCCAGAAGAGATTGGGGGCCAATATTCAACATTCCTAAAGAAAAGAATTTCCAACCCAGAATTTCATATTCAGCCAAACTAAGCTTTATGGAAAGGAAAACCAGTATCAGCCACTGCCAAAACACACCAAAATATAAAGACCAATGATACTACAAAGAAACTCCAACGACCAGTGTGCAAAATAACCAAATAGCATCAGGATGAAAGGATTAAATTCACACATAACAATACTAATCCTAAATGTAAATGGGCTAAATGTCCCAATTAAAAGACAAAGACTGGCAAATTGGATAAGGAGTCAAGATCCATCAGTGTGCTGTATTCAGGAGACCCATCTTACGTGCAAAGACACACACAGGCTCAAAATAAAAAGATGGGAGGAAATTTACCAAACAAATGGAAAGCAAAAAAAAGCAGGGGTTGCGATCCTAGTCTCTGACAAAACAGACTTTAAACCAACAAAGATCAAAAAAGACAAAGAAAGGCATTTTATAATGGTAAAGGGATCAATGCAACAAGAAGAGCTAACTATCCTAAATATATATGCACCCAATACAGGAGCACCCAGATTCATAAAACAAGTTCTTAGAGACCTACAAAGACATTTAGACTCCCACACAATAATAGTGGGAGACTTTAACACCCCACTGTCAGTATTAGACAGATCAATGAGACAGAAAATTAGTCAGAATATTCAGAACTTGAACTCAGCTCAAGGGACCTAGTGGACATCTACAGAACTCTCTACCCTAAACCAACAGAATATACACTCTTCTCAGTGCTACATGGCACTTATTCTAAAATCTACCACATAATTGGAAGTAAAACACTCCTCAGCAAATGCAAAAAAAAAAACTGAAATCATAACAAATAGTCTCACAGACCACAGTACAATCAAATTAAAACTCAAGATTAAGAAACTCACTCAAAACCACACCATTTAATGGAAATGGAACAATCTACTCTTGAATTACTCCTGGGGTAAATAAAGAAATTAAGGCAGAAATCAAGAAGTTCTTTGTAACCAATGAGAATAAAGAGACAATGTACCAGAATCTCTGGGACACAGCTAAAGCTGTGTTAAGAGGGAAATTTATAGCACTAAATCACCACATCAGAAAGCTAGAAATATCTCACATTGACACCTTAAAATCACAATTAAAAGAGCTAGAGAGGAAAGAGCAAACTAATCCAAAAGTTAGCAGAAGGCAACAAATAACTAAGATCAGACCAGAACTAAAGGAGATAGAGAAACAAAAAACCCTCCAAAAAATAAACCAATCGAGGAGCTAGTTTTTTTAAAAAAAAATTAACAAAATAGATAGACTGCTAGCCAGATTAATAAAGAAGAAGAGAGAGAAGAATCAAATAGACACAATAAAAAAAGATAAAGGGGATAGCACCACTGACCCCACAGAAATACAAATGAATGACCATCAGAGAATACTATAAACACCTCTATGCAAATAAACTAGAAAACCTAGAAGAAATGGATAATTTCCTGGACACATACACTCTATCCAGACTAAACCACAAAGAAGTTGAATCTCTCAATAGACCAATAACAAGCTCTGAAATTGAGGCAGTAATTAATAGCCTATCAAACAAAAAAAAGCCCAGACCAGATGGATTCACAACTGAATTCCACCAGAAACACAAAGAGGATCTGGTACCATTCCTTCAGAAATTATTCCAAACAATTGAAAAGGAGGGACTCCTCCCTAACTCATTTTATGAAGCCAGCATCATCCTGATACCAAAACTGGGAAGAGACACGACAAAAAAAAGAAAACTTCAGGCCAATATCCCCTGATGAACATTGATGTGAAAATCCTCAATAAAATACTGGCAAACTGAATCCAGCAGCACATCAAAAAACTTATCCACCACGATCAAGTTGGCTTCATCTCTGGAATGCAAGGCTGATTCAACATAGATAATCAATAAATGTAATCCATAAATGTAAACAATAAATGTAATCCATCACATAAACACAACCAAAGGTAAAAATCACATGATTAGCTCGATAGATGCAGAAAAGGCCTTCGATAAAATTCAACATCTAAAAACTCTCAATAAACTAGGTATTGATGCAACATATCTCAAAATAATAAGAGCTATTTATGGCAAACCCACAGCCAATATCACACTGAATGGGCAAAAGCTGGAAGCACTCCCTTTGAAAACCAGTACCAGACAAGGGTGTCCTCTCTCACCACTCCTATTCAACATAGTATTGGAAGTTCTGGCCAGGGCAATCAGGCAAGAGAAAGAAATAAAGGGTATTTGAATGGGAAGAGAGGTAGTCAAGTTGTTTCTGTTTGCAGATGACATGATTTCATATTTAGAAAACCCCATCATCTCAGCCCAAAAATGTCTTGAATTGATAAGCAACTTCAGCTAACTCTCAGGATACAAATTCAACATGCAAAAATCACAGGCATTCCTTTACACCAACAATAGGCAAACAGAGAGCCAAATCATGAATGAACTCCCATTCACTATCGCTGCAAAGAGAATAAAATTCCTAGGAATACAGCTAACAAGGGATGTGAAGGACCTCTTCAAGGAGAACTACAAACCACTGCTCAAGGAAATAAGAGAGGACACAAACAAATGGAAAAATATTCCATCCTCACAGATAGGAAGAATCAATATCACAAAAATGGCCATACTGCCCAAAATAATTTATAGATTCAATGCTATTCCCATCAAACTACCACTGACATTCTTCACAGAATTAGAAAAACAATTTTAAATTTCATATGGAATCAAAGAAGACCCCATACAGCAAGACAATCCTAAGCAAAAATAACAAAGCTGGAGGCATCATGCTACCTGACTTCAAACTATAGTACAAGGCAACAGCAACCAAAGCAGCATGGTACTGGTACCAAAACAGAAATATAGAACAATGGAGCAGAACAGAGACCTCAGAAATAACACCACACATCTACAACCATCTGATCTTCGGCAAACCTGACAGAAAACAAACAATGGTGAAAGGATCTCCTATTCAGTAAATGGTGCTGGAAAAACTGGCTAGCCATATGCATAAAACAGAAACTGGACCCCTTTCTTACACCTTATACAAAAATTAACTCAAGATGGATTAAGGACTTAAATGTAAAACCCAAAACCATGAAAACCCTAGAAGAAAATCTAGGCAATACCATTCAGGACATAGGCACAGCAAAAATTTCATGATGAAAACACCAAACGCAATTGCAACAAAAGCAAAAATTGACAAATGGGATCTATTAAAGTAAAGAGCTTCTGCACAGCAAAAGAAACTATCATCAGGGTGAACAACCTAGAGAATGGGAGAAAATTTTTGCAATCTATCCATCTGACAAAGTTCTAATATGCAGAGTTTACAAGGAACTTGTATTCTTAAATACAAGAATAAAAAACAAGACTTCATTAAAAAGTGAGCAAAGGACATGAGCAAACACTTCTCAAAAGAAGACATACATGTGGCCGACAAACATATGAAGAAAGCTCAACATCACTGATCCTTAGAGGAATGCAAATCAAAACCACAGAGAGATACCCTCTTGTACCAGTCAGAATGGCTATCATCAAAAAGTCAAAAAAATAACAGATGCTGACAAGGTTGCAGAAAAAAAGGAATGCTTTTACACTGTTAATGGGAGTGTAAATTAGATCAACCATTGTGGAAGACAGTGTGGTACTTACTCAAAGACCTGGAGACAGCAATACCAATTAACCCAGCAATTCCATTACTGGGTATATACCCAAAGGACTATAAATCATTCTATTATGAAGATACATGCACACAGATGTTGATTGTAGCCCTATTCACTAGGGAAAAGACATGGAATCAACCTAAATGCCCATCAATGATAGATTGGATGAAGAAAATGTGGCACATATACACCATGGAATACTATACAGCCATACAAAGGAATGAGATCATGTCGTTTTCAGGGACATGGGTGGAGTTGGAAGCCATTATCCTCAGAAAAGTCTTGCCGGAACAGAAAAGCAAACACCACATGTTCTCACTTTTAAATGGGAGCTAAATGATGAGAACACATGGACACATTGAGAGGGACAACACACACTGGGGCCTGTCAGATGGCGGGGAGGGGTGGGGGGAGGGAGTGCATCAGGAAAAATAGCTAGATGATAGGATGATCTGTGCAGCAAACAGCCATGGCAAAAATTTACCTGCGTAACAAACCCGCATATCCTGCACATGTACCCCTGAACTTAAAGGTTGAAGAAAGCAAAAAAATGCCACGATGGTAAAAAAAGAAAAAAAAAACCCACAGCTAATATTACACTTAATGGTGAAATACTGGATACTTTACCCCTAAGATTAGAAACAAGACAAAGATGTCTTTTATTAATTCTATTGAGCATTGTACTGTAGCTTCTAGACAAGACAAGAGAAAAAAAAAAGTCATACAGATTGGAAAGAAAGTAAAAGGACTTCTATTTGCAGATGACATGATCTTTTATATGGGAAGCCTAAGGTAACCACATGCACACACAAAAAAAGTATTAAAACTAATAAATGAGTTTAGCCATAGGGCAAGCTACAAAATAAACTTACAATAATCAGTCGTATTTCTATACACTAGTATTGAACAATATGAAAATAAAATGATCACATTAATAATAATATAAAAAAGAATAAAATACTTAAGAACACAGTTAACAGAAATATAAGACGTGTACATCAAAACTACAAAATATTGTAATAGAAATTAAAGAAAATCTAAATAAATGGAAAGACATCCCATGTTCATGAATTGGAAGATAATATTATTAAGATAGCAATTTTCTCCAAACTGATTTGCAGATTCAATACAATCTCTGTCAAATTCCCGATTCACTATTTGCAGAAATAAACAAGCTGGTCCTAAAATTTATATGAAAATGCAAGGGACCCATAATAACCAAAACCATTTTGAGCTAGAACAAAGTTGGATGACTCATGTTTTTCAACAGAACTACACTACTCAGGACAATGTACTGGCATAAAGATGAACAGATAAAGTAATGGAATAGAATTACAAGTCCAGAAATAAACCCACACCTTTAAAGTCAATTGATTTTTGCCAAGAGTACCGAGATCATTCGGTGGGAAAGAATAGTCTCCTCAGCAAATAGTGTTGGGACAACTGGGTATCCTCACACTACATATAAAAATTACCTTAAAATGGATCATAGGCCTAAATGTAAGAGCAGAAACTAACAAACTCTCTAGGAGAAAGCACAAGAGTAAATATTGCTTACCTTGTATTAAGCATTGGTTCCTAGATAAAACACCAATAGCACAAGCAAAAAAAAAAAAAAAAACCATAAATTGAATTTTATCAAAATTAAATGTTTTTGAGCTTCAAAGGACGTCATTAAAAAGACAAAAGACAGCCTACAGAATGGGAGAAAATATCTGCAAACCATATATCTGATAAGGAACTTGTATGCAGGCTATATACAGAATTCTCACAACTCTACATTAAAAAGACAAATAATCTCCTTAAAAATGGAAACTATATTCCAGTAGATATTTCTCTAAAGAAGATATGCAAATGAGGCCGGACACAGTGGCTCATGCCTGTAATCCCAGCACTTTGGGAGGCTGAGGCTGGCGGATTGCCTGAACTCAGGAGTTCGAGACCAGCCTGACCAATATGGTAAAACCCCGTCTCTACCAAAAACACAAAAAAATTGGCCGTGCGCGGTGTCTCATGCCTGTAATCCCAGCACTTTGGGAGGCCAAGGCAGGCAGATCACCTGAGTGGTCGGGAGTTCGAGACCACTCTGACCAACAATGGAGAAACCCCATCTCTACTAAAACTTCAAAATTAGCCAGGTGTGGCTATAGGCGCATGCCTGTAATCCCAGCACTCTGGGAGAGTGAGGCGGGCAGATCACCTGAGAGGTCAGGAGTTCGAGACCATCCTGACCAACAATGGAGAAATCCTGTCTCTACTAAAAATACAAAATTAGCCAGGCATGGCTATAGGTACATGCCTGTAATCCCAGCTACTCAGGAGGCTGAGGCAGGAGAATCACTTGAACCCAGGAGGTGGAGGTTGTGGTGAGCCAAAATCACACCATTGCACCCCAGCCTGGGCAACAAGAGTGAAACTCTGTCTCAAAAAAAAAAAAAAATACAAAAAGTTAGCCAGGTGTCGTGGTATGTGCCTGTAGTTCCAGCTACTGGGGAGGGTGAGGCACGACAATCACTTGAACCCAGGAGGTGGAGGTTGCAGTGAGCCAAGATCCTGACACTGCACTCCAGCCTGGGTGACAGAGCAAGACTCTGTCTCAAAAAAAGAAAAAAAAAAGATATGCAAATTGTCAACAATCACATGAAAAGAGGTCCTGCATCATTACTCATCATGGAAATATAAATCAAAAGCACAGTGAGATATCACTTCGCACTCACTAGGATGGCTAAAGTCAAAAAGATGAACAAGTGCTGGTGAGAATGTGAATAAATCTGAACCCTCATTCACTGCTGGTGAAAATGCAACATGGGGACGCCACTTTTAAAAACAGTTTGTCAATTCTTCAGTTAAACAGAGAGTTGTGATATGACCCAGCAATTCTACTCCTAGGTATATGTCCAAGAGAAATGAAAACATACTTCCACACAAAAAACTTACACACAAATATTCATAGCAGGGTTATTCATCCTAGCCAAAAAGTGGAAGCAACCCAAATGCCCATCAACAAGTGAATGGATTTTACAAAATGTGGTATCTCCATGCAATGGAATATTATCTAGCAATGAGAAGGGAAGTACCGATATATGACATGGGTGAACCATGAAAGCACTATGCTAAATGCAAGAAGCCAGGCACAAAGAGCCGCATATTGCCTGGGTCCATGTTATTGCCTCATATGTTTATTGAGTGACTTCTGTGTGCCAGGTGCTGTTCTTGGCCCTGGGGATTAATCGCTGAACACAGTAGACTTGATGGCTATCCTCTTGAGGCGTTAGTTCTAATGCAAAACAGATTTGAGACGGATGCTTGTGCACATAATTAATTCAGTAGAATTAATTGCAATTGTGATATGCACTAACAGAGAAGAGCAGGGGACTATGTCTTTGCCTGGGAGGTGGGGGAAAGCTTTGCTGAGAAGGTGACTCAATTGTATGTCCTCCTCTTTTTTTCACTTCACAGCATATTATAAGCATTTTCCCAAAATTAAAAATTCCTTATGCACATCATTTTTATGTCTGCATCATCCACTGCTTGTGGTTGTATCTCGCCATCCCTGAACAATGGGCAAGCTGTGTGTTTCCATTCTTTTTCTATTCTTCATACTGCTTCAAGAAACTCCTTTATGTGATATCCATATTCCTCATTACAGCTTAAGGATAAATTCCTCCAAAGTAATTATTCAATCAAAAGGCAGCTGTTTTTGTTTTTGTTTTGAGATGGAGTCTCACTCTGTTGCCCAGGCTGGAGTGCAGTGGCGCGATCTCGGCTCGCTGCAACTTCTGCCTCCCGGGTTGAAGCAATTCTCCCTGCCTCAGCCTCCGGAGTAGCTGGGATTACAGGCGCGTGCCACCATACCCGGCTAATTTTTGTATTTTTTTAGTAGGGACAGGGTTTTGTGATGTTGGCCAGCGTGGTCTTGAACTCCTGTCCTCAGGTGATCTGCTAGTCTCAGCCTTCCAAGTGCTGAGACTATAAGCATGAGCCACCGCACCTGGCCAAAAGATAGCTTTTTAAAGTTCTTCGTATGTATCACCAAGTGTTTTTCAGAAAGATTGGTCCCCACCTGCCCCACCCACACCACACCCACACACCATAAACTGGAAGCTTCTCCTTGTTTCTCTCTCCATCCAGTGCTAGTAGCTGCCCAGCCTCCTGACAGAGTCATTCCATCTCTGTGAAGGGACTAGAAAAAGGGCCTCCCGCTAAGCGTCACACATGGGCCCCAGCTGTACCCTAGCGAGTGGGAGAGAACACATCTGACAGCCTGGACACCTCCCAGCTCTCAGTTCAGCATAATCGGAGCTCAATGCCAGATCTCAATGTATCCAACCGTCTTCTGCATGACCCTTTTGCCCCTTTTTTCATCTCTATTTTTGGTGTTGCTGTGGTTCATTTACTAGTCCTATAATAAATCATGCAGTGATTGCCACAAGTTTTAATACATAAGATTTGCTCAAATTCAAGTAATTTGATTTCAGAGATGACTAACTTTGTTTTCGAGCCTCAAAGAATGACATCAGACAGGCTGGACTTTGGATCTCAGGTCTTCAGCTCAATAGTTTTAGAACCTCGGGCAGGTGCCCCGCCTCACGTCTCTGAGTTTCTGAAAATGTAGATAGCTCCTATTTAACCACGGGAGTGAGGCTTGTCTCAGAAAACACGTCCACGGCCACTGCCTGGCAGGTGGCCCCTTGGGACATGCTAGTTCTCCTGTCCCTGCTCTTCTCTCCCCACAGCCCACAGGATGGGGCATCCATGCGTCCTCTGTAGGCAAGAAGCCCCTGCAACTTTCATGCAGAGTCACAGCTGCTGTCACACCATCAGCCAGCACGCTTCCAGGGAGCTCCCACCGGGGCACAGAGCTGTTGGATTATCCACGGTCATGCATAATGGACACAAGGCACAGCCCCGGAGATGTTTAAAATCTTCTGGCACTAGCAGGGTACATATGAAACCCTAAACAGCCAGTTCCGAAAAAAAGTGTTCAGAGGGGTCCTCTACACTGGGAAAGCTGCGGGGTGAGGACAGACAAGAGGCCAATGTGAAGGCTCTTTTTCCATTTTCCTGCTTGATTTTTCTGCTTGAGACTTAACCGTGATAAATCCTACAATACTCCTTATTTATCTTTGTTGTTTTCCGCCTCTCTCCACTAGAGGGCGTGCTCCATGAGGGCAGGGGTCTTCGCTTTTCTCTCTGCTGCATCCCGAGCGCGGCTGGGACTTGACTCTCGGTTACTATTGACCGAATGAATAAATGACTAAGTCAGCAGTGGAAGCAGGAAAAAAGGCATGCATGTGTATTTTTGGAGAGAAAAAGGGAGGTCTGGTGGAAGCAGAGGAGCTCTGTCTCCTTTTTTTTTTTTTTTTTTTTTTGAGACGGAGCCTTGCTCTGTCGCCCAGGCTGGAGTTCAGTGGTTCAGTCTCGGCTCACTGCAAGCTCCGCCTCCCGGGCTCCCGCCATTCTCCTGCCTCAGCCTCCTCAGTAGCTGGGATTACAGGCGTCCACCACAACGCCCGGCTAATTTTTTTTGTATTTTTCAGTAGAGACGGGGTTTCACCGTGTTAGCCAGGATGGTCCCGATCTCCTGACCTCGTGATCCGCCCGCTTCGGCCTCCGGAGCTCTGTCTTTTTGGGGTGCACAGCTCACTGCCCCCCAGAGCCTCCAGGGCCGAGGGTCAGGGATGTGGGTTGAATTGCGGGACCTCAGCTGTACCTGTCCAGTCAATATGCTTTCCCGTCACATGGAAACAGTCTACACCCAGACTGACTGCGGGTTTGATTTCTAGGTCTTTTTATCTTTGGGGGGCAGGTGAAGAGATGGAAAAAGTTAATATATGTTGCATTTCAGAAACAAACTTAGGAAAAAATTCTCTGGCATTTTCTAGCCATATGATGTGTATACATAGCCTAACATCTTTTTTTCTTCCATTTCTTTGTCTGTACTATGAGATCAACTTATAGGAAATAATGTCTGTAAAACAATAACACAGTTCTTGACTCCTAGTAGACAATCAGTAATTGATGTCAGCTATCATGGTGGTGGTGATGGTGCTATTATTTGCTTCCTGTTCCAGGTGGCTTCTGGTTCCCTTGGGATTTGCCCTGTGTGCAGGTACAGTTCAGACCAGAGGAGAAGCGGGACCCACCGCAGCATCCTGTGGGGTCCTGCATAGGGGAGTAAATGAGCCTGGGCATTTGGGAGAGGGCTAGTGGAGTGTCGGTGTAAAGGACAGCAAGCAAGTGGTGACAGCCACCGGCTATTAATACTTTTAGTGAGTTTCTGCTTCACTGCCGGTCATTTTTTCTTACACTTAACAGCTTGCACTGATGACAAGAAGCACATGCTTGTAAGCAGACCGTCTCCTGCAGCACTCACTGCACACAGGGCCCGTCTCCACTGGGACTGAGAGCCCAGACTCTCCTGCCCACATCCTGCAGCCGGCCTGGGAGGAGGCGCCTGCAAGCTTCCTCCTTTGGTTATCTCTCTCTTGCTGCGCCTCTGCTGCTTTTCCATGTGATCAAAGCAACCTTGACATCTTCCCCCCGTGCAGAATTTAATTTCCTAACTGAGATTTTATATATAACACAAAATAAAGTTCTTATGTCTCTGATCTTGCAAGATAACCCCCCGCCCCCCCTCACCTGCACAGGAGCAGGGCTCCAATTGATATGATAATGCGGGAGAATGCAGCCCTGGAAGGATGTCAGGTGCTTCTAAATATACACGCATGCAGCCCAGTTCTGACTAGTGAGGGCTTTGATGTTAAATGAAACGGGATAATGATAGGAGGAGAGTGACGCTGGATCACAAATCTTCTCTCCAACAGATAAGGACAAAAGTCAGCAAAAACCTTCCCAACTGCCTCCAAGCAAGGGAAAAGGGACTGCATCCTAGAGCTGCAGACAAGGAGGCCAAGTTAAAAAAAATCAGGGTATTCTAGCTCAGCATGGCACTTACTCTTCTTCACCAACCAGAGCTCAAACTGGCAAAGGAGGTAAAAAAAAAAAAAAGTTCTAAGCATTCTCTCAATGCCCCCAAATGTGGTGACTACAAGGTAAATGGGCCACCCTGGAAAATAGATCAACCTGAGAGACAGGAAGGAAGCCCAGCTGGCTTCCTCTGGCTCTGGGAAAAACAGGAAGAAATCTGGGCTCCAGCAGGTTGAGGGCCTCCCACTGGATATCCCGAGGATGTTCTCCTTCCCACTCCTTCCAAGACGGAAGGAGAACACAGATGCATAAAACACAATATGCAGGCCGGAACTGAGCCCCAGAGGAAGGCAATCATGTCAAACGGGGCAGGGAGGCTGTCAAGGAAAATTCACCCAATGATATTTGAGCAAGGGAAGTTAAGGGTGAGAGAGAGATACAGCAACTGCGTAGGGATGAGACATGCATATTCCAGGGAAAATACGCAAAGGAGGAGGTCACATGGCACACAAGGGCCTGGAGAAGAGTGTGACCCTGTGAGTCCCTCACTCCAGAGAAAGGCTGGATAGAAACGTGAATGAGACTAAAATTGAGAGAACAGCTTTAAAAGAGAACCTTTAGAAACATCGAGGGCTAAAGCAACATTCCCAACAGAACTAGTAGATTAACAAAAACAGCAGGGGACAAGATGTCCAGTGAGTTCCTGATACAGAGGCAGACAGACTTGAGATGGCGATGGCGGCGGTGAACGCCTGAGAAAGGACCCAGAGAGGACAGCAGTCAGAGAAAGGACAACAGAAATGCAGAACAGACCCGGGGAGCCACGACCTGACACACACATGTCCCTGACGTGGAAACCCCACAGAAGGCGACAGGATGTCTTTGCAAATACACGATTATTTTCATGAACAAAGACACAAGAACTGAAACCAATCCAAAAGGAGCACCCAGTTCAGAAAATGTTAATACAGAACCATAGCCATGGGAAGTTTCCTGGTTAACGTAATGAACAGGAAGGATAAGCAAAGAGTGCTTCAAGCATTCAGCTAGTCAAGCCAGGCCAAGAAATGACTGGGCAGGGATGGATCACCTGGGCTCAGTGCTTTCATCTCCCACCGCTCTGGAGCAGTGACGGAGGGCAATAGCAATGACATTAAGGGAAAATTCAGAGGGCCAGAAAGTCTTACTCTAGAACCCACCCAGCTGGGTTCAGAAATAATAGTCACACATAAGGCCAGGTGCGGTGGCTCACCCTGTAATCCCAGCACTTTGGGAGGCCGAGGTGGATGGATCACGAGGTCAGTAGTTTGAGACCAGCCTGGCCAACATGGTGAAACCCCGTCTCTACTAAAAATACAAAAATTAGCTGGGCGTGGCGCCACATGCCTGTAGTCCCAGCTACCCGGGAGGCTGAGGCAGAAGAATTGCTTGAACCCGGGAGGCAGAGGTTGCAGTGAGCCGAGATCATGCCACTACACTCCAGCCTGGGTGACAGATTGAGACTCCATCCAAAAAAAAAAAAAAAGAAAAAAGGAAAAAAAAGACCCAGATAAACATACCAAAAAGTAGGCTGCAACCATGAGACATTCAGAAAAAAAATGCCAGCCCACTAACATGAACAGGGAAGGGGTAGGCCCGAGGCAACACCTAAACCAGGGGACAAATGGTTAAAACCGTACATTTTATGTTATGCATATCTTACCACAATAAAGAAAAGCATTTTTAAAATGCAGGGAAAAAAAAGGACAGTGGAGTGTGGATTTAAAAGTTCTAAGAAAAAGAAAAAAAACTGTTTTCTCAGCCAAGTTTCCCCTTGATTATATAGGTGGCAGACTGTCACGGCTGGCGGGAACTCGGGAATACGTCTACGGGACCTTTAGAGGGGAGAGAGGAGAGGGAGAATGACTTGGGGATGAAATGCAGCCAAGCAAACAAAAAAAGCAAAATAAAAACCCTGCCAGGAGAGTAAAAGCTGTTATAAAAAAAGACTCATGAGTATCAAATCCACTTAAATATAGAAAAAAGGTAAAACCAGTGGGAATAATTGTTACAAAATAGAATGCAAATGCTTCTAACCTTGAAAAGTCAGTATTATACATATCACCAACAAAAATCAAGAGAAGTAGTAAGAGAAAGTTTAAGAATGCTGATTTCCTCATCTTTTATAATCGAGTATAATTAAGACCTTCTGAAATTGAGACGTGAGTTAAAAACATAAAGGCTCCAACTTCTTCGTGTTTTTCATATCTTATTAGCCTTGCAGGGCTCTTTTACAAAATAATATCTTTTGTGGCAAAGCAACATTTATCTGAAGATCAGCAATTCTTTTCATTTAAATACCACTTCATTTTCTTCTCTTAAATTGAAGTAAAATTTAATAAAATACTTTTATATTGAAAATAGGAGGTATCACAAATCCCCTTTTGATTGAAGGGAATTTCTTTGTTCAGCCCTGCTTGCACCCTTTTGTAGTCTATATGGCTGAGGTGAGGGCCCCTGGGGCAGGGGTGGTTATTGGAGAGCAGTTGAATCCAGGTTAGTTCAAAACATGTATATTTTTTCTCTCTCTCTTTCTGCATTATTTCCATTTCTTGTCATGAACAGGCTTCATTTTTACCAAATCAATGCAATTTGAGAAAAATGAATAAAGAAATAATGACTTAAAAGCCAGATGATATATTTTAACATTGTGGTTTGGGTTCTGGTGGGTGAGGGAAACTTCCCCTCTTGGGTCCACTCTCACGGTTGTGATTCCCTTCTCACAAGCGACAAAGCCTGCTCTTGAGAGCTGCTGATGAACTCCTCTAGGCCCACCCTGGGATGCCTCCCAGAGGAAGGAACTCAGAGTCCTGAGGCCACGGTGGCATAACCAGGGGTCGGTAACCAAAAAAAAGCTGGAGCTCAAGTTCAACTCTTGACCTCCAAGCAAATGTCCTTGAAAGCTGACAAATCAGTGATTTCCAGAATCATACTGCCTAACAATTACCAAGCCCTCAGCAGGCATTTCTTCCTGGGGTGTGTGGAGTAGTCAGGCGGGGCATGGGCCCCAGCCCAGGGCTTACTCTAGGCGGACTTAGTGGCCTGGCTGGAGTAATCACTGCCCCTAGGCTGCCGGGCACCCTCCCAGGCATGTGCACAGGCAGAGATGGCAGCAGCGGGACAAGGAACCTAACTATCTTAGGCTTTCTCAGGCCTCTACTGTGTCCACTGACCAAAGAGTCCAAGAGGGTTCAATTCAGTGCCACGTGGGAGAACCGACTCTGCCTGCTCAGTGTAGGGAGCCGCAAAAGTCACATGGTGAAAACCACAAAACCAGGAGGGCTGGGGAGCTGGTTGATTCTGTGTACTTGTGTCATTGAAATCACAAAGTCAGTCAGTTTTAGCTCATAAACCTTCCTTCCAGGAAGCCCCCTTAAATTTTTTTTTTCTTTTTTGAGATGGAGTCTCACTCTTGTCGCCCAGGCTGGAGTGCAATGGCGATCTCGGCTCACTGCAACCTCTGCCTCCTGAGTTCAAGTGTTTCTCCTGCCTCAGCCTCCCGAGTAGCTGGGATTACAGGTGCCCACCACCACACCTGGCTGATTTTGTATTTTTAGTAGAGACGGGGTTTCACCATGTTGGCCAGGCTGGTCTCCAGAACTCCTGACCTCAGGTGATCAGCCTGTCTCGGCCTGCCAAAGTGCTGGGATTACAGGCATGAGCCACTACGCCCAGCCCAGCTCCCTTAATATTGAGAGGGGACACCAACAACTCCCTAACCCATTTTCTCAAGGAGGGTAAATGCACAAGTTTTTATTTGAGAAAGTTCAGCAAGAAGTTACCAATTTCTCTAGTTCAGGAAAATAAATTCGAGATTCATTTCCACAAGCAGTGACCCCAGGCTCAGGTAAAGGATAAAAAGTTTCCAGGAAGATTTTGGCTTCAAATAAAAGAAGCCAGGACAACCGTCATGCAGATGAGGCTCTCTCAAAGGCTGGTTGTGAAGGCAGCGTGCATCAGACAGCTTGGAGGGGAGCGGGCACAGGGCTCCAGCTGGGACTGCCATTCCAAGGGACAGCACTGTGCCGTCTGTCCTCACTAGCTTGAAGGCTGCTTTGAACCCACGTATCAGCAAACCAATGGGAGGCTGGGTGCGGGAGCGAATTCTAATCAACTGGGAGAATTAAGGCAGTAGAGGTGATTCCTTTGGGCTGCGGTAGTCAAGGGTAGCATCTCTCAAGAGTTCTGACAACAAACATGCATAAGCTGGAGAGAATTCCAGACACGGGGGCACGTTCAGCAACTTCTCCAGCACACACACATACACAGAGAGACACACACACAGAGAGAGAGAGAGAGAGAGCTTTAGACCGAGTTTCATTCCCAGTTTTTCTATTTATTTGCCACAGAATCTTGGATGTTCACCTGACTCTTGTGACCCTCGGTTTCCTCACCTGTAAAATGGGCATCACGCAGTAGCCCCTTCACAGTTACTGCACAGCTCAAACATGCTGTTCCTAAGCTGTCTGGTATAGGGGTAGCCCTCATTGATGACAGCCCCCGTGAATATTTAGTAGATGTCAGGGGTGCGAGGAAGAACACAGCAAAACTGGGAAGGGCAATGTGTGCTGATACACCCTCATTTGGGACCCACTATTTGCTTGGAAACTGTATTTCATTTTGTCAGCGTCTACCTGTGCTGGTTCTCAGGGAAGCTACGGAGATCTCTCCCCGCATTCTTCAACCTCCACTGTATTCTGATCCATTTAAAGGACAATTAGGCTGTGACAACTCACTGATGAATAACCGTGCTCTCTGCTAATCTTGTCACATTGGGTACTGACTGGAGACATAATTACTACAACATGGTTGAACAGATTACACATATTAATGACCTTCCCTACTAAAAGAGATAGGGTTGGGAGACCTGCAGCATCTGAATTCCCCACCCTCTGGGGTCTTTCCCAGTGAAAATGAGGGTCCAGCATCAGTGAGTTACCATTGTGATGCCAGAGCTCTGCCTTATTCTGATAGGGGATTTCCCTCAGTGCCCCATCCTCTCCATTCCTAGAGCTGAACTCCCAGCTGCTGGGTTGAGGGCTTTCCAAGATGATGGGTTAGAGACCAAGGCCAATGGACTGAGGATGGTGGCTTAACAATGTGAGCATTTGGAACTCTAACCACAAAAAGAACTTCTGCAATGACAATGGCTCTGGGACTGAAGCTCTGGAAAGTTCACTTAGGCAAGCTTGCAGCAGCCTGAGCAGATGCATTCTCACCGAAGGGCTTCAGACAACTCACACATCAGCAGCGGCTCCCCCTGCCCGCATCTGGACTCACCACTGTCAGCTGGAAGGATGCCACTCCCAGGCCCTTTTCTGTGCATACACACACACACACACACACACACACACACATCCCTACTTGTATAAACATGCATCATTGTAAATGTCATCTTTACAAGTTTAAACATCAGAACCATACTACATATACTTTTCTTTGCTTTATGCACCAACATTTTGGAAATACTCTTTTCTTGTCAGCCGCATAGGTCTCATTCTGCATAATGGCTGCATCGCACTCCAGAGTAGATGTACATTGATACTGCTCCAAATTTTCTGTTTATAAAAAAGTCTAGAATGAGCATCCTTAACATCTCATGTAGACATCCTAATGTGCATATAACAAGCTTTTTTTTATTTAAGTCTAAAGCCGTAGAAGTAAAATTTCTTCATCAAGAGTATGTGCATTTTACAGTTGAACAGATTGGCAACTTGCATTCAAGAAGCTTGATGTTCACCAAGCTGCCCTCTCTCACACTGCAGACGAGAAGGCCTGTTTCTCCACATGCTTGCCAGCAGTGGGTATTATCAGTCTTTTTCATTTTTGCGAACCAGAGAGACAAAACAAAATACAGTATTATGGCTAAAATTTACATTCGCTTTGAAGTTGAGCATCTTTTCACACACAGATTCTGAATCTGTGAATTCACTGGCATCCTTTGCCCATTTTTCTTTTAAATTATTTTCATTTTCTTTACTGACTTTTAGAAGCTCTTTATATAGAAAGATGGATAGTAAGTAGCCCCTAACTTCCTGAATATTGTTTTCCAAAAGTTGGTTATTTGTCATTTAATTTATTAGTGGTATTTTTCTCTTCTAGAAGTTATTTTTAGCTTTTGGTCAAATTATCTATAAATGTTTTATAAAAAGTGTCTGGATATATGTGCTCCCCCCCAAAATAGTTTTATATATTGTCTTAAATTTTCTCCTAATGCTTATGTTTTTAAAAATGTGGCTTTTTAATGCAGCTGATTTATTTATTGCAGAGCAAGAGTTAGATATCTCATTTCATTTTTCCAAATGCGTAGTCAATTTTTCCAACACTGCTTATGAGAATGCTATATTTCCCCATGGATTTGAGAAACACAGATACAAGTATAAATTACCACAAATCCTTAAGTTTACTGTAAAATTTACTATTCTGTTGAGTTAATCTGTTGGTTGAGCCCTGTGCATGTACCATAAGTTTTCAATAAGTCATTGGCTTAATGGTATACCTTGTATTATTTGTTGATCTTTTATGTCAAATGTTTTCTTGGTTATTCTTGCACAATTTCTCTTCCATTTGGATTTCCATTAAAAATCCAGTAGAGATTTTGTTGAGATGTTCTGTAAGTTCACAGGAAGAGAGTTTACATCTTTAAATACTGAATTTTCTATTCAGACACATGATGTTTATTTGTTTAGGTCTCTTTTAATGATATTCATTTGTGTTTTATAATTTTTAATTTTCCTGTTACACATCTTGCATATTTCTTATAAAGTTTGTACTTCAATTTTTTATGTTTTGGGTTGCTGAATGCATGTCATATTTGTCGTTCCCATTTTCTAATTGGGCAATCCTGATTTACAGGAAGTATTTGATTCTTGTGTGTTCATTTATATTTGTCTGATTACCACATTTTTAGGTTTGTTTCCTTGGATCTTCTCAGTACATACATGTTGCAAATGTGGTTTTCCCTTTCCAACACTGTAATTTGTCTTTTTTTTTCTTTTTTTTTTTTTTTTTTTGAGACAGAATCTCACTCTGTCGCCCAGGCTGGAGTGCAGCGGCACGATTTCCGCTCACTGCAAGCTCCACCTCCCGGGTTCACGCCATTCTCCTGCCTCAGCCTCCCAAGTAGCTGGGACTACAGGCGCCCGCCACCACACCAGGCTAATTTTTTTGTATTTTTAGTAGAGACGGAGTTTCACTGTGTTAGCCAGGATGGTCTCGATCTGACCTCGTGATCCGCCCGTCTTGGCCTCCCAAAGTGCTGGGATTACAGGCGTGAGCCACAGCGCCCGGTCATCTTGCATATTTCTTATAAAGTGTGTGCTTCAATTTTTTATGTTTTGGGTTGCTGAATGCATGTCATATTTGTCGTTCCCATTTTCTAATAGTGCAATCCTGATTTACAGGAAAGTATTCAATTCTTGTGTGTTCACTTATATTTGTCTGATTACCACATTTTTAGGTTTGTTTCCTTGGATCTTCTCAGTACATACATGTTGCAAATGTGGTTTTCCCTTTCCAACACTGTAATTTGTCTTTTTAAGTCTTGATTTGTTCTTTAGCTACATCCGGTGTAATGTTGATAGTGGGAATTCTTGCCCACCTCCTGTCCTTAATAATACTGTCATAGCACTGAAGGTAGCTGTAGCCTCCCCCAGTTTCCCCACTTTTTCTCTGTCCTGACCGAGAAACACAGAGTGCCTTGACCGCTCTGTGACCCAGGCAGCTGTGTGTTTTCCCTGCAGGCTTCACCCAAGCTGGGACCTTGAACATTCCCAGACACTGATAAAACTGTTTAGATCCATGCTCAAAAACACTGAGGCTAACCCTGTTGCTATTATACATGTAGAAACTAGCCCCGGCCCTGAGCCAAATGCCTTAAGCCCTCATATAGACTCCACAACCTCACCCTTGCTGTGGACAGACCCAGGATGAACTTCTCTTTTCTTACTATCTATCCCAGGGATGCTGAAGCCCTCTGTAAGTTCCCCTAATAAATGCATATTTCAGCCAAATATGTAGGTGATCATATATCTTGTTTCTCCATTAATAGTTAATATGGTGACTTACCTAAAAATTGTCATCAATATAAAACCATCTATTCAGGATTAGAATGCTAATACCTGAGCTGATTACTTACTTTGTGCCAGGAACTTTAATAAATACCACACATTACGTATCATGATATTTATTTCCTGGTTGTGACATACACTCTGGATGCACTGCCAGATCTAACTTAATATGTTATTGGAGACTTTTGCCTCTATGTTCTAAAGTGGTGGGTTTTTTTCCTGTCCTCATTGGAGGAGTTTTTCCAGCCTCATGGAATAAATTGAGCAGCTTCTCCATCATTTTCTATGCTGTATGCTCTGGGACTTTTTATTAATATACAGTTTGTCTTTTTATAGATTTGGTTTTTTAAAATACCCTATAAAACTGTCTAGACATGTTGGCTTTTTTAAGGATACATTTTTTACTGCTTTGAAAATTTCATCGATGGGTTCTCTATTGTTGCTAAATTCAATTTTGGTCATTTCATATTCCTGGAAAACTTTTTATCTATTATATTATTTTCAAGTAAATCTATAAAGATTTACATGTTTGAAAGTTTTTAAATCTCCCCTGTATCTATAGTCTGCCACTTATCTCATTTTCAAAGAAGATTATTCATCCTTAGAATTTCTTTTTGTTTTCATCAGAACCAAGAAGTTGAACTATTCTTGTCAAAATATCAGCTTTTGGAAGCATTCCCTTGAAAACCTGCACAAGACAAGGATGCCCTCTCTCACCACTCCTACTCAACATAGTATTGGAATTTCTGGCCACAGCAATCAGGCAAGAGAAAGAAATAAATGGCATTCAAAAAGGAAGAGAGGAAGTCAAACTATCCCTGTTTGCAGATGACATGATCCTATATCTAGAAAACTATCCTCTCAGCCTAAAGGCTTCTTAAGCTGATAAGTAACTTCAGCAAAGTCTCGGAATACAAAATCAATGTGCAAAATTCAGTAGCATTCCTACACATCAACAACACGCAAACTGAGAGCCAAATCGTGAAAAAAATTCCAATTCACAATTGCCACACAAAGAACAAAATACCTAGGAATATAGCTAACAAGGGAAGTGAAAGATCTGTACAAGGAGAACTGCAAAACACTGCTCAAAGAAATCAGAGACGACACAAACAAATGGAAAAGTATTCCATGCTCGTGGATAAGAAGAACCAATATTGTGAAAATGGCCACACTGCCCAAAGCAATTTATAGATTCAATGCTATTCCCAATAAACTACCATTGACATTCTTCACAGAACTAGAAAAAATTATTTTAAAATTCACATGAACAAAAAAAAGAGCCTGAATAGCCAAGACAATCCTAAGCAAAAAGAACAAAGCTGGAGGCATCACACTTCCTAAATTCAAAATATGCTACAGGGCTAGAGTAAATAAAACAGCATGGTACTGGCACAAGAACAGATACACGAACCAATGGAACAGAACAGAAAACCCAGAAATAAGACCGCACACCTACAACAATCTGATCTCTGACAAACCTGACAAAAACAAGCAATGGGGAAAGGATGCCCTATTCAATAAATGATGCTGGGATGACTGGCTAGCCATATGCAGAAGATTGAAACTGAACCCCTTCCTTACACCATATATAAACATTAACTCAAGATGGATTAAGTACTTAAAAACCCTGGAAGACAACCTACACAATATCATTCAGGACACCAGCACAGGCCAAGATTTCATGACAAAGATGCCAAAAGCAATTGCAACAAAAACAAAAATTGACAAATAGGATCTAATTAAACTAAAGAGCTTCTGCACAGCAAAATAAACTATCAACAGAATAAACAGAAAACCTACAGAATGGGAGAAAATTTTTGCAAACTATACATCTGACAAAGGTCTAATATCCAGCATCTATAAGGAACTTAAACAAATTTACAAGAAAAAAACAACCCCATTAAAAAGCAGGCAAAGGATATGAACAAACATTTCTCAAAAGAAGACATACAAGCAGCCAACAAGCATATGAAAAAAAGCTCAACATCACTGATCATTAGAGAAATGCAAATCAAAACCACAATGAGATACCATCTCATGCCAGTCAGAATGGCTTATTATTAAAGTGTCAAAAACGTATTATTAAAAAGTCAAAAAATAACAGATGCTGACAAGGTTGTGGAGCAAAAAGAATGCTTATACGCTGTCAATGGTAGTGTAAATTAGTTCAACCATTGTGGAAGGTAGTACGCTGATTCCTCAAAGACCTAAAGACAGAAATACCATTGAAACCTGCAATCCCAGTACTGGATATATACCCAAAGGAATATAAATCATTCTGTCATAAAGACACATGCATGCGTATGTTCATTGCGCACTATTCACAAGAGCAAAGACACAGAATCAACCCAAATGCCCATCAATGATAGACTGGATAAAGAAAATGTGGTACAGATACACCATGGAATACTATGCAGCCATAAAACCGAATGAGAACATGTCCTTTGCAGGGACATGGATGGACCTGGAGGCCATTATCCTTAGCAAACTAATGCAGGAAGACAAAACCAGATATCATGTGTTCTTACTTATAAGTGGGAGCTAAATGATGAGAACACATGAACACATAGAGGGGAACAACACACACTGGGGCCTATTGGAGGGTAGAGGTTGGGAGGAGAGAGAGGATCATGAAAAATAACCAATGGGCACTAGGCTTAATACCTGGGTGATGAAATAATCTATACAAGCAACCCCCATGACACACACTTACCTTTATAACAAACTTGCACATCCTGCACATGTACCCCCAAACTTAAAAGTTAAACAACAAAAAATAAAATAACATACCAGCTTTATTTTTTTAATTAACATTAGAATTTTTATTGGTTTTCATGTTATTAATTTCTGTTTTATATGAGTTTATTTTTTCTACTATAATTGGTTTCATTTCTTATTCACTTTTCAAGTTTTCTGTTGAGTGTACACTGTATTTCCAGTATTTCTTATTTTCTAATAAATATAGTTAAGGCAATATCTTTTCCTCTAAGTTCTTCTTTAGTTACATCCCAGGAATTTTGATAGGGGATGTACTCTAAATTTGATTTGTAATTTTAATTTTGACGTATTCCTTAACACAAGAGTAGATATAGTTTTAGACATTTTATGCAGTTAATGTTTAATTTTATTGAATTATGGTAAAGGAAAATAACCTATTGGATTTTGATTTTTGGAAAATATTGAGATTTTCTTAGTGTTCAGTCTTATGACATGTTCGATTTTGTGAATGGCCTGTGGGTTTAGGATATACTATATATTATCTATTGAAAAAATATATATGTATATACACCCTGTTTACAGAAATACACAAACACAAGTGTGATAAAACTTACTGTATTCTTTTAAATCCTCAACAGTCTTTGATATTTTTGTCCATTTCTGAGTGAAATATGTTAATGTCATGCCTTGTAATTACAGCTTTACAGTTTGTATTTCCAACTCATTGTGCTGAATGTACCTCGAGGCTATGCTTTTAATGCATAAATTGCTGACACCTATTTCTTCTTGTAAAATTACACCTTTTACCTGGGATGCCCTGGGGTAGGGGGTGATGGGGCTAGGTCTTAGTGGCTTCTGTGAGCTGCTGTCTGTTCACCTCGTGGCAGCTGACCTGGCTCCCTGTCCTCTCCCTAGCTGCCACCCAACACAGAGGGAGTAAGGAGATCTTCATGCTTAGGAATTTGAATTATTTTTCCTCTGATATTGTTATATCACCTTTATTTTTGTTAATATTTCTCTGCTACAGTTTTTCTAATTATTATCTCCAACTTTTGCCACGTTATTTTGTGATAGGTATGCTGTTTGCAAACTTCAATCTGACAGTATGTATCCATTAATAGGGAAGTTACTTTATTCACATTAAAAATGATCATCTGTATGCTTGGGCTTATTCTTGTCTTTTTTTTTTTTTGAGACGGAGTCTCACTTATTCTGTCACCCAGGCTGGAATGCAATGGCGCGATCCCTGCTCACCGCAACCTCCGCCTCCTGGGTTCAAGCGATTTTCCTTCCTCAGCCTCCCAAGTAGCTGGGATTACAGGCACCCACCACTACACCCGGCTAATTTTTGTATTTTTAGTAGAGATGGGGTTTCACCATTTTAGCCAGGCTGGTCTCGAACTCCTGACCTCAGGCGATCCACCCACCTCAGCCTCCCAAATTGCTGGGATTACAGGCATGAGCCACCGTGCCGGGCCCTTGTCATCTTATTTTATGTTTTCTATTTAACAAGTTTTTCTTGTTTTTCCATTTCTTATTCCTGTCTTTAATTAATCCTCTTTCTTTCTTTCTTTCTTTCCTTCTATTATATTTATTTATTTTTTTGAGAGTCTTGCTCTGTCTGGAATGCAGAATGCAGTGGCATGATCTCCGCTCACTGCAACCTCTGCCTCCAGGGTTCAAGCCGTTCTCCTGCCTCAGCCTCTCAAGCAGCTGGAATTACAAGTGCTCGCTACCACGCCCGGCTAATTTTTGTATTTTTAGTAGAGACGGGGTTTCCCCATGTTGGCCAGTCTGGTCTCAAACTCCTGACCTCAGGTAATCTGCCCACCTCTGCCTCCCAAATTGCTGGGATTACAGGGGTGAGCCACCGCGCCCAGCCATTAAACCCATTTTCTTTGTCAATTTTTTCTTTTTCTTGGGATTCAGAATTTATTCACCCAATTTCTATTTTCTAGCAGTCACACAAATTTTTAACACTGTACATTTTGTTCTATTAATATCTAGAGAAAATCAACTCCTTTTCATTCTATATGAGAAGTTATTTTACAATCAACTATTTTTTATACTGAACTCTAAGTTCTAATATCTTCTTTGTTTACCATTCTTTTTTTATTGCCATGTCTTCTCAGGATACATTTCACATTTTACTAGAGAATTTAATCTGGTAACCTTTCCGCGTAGTTGCATGTCAAACTGTTTTTGTTTTGTCCTTCCAGCTGAATGAGAGTTTGACCAAGGATAGTGTTATAAGTGTCCTCAGCTCAAACTCTAGAGATACTGTTCCAACATCTTCTTGAATCCAATACTGCCAAGAACAAGTTGGATACCCCAATTCATTTCTTATTCCTTTAGAGATTAAGTTTTCTGATGTTTTTTAAAGGTTTTCTTTTCATGCTTGAATTTCCTCATTGATGTCTCCAAGTGTGGGGTTTTGTCTTCCTGCTTACCTTTTCTGCACACCCTTTCGCACTCAGAGCACAGGTCATAAAACATTTGCTCTTTTTTTGAGCCATGTTTTACAATTGTAAAATTTATATCCATCCTCCTTAGCTCATAAATTTTTTAAAATTATATTTCATCCTTCTGTCCTTTTGTGCTTTGGTCTCCAAAACTTCTTATGCCGAGTCTCCAGGTCATTCCAATGCTCTTCAGCTGTGTCCATTCCACTATTCATCCTATCTACTAAATTTTTCACTTCCAAAACCATCAGTTTACCATTTATTTTCATACGTATCTGTTCTTGTTTCATGGAAGCAGTATTTTCTCTTATCTCTCCAGTGTTATTAATCATACTTCTCTTGAGGTCTTATTTGTTTGTGGTCTAGTAAGTTTTCCCCTCTTGTCTTTGGAGAGTATCATGGAGGGTGTTGAAGCGTGAGGATGAAGGCAGCAATGGGGTGTGCTTCCAAGTAGGATGTGCCAGTGTCCCCAGC
The DNA here is from genome assembly GCF_028885655.2 of Pongo abelii. Taxonomy (NCBI): domain Eukaryota; kingdom Metazoa; phylum Chordata; class Mammalia; order Primates; family Hominidae; genus Pongo; species Pongo abelii. The sequence goes on from NC_071996.2 coordinate 19,144,064, forward strand.
CTTCCAGGAAAGCTCCTGCCTCTTAAGATAGAGCCCCCACACTCATGGGCCAGCTGGGGGCCAAATGACTGACTTGTTACCACTTGGCAAGAATTGGTGGGAAAAGAGATTATTCCCCATCCCCCTAAGTGCTTCTTTCACACTTTCCTCGCCTGCTCACCACAATGGCACTCCCAGGCTTTCTCCTCTTTCTTGTATCTGTTGTTTGAATTCCTAGCTAAAGGACTCCTAGATGTTCTCCACCTTTGCTCCAGATCTCAGAAGTATACACTAGGACCTTATTATGCAGAGTTTTCTTCCATAATCTGGCTCTAACTATCTTCTCTCACATAGGCATTCATCAAAACATCTGTATCACTGATGACATCATTTGGTTTCCCATCAATATCATGTAGTTAGTCTCTTTGCAAAATACATTTTATAATTTCTGATGATTGGATGTAGGAGGGGAGCTTGGTGCCTATGGTTATTCACCTTGATCTAAATCCTTGGCTTGGAGAAGAAGAAAATAAGCAATGAGGAAGTTGTGTATTTTGTTCAAGATCTCTCCCGCTGGCAATGACAGATGGGATGGTACCTGCATGTCTATGATGTCACATGCCATGCAGGCTCTGTAACTGGAGAGAATTCTTGGGTACATAATACTGTAGCGTCTCAGTGATGTAGTTTAGATGTGTGTCCCCTCTAAACCTCATGTTGAAATGGAATCCTCAGTGTTGGAGATGGGTCCTAGTGGGAGGTGTTTGGGTCACAGGCAGAGATCCCTCATGAATGGCATGGTGCTATCCTCACAATAGCAAGTGAGTGCTTGTGAGATCTGGTTCTTTAAAAGTGTGTGGCACCTCCCCGTCTCTTTGTCCTGTTTTCACTCTCCCACGTGAGACACCTGCTTCCCCTTCACCCTCCACCATGATTGTAAGCTTACTGAGGCCCTCACCAGAAGCAGATGCCAGTACCACGCTTCTTGAGTCTGCAGAACCCTGAGCCAATTAAACCTCTTTTCTTTATAATTTACCCAGCCAGGTATTTCTTTATGGCAATGCAAGAATGGGCTAACACACTCAACAAGTGTAATTATTATTCTTGGAAAGTACATTTGGTGATGAATAGTGAGTAGCTATAGAGCTGGCTCTTGAGAAACTTCTCTTGCAAGAATGGAACAGGCACAAGTAGGAGGTGGTAGAGACTATAAACTGGAGGGGTGGAGAGAGGCAATCTGGGAGACCAGGGCTGGGGGTGTCCTGCGTGGGCAAGGAGAGGAGGTATACACATGCCCATCTCCAGCAAACTAATGTGGGACAAGCCAACATTAACCATCACTAAGCTCTTGCAAGTTTGTTTTCTAAAGTGCTGGGCCCCTCAACATGAGATCTCAGAGATTAGTCTGGCTTACCTGAAGAAAAGCTGCTGCACAGATTCCTTCCTGTGCACATTTCTTTCCTTTGTCTGGCAAGACTTCACCCCACTCTGGCAGCCCTGCTCCCCCTCTTTTTGAGACTATATTCCGACTGAGTAGCATGGCCACCCTCTTCAGAGTCTGCCGATCAGCTGAAAATCAGCCACAAACATTTCCCAGGCTACAGGGAGCAAGCGATGGCGGCAAAGCAGGCTGCTGGCTAAAATGTATCGGGAACTCATACGTAGCAGGAGCAAGTAGAGGGAATAGGGCTGCCACGGAGTCCTCCTGCACTGGTGCGATGGTCATCTCTCCTTCAGGCAATTCTCCCCTACCTGACGTGCATTGGTGTGTGCCCCAGACTTTTTCCAGAGGCAGGGCATCAACATGCAGTAAACATGCCTGCGTGTACACATACATACTTACAGGCCTGTGCACACACATACCAGAGAAATTAATCCAAGCATTAAAGTAAATGTTTAGAAATCACAATAAGCTGGGGAGCAGATTCCAGGAAATGCTCTGAGGTCGGTGGAGAGATGCAGGCCTGCTCTGTGGGGGACAAGCTGGGGCTGGGGAGGTGGTGTGTGACTCCCAGCCTTGCTGCACCAAAGTTCTAGGTGCTGAGTTCTACATTCTGGGCTCTTGGCCATAAGATGCACAATGCCCCACTTAGAGTAGAAGAGTCCAGGCAGAAATCAAGGATGCAAGAAGGAAACTAAAATCTGTTAAGGAACTAGTATCTGTTGAACATCTATTTGTGAGGCCCAGAGCCAGGCATTTTTATCTTCATATCCACTACCTCATTTAAAGACTTCCTTCATTTAGCAGATGAAGAAACTGAGGCTCAGTGCTCTAAAGATGACCTTGTCTACACTGGCTCTGAAAGAGGCAGCAGTGGGTCTGGATGCTCCGTGGGTTTGTGTGGGAACCCACGGATGCAATAGGAACCCAGGGTCACACCCCAAACGGTCACATTCTTCAGGCCAAAGAGGGACAGCAGTGGGACGTGAGGGCTTTGGAAGCTTCCAGTTGCAAATCAAGCTCTGACTTAATGAAAAACTGATTAGAGAAATCTTGACTTTCAATAACGAAATAAAAGTTTATGAAAGTAGCACAATTGATTTTCCTCTGAATGAATCATAATTGACATTTAATTACAAAGGCAGTGCTCAAGATGGGAGCTGCGCCAGTTAAGCTCTCTGATTCTCCTCTGCTGCATTTCAGGGCTTTGCAGCCCTAAGGGACGAGTTTTGGAAAACTGTGCGCCATCATGGCAGATTCAAACAGCATCTACCATCTGTTTCGGTCAACTACTAAAGGCTTACTGTATGTGGAAGCCTGGGTTCCCAGAAGCCTGAGAGTCACAGGACACATTTGACTCCCTACTTCCAGGAGCCTACCTTATTTCTGCAGAGAAAGTGCAGGGACAAATACAATTGTGACTACGGTCCTGCGTGCCTGGCACAGACAAATGAGGAGTCAGAAAGGGAGGTGTGGGCACGGACCGGGGTTTCCAGGCACGGCCCTGGAGGATTCAGCGCTTGAGGTTAGCACAGTATTGAAATAGAAGCCCAGGTATCCCCTGCTCCCAGCGGAAAGCCTCTGGCCACTCCACACTGCCCTCAGGCTGAGCCTCCCAGCGGTGTCCAAGGCTCCCCTGGGCTGGGTGCTCTGTCCACCGCGGACTCTCCTCCCTTCACCAGGAGACACCGCATCCCAGCACTGCCACGCTGATGGCGGTGTCCTGTCCACACGGCGACAGCGACGTTGCTCCCCAGATCTGTCCTGACGCTGTCTGCTTTGTGTGCCCTCCCTGTGCTCCCTGTCCCTGCCTGGCCAGCCCCGGCTTCAACAGGCGCTCATCCTCACCGTCCCCGCCTGATGCCTCGTCTGAGCCCGGTGGAGTCCTCAGGAACACCCCTGGTGGCCGCCTGCGGCTGACATGCGGCTCTCAGCACCCTGGCCCGGGTCTCAGCACCCTGGCGCGGTTCCAGGAGTGGCCCGGAAGGTCTGCAGGCCGCAGGAACCAGACGCGGATGGCGCCGCATCGCAGCAGGCCCGGCCTGAAGGCGCCCGGGGACCCCCGCCCGGAGGCGGCCGCGCGGACACCTCGGGGGTCCACGGCTCTGCACTTCGCAGTCGGCTCCCCGGGCGGGCGGCGCCTCTCACCCTCAGTTTCTCTGTCTATAACATGGGCCTGCACAACTGTCCGCCCACACCCAGAAAAATGGCAGCTCTCACTCGGCCTGCTCACGTCCCCCATGATGAAGGCTGCTGGCCAGCCAGAGGGGGTGGAGCCGCGGCCTCAAACGCGGCGGCACCAGAAGCCGATTCAGCCAGGGGCTGGGGACTCCAGAATCCTTCGTTTCCCCCCTTCCCCGGCTCCACGGCCTTGACGGTCGGCCTGACGCCATCTTGTGGCACCGGGGGGAACTGCAGGCGGCTCTCTAGAGCTCGCTGGTTCTCCTAGGTGGGAGGGTGAGGTGGAGCACGTCTGCAGCTACCCTGAGAGAATTCTTGTTCTAGAATTTGGAACCGATTAAATTAGGCTTCAGAGGACACAAACACGAAAGACCCCGGGATAGGCTTTGCCACACCAGGCCATGTTTCTAAGGCAACCCTGGGCTGCTGGTTTCAGAGGAGGCTGAGCCAGCAGCCAAGGCGCAATTCCCCGGGAACCACGGCGCTGGGCAGGAGGGGCTGCCAGCATCCGGGCTTCATTCGCCCTTGGAATCCAAAAGAGACAAGCAACTACCCTTACAGACTTCCTCCCATATGTCCAAACTAGCCTCTGTATGGATAAATTGCATCATTCCTTTGGTAGCATTTTGTTCTTCTAGGTCTGCAGAGCCTGCAGAATGAGACTGCCAATCCAGACATGTGGTCTGAGCCTGCAAACCATCTCCAGGGACAGAGAAAAGGCAGGAGGGCGAGCCAGAGATGGCCAGGGGACAGGCACAGCCTAGGGCTGGGTTTCTGGCCCAGGGCCTCTCTTGCACTGTGGACACCCACATGCGACCATGCAGCGGCATCTCCACCAGTGCGCCCTGAGGACCACAAGCCCTACTTAACTTACTGGCGGTCCCGGTCAGGGCCCCTGACTCACTGCACCACACATCTTGAACACTTAGCCCGAGCCAAAGTGGCCTCCCCAGGAGCCGACACGGCCAGTTATGCAGAATTCCTTCTCGTGTCTCTTTAATGACAGAATTCCAAGCTGCTTCGGAATCACAATATGCCCAGGTAAAGATTCCCGTTTGCCTAGTGCTTGGCCGAGTGAGGTGGCCGTGAAATAGCCTAGCCAATGACTTTTACGCCAATGCCCCTGAGGAGGGCGCTGCTTCTAGAATAAAAGGAAGAGTCTCCCCAGAAGGAGCCCCTCCTTCCCCTTGCGTTCTGTGTCCTCCCAAACCTAAGACCTCGAAAGGCGGGGGCCATCCTGCACCCTGGGGCAGCTGGCGTGAAGCAAAAGGCCTCTGGGGACCACGGCGTGTGAGAATAGGGAGGGCCAGGTCCCCAGGGCCTTGCTGCCCCACCGCGCCCACACCTGGGCTCCGACCTGAAAGTCTCACTGCACGGAACACACTCGTGCTGTCTGTGGAAGCCCCGCGCTTGGATTTCATGGTATGGGGTCCGAGGACACCTTCGAGTGCGTCACCCTCATCCTCACTCTCCTGCGCAATCCCAGTCTGTCAGTTCCAGCCCCCGCTCCCATCCTGGCTTCTCTGTGTCAACCTTCAGGACCATAATTCAGCAGCCACCCCACCGTGTGGGTCTTCACCCGTGCCCCTCCCCGCCATGAAGTCCCAAAATGCAGATCTGATCCCAGGGTTTCTCCTCTTCGGAGCTCCCCGCCCTCAGCCCCACTGGCCTGGTGGCCTGGTCCGTTCACCTGACGGCTGGGCTGGGCGTCTCTCCCAGGGCAATCTTTCTCCCAGGAGCACGTGCTACTTGGCAGGGCAGCTGCATCTGTACCCGGCCTGCGTGGTTCCCACAGCCTGCGCGGTCCCCCGGGCTTCCCTTCAGGCCCACACTCCCGCAGCCGGGAGGTCGGTTTGGGCGCCCTTCTCAGCCTCGTCTTCCTCATCCAAAAAGTGCTAACTGTGCTACCAAACCCTCAGGGAATTCGGCGTGGCTTAACCAGAGGACACGCGTTTCCTGTCGCTCTCTGTGTGCGGAGGATGTCAAAGAGGACACGCGAGGGCAAAGGGGACACATGAATCAGCACAGGAAACACTTCATTATGAAAGACCCCTTCAGCTTTAGATCATGAGACATTTTTCCTCCAGAGGAAAGGGGGTGATATGCTGTGGAGGAAGAGATAGCAAATCGGTGATTAACCATGCAGACGGATTCAGTCCCAGGCTTGCTGCTCACACGTCCGGGGAGGATCCACAGGCTGCATCCTCCCGGCGCGCTTACCACCAGGGAAGCAGGTGGCACACTGCCCGCCTGCCAGACTGTTCTGAGACACGGTCAGGACCCATTGCTACGATGGCTTGCAGAACTGAGACACTCAGAAGAAACCAGTCACCGGGACAGACCACAGCTGGCGGTGCCCTGCACCCCGCCGCTCCCAGCACTGTCACAGGAGGGCCCCAGGGCAGAGCCCTGCGCCTGGGTGCACTACACCTTTCGCGCACCAAGAAACTGCCCACAAGGTGTGGGCCCGCAGGTGTGGCCACGACTGCTGCAAACAAAACAAGGCTTCCAGACACACTCCCAACATTCAAAACTCAAGAACCCTTTGTGCTGTCTGCCCCATCACTTAGGAGGGGGAGTTGGCAGGGGGGGCGGGTTGGGGGGGCGAGAATGAATCGAGTTTGATTGTGCGTCCGCTATGTGTAATAGAGACTTTAAATTCCACGTAATGTTAAATTAAAATTTTTCCAACTCAATGAGTTGATTCCATCAGAAACTAGTTCTGATGTGTGTGGCTTTTAAATCTAAGGAAGACCACTGCAGCAAAGTGAAAAAGACACCGGCAGTGTCGTCTGGTTTTGACTCTGAGATCTAGCCAACTCAGAGTTGCAGTGCTGCTTCCAGAACCTTCTTCCCATCACAGCCAAGAGCCCAAGAGTCCTGCATCAGACTAACAGGCAAGGTGGAAATAATGCAAGCCTGGAAAGGCAGCTACTATGTTAAGCTATGGAAGGGGAGACCAGTGCTGGTGATGTAAAGATCCCCTTGGCTGGAGCTGCCTGCAAGATAGTGTTTCTAAGGCGGATCCACGAGGACCTGCTTTGATAAATTAATCAGACCTATTCTCAATTAGCTCAGCATTTGTATAACAACAATTAATTTCCGTAAAGCCCTCAGACTAATGCTGCTTTGTTAATTAGGTTAGTTGCCCCTTCTGCAGTTTTCAGCCAGCTTAATTGTGCCTGGCAAATGGTTTTTGTCACATACCAGCCCACCGTATCATCCAAGCATGCTTCTGAGTCTGTGGCGTCTGCAACAGACATCCACTGAGGATGTCAGGGTCAGGCTCTACCATCGGGGCAGATCTGGTACAGGAACCACACTACTGCAGTGGGCAGTGAGCACCTGGGCGCCAGCATCAAGGCAGCACACCAGGTTCTCTAAAATCCTTAGCAAAGCACCCCTTTGGGAGACACTCCCCTGCTGGCTGTGTCTTTACATTCATTTGTTCATCATTTTAATTCTCACAAGAACTCTGGGAGGTAGGGGCAAATGTATCTCACTGTATGTGACCAGCAGCCCTCCTGTCAAGCAAGGTAATACAGCAAAGGAAGGGTGAAATTGGGATTCTGACCCAAGTCCAGCTGTCAGTAACAGCCGTGTTCTTTACTCAGCACAAAACTGTGAATGATTAGTCATTATTGCATGTGTTACTCCCAGGGGATTTTGCATTTTGCAATAAGAAAAGGCTTACACAGAGAAACGGACATCTAATGGCCCAATTCCAGACACTGAGACACTTAAATGAGATATTTCTTAATAGGGTGGCAGGCGGAGGAAGTGTTCTCAGCCAGCCCCCATTGGCCAACAGTGTGTGGAAGGGGCCCAACAGAAGCTGTTCACAGGCAGAGCCGCCCCTAGTGCAGCATATCCCACAGAGAGCCCTGGAGGAAAATAAGGGTCTGTGGCATAATGAGCTTGAGGATACCAGGTGTGATCTCCCTCTTGCAGACTTATAGTGCCTGTTAAAGGCCCTGAAACGTCCTGCTGTAAGGAACCTGCTCACGGGAAGGCAGTTAGCAGTGGTTACTCTGGTGAGGGTAGCTGTGCTGGAGACTCACAAGGAGGGGAAGGGGCAGAAGGTGAGCCTGCTCAACATTTTCCAACCAAACCTATGCCAAATTACCTTGACCACAAACGTTTTTGTTAGCACAACACCAAGAACAAGCCTAAAGAGCTAGTGTTCTAGGGAACCCACCTTGGGAAATGCTACCGTAAGTTCACCAAAACTTAAGAGTTTGTTCATATGTCTGTGAAGAAGAAAAAGAAGGTGAAGGGTGACCAGCCACTATTCCTGGGACATTCATCAGAAAATGACAATATTCAGAAATGAAAATGTCTGTGAGTGGAGAAGGTGTGGATAGGGTTTGCTTAGGAGCCCCAAGGTCTGATCTCTGAATGGAGCAAGGTCTGCCTGTCTTCCATGCAGGCTCATTTGTGCTCACCACGGGGACAGATTGGGAGAGAGAGAAGAGGTGTGTGATTCAGGTGCAGCTGGGTCTGGTGGATGCTGACATCAAGCATGTAGCGGAAGCCTCGGGTAGACTGATGGAGTCCCAGCATCGCACTGGGCCTTTTCTCTGTTGAATCTGGAAGCCCCAGAAACATGGCAGATTCCATCTGTCTCAAATGGTTTCCAGGTGGCTGATCCCAAAGGCCCAGTCTTGAGGACTATTCACCATCTCTCTGACCTCCTTTCCAAGCCTAGCCCTTTCTTCTTCAGGCACTTGTGTCAGAAGAGGGAGGTGCCAGGCACCTGCACAGCCTCCTCTATCTGTGGGGTGTGGGGTGTGCTGGGGGGCTGCACGGCCCTGCGACAGTGAATTGAGAGCTGGCACCAGCCCTCTGTGCCCTTCTAGGGGACTTCTAGGGCCCTCTCCCACACAGGATCCACGTCACAGTTGTTACCTCCTGTCCTTCTGTGTCTCCAGTGGCCAAACACATATCCATCCCTACATCCACACTCCCAAACCAAGCCTCCTCCCTTCAAAGATTGTAATCACATCAGAATCTGTCAAGACCGAAAAGGAAGAGATAAGAAGATCTAAAACCACAGCCCATATTGTAGGGCGTATCCATCAAGAATGCCATCCCAGCACTTTGGGAGGCCAAGGCAGGCAGATCATGAGGTCAGGAGATCGAGACCATCCTGGCTAACATGGTGAAACCCCATCTCTACTAAAAATACAAAAAAATAGCTAGGCGTGGTGGCTGGCGCCTGTAGTCCCAGCTACTCAGGAGGCTGAGGCAGGGAATGGCATGAACCTGGGAGGCAGAGCTTGCAGTGAGCCGAGATCGCGCCACTGCACTCCAGCCTGGGCGACAGAGCAAGACTCTGTCTCAAAAAAAAAAAAAAAAAAAAGAGTGCCATCCCGTTTAGAAGAATGGGGTCTAGTTGGGAATGTGTTTGGATCTGCCCTTGACAACTAAGCTACAAGGCCTATGTGAGGCCCACAGAGGGCTCTGCTGAAAAGGGGACCACCTGACAGCCTCACCTTCTTCACTAAATGCATCCTAATATCTTGCCAGGCACATGGTGTTGGGGAATCCCCAGTATCCTCCAAGTCCTCCAGGGGCCTAATCCTCTGATTTGTTTGCTGACCCTCAGCACATCCACACTGCAGCATCTCCTCTGATGGACAGCCACAGGTCCTCTGTGGTGAGAATCGTGACCACAACCTAACAGATATTCACTAGGGGCCCCTGCCATCTCATGGGCTCCTGAGGGCACCTCTTTCTCTGGAAAGAGAAGTTGCAGGAGACCCTGTGTGTCTGAGTGTCTTCACCTGCAGCTTGTCTCTGCATTTGTCCTTTCTTGTGTGGGAGGAAAAGGGTGCACTGGAGGATTGGACCTTGCTATAGACTGAGAGTTTATGTCACCCCCAAGTTCATATGTTGAAGTGCTAATCCCCATATGAGGCTATTTAGAGATGGGGCTTTTGTAGGGATTAAGTCATGAATGTGGAGCCCTTGTGAATGAGATTTGTTCCCTTACAAAAGAAATCCCCGGGAGACCCCTCGTTCTTTCTGCCACGTGAGGACACAGCGAGAAGGCACCATCTATGAACCGGGAAGTCAGCCCTCAACAGACATGGAATCTGCTAGTGCCTCGATCTTGGACTTTCCAGCCTCTGGAACTGTGAGCAATAAATGTGTGTTGTTTATAAATCATGCAGTCTGTGGTGTTGTTATTGTAGCAGTTTGAATGGACTAAGACAGTCCTCAAGACTTACAGGCAGGTAGTTACCATCAGTGGCCTCTGCAGGCTTCCTTCCAGTTGCCATGGAGCCTACAGCAGACATTGAGTGAGGTGGAGCCAGTGCTTTCATTTAGGCAATAGCAGATGCCCAGGGGCTCCCACATTCTGTCATTGAAATGCTGGGACATTCCATTTCAGTGGGACAAACATCACCCCACCAAACCCTGTCCATTGTTTATACAGATAATTCAAAAATGTATTACACTGCTACCTCTTGACCCCTTCTTGCATGTCTGCTCTGGCTCCTGGAAATTCAGCCACATCTTCCTCCTTACTGTCCTTGGCACAGCCAGCCAGCTCCCTGTTGGGGCTTGACAAGGGCTTCTCGCTCTGCCTGGAAATGTACATTCCCATGATGCCCTCCCTTCTTGCCTCTCATCTCTGAACATAGAGAGACCTCTCCATAAAATCCCACCCCACCCTCTACTACTGCTTGACCCTTACTGTGCTTGCTTCTTTATTGCAGTGAACATCACTTGACATGTTATGTTTCTTCATATTTACTGTTGTTCCTCTCCCTCTCCTACACACATGCTAGAATCTCAGCAACATGGAGCAGGTATTCTGTTTTGTTGTTTCCTCCAATGCTGAATCCCCAGTGCCTAGCACATCATTTGGCATAAAGAAAACCCTCAAGAAATATTTGTTAAATAATTAATATCCCTGCCTTCCCAAACACAATAGAGGAATACAACTTAGCATGTCTTCTGGCCCCAGTGTTAACATTCAGGGAGGCGCTGTGTAGTGGTTAAAAGCATGACCTCAGAATTATACTCCAAGGCTTCAAGTCTCACTGCAGGCCCAACCAGCCATATGACTAGGCACACTATTTGACATTCTCAAGGCTCTATTTTCTCATATGTAAAATGGGGCTGTGACCACAGTGCCTGATACAAATTATCAATAACTATTATTTACTCAAAAATATGTGTTGCATCTTATATTTTTAATCAATATTTGATATTTTTCCTTGCACATCTGTAAAGTAGGACCTTATATAGTTATATATTTCATTAGTTATGTAAAGTTCATGATTGTTTTGGCTTCTTGGAGGATTGGTCCTTTTATCATTGTACCTCTTTTTATATTGCACCATAATAATGTTTCTAAGCTCGCATTTTATTTTTTATGTTATAAATATTGCTTATTGCTATATCAGCTTTCTTTTAGTTGTATCCTGGTTTAAAGTACAAATACCTTTACTGACAAATTTTTCCATCTTTAATTTTAACTTAAAATTTTAATATGCGTGCCTAATTTATATTTTTCTTACAAATGCTACAGTAATTCTAATTTGCTTTCTCTCTCCTGAAAAGAGAATCGGGATGCTTTCACTATCTTTTAAATGTACCTCCTTTCATTCCCCAATTAGTCTTGTTTAGTATTTATGTGTTGTACTTAAAGTCATGAAAAGAAATCATTATTTCCCATCAATCTTATTTGGATTTACATACATACTTCTTTGATCACTGAATATTGTTCCTTGCATTCTCATACTTTTTTCCACATTCAATGATCTTCTTGCTGAAGTACATCCTTACATACTTCTTTCAGAAAAGATCTATGTGTGGCAAATTATCAGTCTTCGTATGTATGGAAATCTTTCCCTGGATGATAGTTTACTTGGATATAGCATTATTGTTAACAATTATTTCCCTTTGCATCTTAAACATTTTATTCTGTTGTCTTCTGGAGACTTTTGCATCTGATAGAGTAGGTGCCACTCTGAAACTTTTCCATTGTGTTTAATGTCTTTCTTTTATCATAGCTTTAAAAATTTTGACTTTTTATTTTATGTTCTAAAGTTGCATGATGATGCTTCTAGATAAGTTTATTTTTAATTTTTCTGTTTAATATTTGATGTACTCCTTTAATATCAAGACTTGTGTCTAACTTCTTCAAATACTGTCACATTCTCAATCTCACTAATTATTGCTTCAAGAATTTCTATTAGATATGTATTTGAGATTCTGATTTTAGCTTCTGCACCTCTCAAATTAGCTTTCTATTATTTGTTCTGTAAAGAATTTTGATAGATTAACTCTTTCTTCCTATTCACCAATTTTCTTTTCAGTTGTCAGTTGTATTTGGGCTATTGTATTATTTATCTATTGACAACATTGTTTTCCTTTAATTTCAATGACTATTTAGTTTCTCGAATTATTTGGTCCTTTTCCATAGTGGCTTTCTCTAGTACCTATAGATTGTCTCCTTTTTTTTTTGTCTCATTTATCATTTAAACACGCTTACTCTAAGGCTGCTAGTTCCGCAAGAGTAAATATTCCCATTTCTTCCATCTGCTGATTCTCTTTCATAGTGTTAGGTTTCCCCATTTACTCTGAGGTTTTGTCTGTGAGCTCATCTTCAACAAGACTTACCTTCTGTAGCAATCCAAGATGTGCCCTGAGCTGTGGGTATGTCCTTGTAGGGGACTTAACATTGCATCTGCCAGAGCCCTAAAATGTGTGAAAGTTGTCAGAATCAAAGTGGAGTCGCTCTTTCAAACCATAGCAAAATAGAGCCAGGGAAGGCCATGAAAGGAGGGCTCTCACTCATAATTTATCTGATGATAGGATCCACCTCAAAAATTTTTTCCAAACCACAGCTTACTACATGAGTCACACAAAAAAAGCTAGCAGCACAAGAACAGCTAGCCACTTCTACAGGAATGCTGGCCTGTTTTGCAACTCTCACAAGGTCAATCCAAAACTACAAAGGCCTAACCGTAACTCCAAGATGCTGAGTCCCACCTAGCAGCTACTGACACTTGACAATGAACTTTCAAAACAACTTGCATCACCTCTTCTCTCCCCAGTAAAACCTTAATTTTCCTTTGTTCTCCAGACATGCCAGAGACCATCCCAGTCTATGCATATGTCTGAGATCTCAATCCTATTTCTTTGTTCATTCCCAAATAAATCCCTTTTGCTTGGAGTTCTGTCTCCATATATTCTTATTTCAAATTGGACAAGTGCCATGAAGCCAAATTCTACAATAGTTATCGTTTTTTGTTTGTTTATTTTGACACTATGGCATAGGCAGTGTGACCTGGAGCCCCACATCTTTTGGTGACAGAGGCTGGGTTTCAGTTTTACATGGGAAACTCTCCCTGCCACAGTCTGCAGGGGCAAGCTCCTTCCTGTGCCTCAGCCCTGGCCTACACAGTCCTTCTCCATCCAAGCTTTCACATGGAGCCCTCGATATCCATCTTTACACAGCACAAAAATCCTGCCATAAGGAGTGAATCCAGCCCCTGAGGGCTCTGCAGCTTCAACGCTGGCTCTCTGTCATGGCTTTGCATTCCTTCTTTGTTGATTGCTTCTAGTTATTTCTCTTTCTTACACTGAAGCTGGGCTTTTTTCTAAATTGCTTCATTGCATCTATCATGGATAAATGAGCTCAGACTTCTAGTCAAGGTAGTAAGCTGACATGTCCACTAAAATGTCTAACAGACATCTCAATTTCTCCCCCAGCCACAACCTGGTTCTGTCAGTCTTTCTTGTTATAGCAAACAACACCATTGACCAGCCAGTTGCTTAGAGCAACAGGCAATGATGAGTATTCAGCTCTATTTGGTTTAATACCTTGACCAGAAGTCTGAGCTCCACACATGTCAGTGGTAGCAGACTGGTCATTCAGGAAAGGAAACAAGCTGAATCTGGCACCCCTTAACCTCAAGAAACTCCTGTCAGTTCCTACTACATTATCACAGCCATTTATTTAATTTCACTAGAAACCACCCAACTCTCGGATCTCTAATTTCTAAAATATATTTTACCTTCTTAAAGATTTGTGCAATATGAATCCTCTTGACATTTTCTGGACTCTCCATCACTCCAAGCTTTATCATAGGTTAGCAATGGGCTTCATGATCCTTTTGATGTTTATATGCTGGGCCACGATCTGCCCTGCGCTCAGCCCTGCTAATGCTTTCTTTTGCCTTCTCCCTTAGGCTGGGTCTCCTGCCTCCTAACCATGTTGCATCCAACCTTTCCATTTTGTAGGTTTAGTTTTTTTAGAAAAATCATGGCAGTAAAACAGAAAGTGAGGCATTGTACTTTCTCTCTGTCACCTTTTAACATTACACCATATGCCATCAACAGTTGGACTCTGTCAACAAAACTTACAAAATCCTTCAAAAAATATTTTTAACAGTTGTTTTTTCATTTATGAACTCCTTCTGATCTTTTGCCTTCCTTAGCATCTTATTCCAGACTTGTGCCATGCTGTGACATTTATCTTGGATTATATCAGTTCCCTTTCAGCCCACATGAATCAGTCTCAGAATAGCCTCCTCCCACCCAAGCTCCTTCTGGGTCTCTCTTGGCTCCTCTTCACCACCCAGACCCTGAGCTGAGAGTGCCCAGGGCTCAAACCTCAATGCCCAGGGCTCAAACCTCAGACCTGTTTTCTTCTCTCTCTCTACGGTGTTTGCATCCAATCTTACAGCCTGTAATATCACAAAGACTTGGGTAACTTCTGGCTCCACAGCCTATTTTTCTGCTCGGATTCCCACTCTTTAACACCAGCCTCACTAATCCACCTGCAGACTTGACCTCTTTATTTGGATTTCTAACAAACACCTCAATCCCCCTGCCTCCAGCACGTGGCCTCCCTGCTTTCCCCAATTTAATAAATGATGTCAACACTCAACTAGTAACTGAAGGCAAAGATTCTAGAGTCAATCTTGTAGCCACGTTTTCTTATTCCACATTCAACCCAGCAGCTAATGCTGTCACCTCCACCTTCAAAATATATCTATATCAAAATATATGTAATCTATCCAATATTCTTTCCAGCTTTTCTTTTCAGCTTTGCAAATGTGATCACATTCTCACCAGCCTCCCTGCTTCCACTTTTGCCCTGCAACCTGTTCTCTACCCAAAAATGCTTCCTCCCATGGTGTACACGACCTTGGACAGGCCCTCCCAGCCTTCTCTGCCCACCTCCCCATCTCATCTCACAGAACTCTTCCAGTCCTAGGGCCTGCTTTCTGTTTCTCAGATATATCGTTGTCCCAGTCTCAGGGCATTTGCACATGCCACACTCTCCACTGGAGTATTCTGTCCAGTACAGCTACAGTAAATCTTCCTCATTTCATCTACGTCTCAGCTCAAAAATCACCTTGGAGACAGCTAAAATCACAAGTCCTGTCTATCCCCATAGCCTGTTTTTTCTTCATAGCCCTTGTCACCACCTCATAAATCATTTGTTTACTGGTTTCTGTCCCCAACTACCAAATGAGCTGCTTGGGGCAGGGACCTTGCCATTTCCAGGGCCTTGCTGTATTTCCAGAGCTTAGAGAAGAGCATGTGTGTAGGGGGCCTTCCTTAAACATGGGCTGACCTGACTTTTTCTATTTGGCAGATGACTTCAGTATCCTACCTGCATAGGAGAGAGAAACTCTGGCTGTCATGTGGGGCCTGAGCCTCTGAGAGCCGAATGCATACAGGCATGGGAGACGATGGGAAATAAAGGTAAAAACACAACTGAGAAGCCGGACGGTGGGTGTGGTGTTTGTGGTGTGGATACCCGAGGCAATGCTGTTCACCCAGGACTTGGTTAGGAAAGGCCTGAACTTACAAATCCCTGAGGCCATCAGGCGTGGCTGCCACAAGGAGAAGCTCCCTGGTCAGCGGTCTCCATTTGAAGGCAGGCTGGGTTTGATCCCTGGATAGGACTTCTTCCAAAGGTCAGTTGAAAACTGACTAGAAAACCAGTCTCAATAACATGCTCAGAGAATCCTGAGTGGGAGCTTTCCTCACAAAACATGCATATTCAAACTGAAAACTCACCAGCAATCCTATGGCAGCAAATTCACACTGCTCCCAGAGCTTAGGCCATTTCCGCCATGGGAATTATCCTGATGAGCCTCCGAAGCACAGCATAGCCTCTGCTCCATGCCGGGCCTGCCCAGGGACAGCCTGCATGCATTCTCGCCATGGCCACAAAGAAGCCCTGGCCTTGGAAAATCACTGCCAACGGTACTCAAGACTGGTGCCGAACATGCAGATGATGGATGGAAAACTTAAAAGTCAGCCAGCCATCTAGCACCTCCAAATACTCAGGAATTCCACATGGTATTATAGAGAAACACATGATCTGCAGCAAATACAGGAGACCCTTTACAGCACCTCTGTCTACACATCATCCAGACTTGATTTTAATACCCTCCAGGAAGGTGGCTTCAAGACTGACTTCTAATGAAGCTGGTATGCAAGTATTCCAGAAGGCTGACTAGACTGCATGTATGTGTGTGCATATGCACCACACCTTTCCAGCATTGTTGAAAAAATAAGAGTTTGAGAATAGGACAGGTGGGACTGCCATCAACACTGTGTGTCCTGGAAGACTACTGCAGTGTAGAAATCCAGTCTCTCAATCTCCCCTTCTGTGTGGGCCTTCACCCTCTCATCTGGATGACCACAGTGGTTTCTTACTCAATCTTTCTGTCTCTATCCTCTCATCGCTAACCCATCCATCCACCAAGGAGTCTTTTTGGGGATTTTTTAATTTAATTTTTATCTTTATTAAAATTATGCATGCATAAGGATGAGTGCAAGTATAAGAAGAATACTTGAACAGAGCATAAGTTTGTCCAAGAGTACAAGTACAACAGCCCTCTCCACTGCCCCATTTTCCTCCTCTGGTGAGAAACTGAGGCAAAACTCCAACAGGTAGGCCCTACAATCATGTGGCTTTGGCTATAACATGGCTAATCATTGGCTTTCAGACCTCCAAATTCCCAGCTAGCTGACACACAGGATCACACGGGATTTTTCACTAACCTCTCAATAATGTGACCTTCCCATTTTACATGACTGACTCTTACATTATCATGAGGTTCTACTTTATTTTACAATTCCTTTGGTACTTAACTCTATATAGCTAATTACCATGCTCACATAGCTAATTATAGATTTTTCAATATGGCCATTATTAATTGACTGCTCAGACTGGAAGATGATGTTTGTTGCTCCCAATCTCCACCCAATACATGAGGATTTTCCATTCTTGACTTGGTCCAATTTGGTTTCCTTATAGTTTTCATTAGATCAGTATTTGATATTAATATCATTATGACTAGCTAAATGTTCTGTGCTGCTAAGCCATGTAGTATACTATGATTACCTTTCATTTCCTGTAAAATACTTTGCTGTCCCTGAAGTTAATAATTACTTTGTCATTTCATTTATGTAGTTTTCTTTGCATTCTTGTTTTATAAATCTGTTTTATAAATCTCTCAATGTATTCAAGTGTATCATCATGAAGAATCTCTACTAAAGCTTTCTGTCTATTCAGTAGTTTCATTGTTATTTTATTTTTGTTTTAACTTTTTATTGTGAAAATTTTAAATGTACATGAAAGTAGAGAGAATATTATAACAAACCCAGCAAACTTACATTTTTTGATGGAATATTTTAAAGAGCTTCCCAGACATCATATTGTTTCTTCTGTAAATGCTTCAATATGTGTCTCTAACTTTTAGGTACATGTAAGAAGTGTAACCACCATGCTAATATCAAACCTAGTAAAATTTATAATTTCTCAATATCACCTGAAAACTAATATAAATTTGAACGTTATGAGCATTCCCATATGTCTTTTGTTAGTGGTTGTTTGAATTAGAAGCCAAATGAAGCCCAAGCATTGACTTTCCTTGTCTTTTAAGTCTCTTATTCTGTAACAATCCCTTAAGTATTTTTCTCAACAGCCTTGATTCACTGGAGAACCCAAGTCGCTCAGCTTGAAAAGTATCTTGTGCTCTACATGTGGCTGTTTGCTTCCTGCAGCTCTCATCTAGCTTGTTTCTTTCTTCTTCCTATGCCTTGTGCACTGGTAGTTAGATTCAGAGCAGTGAGTCTCAGCCCAGGATGCACATCAGAATCACTTGGAGAGCTTCTTAAAATCCCAGTGCCTAGGCCACACTCCAGGCCAATTAAATCAAAACCCCAGATGAGGCCCAAACATCAGTCTTGTAAAGTGCCCCAGGGGATTCCAAGGGGCACTTACATTGAAAACCATTCCTCTCTGAGCAGCCCTTCTCAGCATGCGGTCCAGGACCAGCAGCACCTGCAGCAGCTGGGCACTTGTGAGTTGCAAACCTCCGGCCCCAGTGAAGATCAGCTGAATCAGAAACCCTGGGGGTGGGGCCCAGCAATCTGTTTTAACAAGCCCTCCAGGGATTCTGATGCATACTAACATCTGAGAACTGTAGAGGTTTGATTTGATTCAATTCCATTATTAAGCATGCAGACAAATATGTGCTGCATATTTTCTGTTGAGATGGTCTCAACCCTGGCTATATGTTGGAGTCACCTGCAGAGCTCCTGTTCACCAGGATTCAGACCCCATGCCAGTCCAATTGAATCCAAATACCTGAGAGTGGGGCTTCAAGGTCTATGTTTTTAAAAACTCACCAGGAACATTAGGAACACTGTCTTGATGTGTCATTCATGAAGCGCGCAGTGCTAGGGTGCCCATCTTCAGTGGTGCTAAGGTTTCCTGGTGAGCTCAGGTGGCCAGCCTGATCCCTCCTTATAATCTCCATCATCTTTTTGCCAACTGATGATCATTGCCTAGGTTCTTCTATTAGATGTGATAAAATAGCAACTTTAAAAGAGCCATTATTCCTTTTCCATGAGGTCTTTCTATAAAGAACTGCTCCTCTTTAATTGTTTTGTTATCCTAAAATACAGTTCATACAAGAAAGGTGGTATAAATGCCCATTTCTTTATCATTGTCTGCTCTCATAGTAATGAGTTGATGCCCTAATAAACTCTCAAAGACACAAGTGAGTTTTTTCCTGTGTATCATTATGAACTCATAGATTGTACCTATTGGATGTGATTTAATATATTGCAATTATTATATTTTCAATATTCTCATTGCTCTAGATTTGGTTAGGGGAAGCCCTTCCAGCTGCCTCCTGTGTCCCTTTGACATGACCCCACTAGCCTGGAATCACTACCCTGCTTTCTAACACAATAAGAAGTCGTGGGCTCATCTTGTAAATTTCCTTCTCCAGACATGGAATCAGACATTTCTCCTAGAACTCTGGTTTCTTTCAGTGGAATATAGTGTACAGAGGCCACAATCTGAGCACTGTTTGCTCATTGCTACTGATTTGTCATTGCTTCTAGACCTTTTCAGTGGACAGAGAAGAAAACACTTTTAGAAAAAGAAATCATGAGTCCAAACTGGTATTTCCAATTTTAATTTAATACTACAGAATTTTATTCAATTACTTTGATTTTATATTTCTCTTATACTAAAATCTTGAGTCTTAATTACATTGGCATATTTACCTATTTGCTGTTTTATACAGTATACTTATAATAGTGTTATGAATTTAATTGTGTCTTCCCCACCCCACCCCAAATCCGTATGCCAAAACCCTAACCTTCAGTGTGATGGCATTTGGAGACAGGGCCTTTAAGGAAGTAATTAAGGTTAAATAAGGTCATTGTGTGGCCCTTCCTCAATAAGACTGGTGATCTTAGGAGAAAAGAAGGAGACTCCAGGAGCGGACACACACACAGGAAAGGCCAGGTGAGAACACAATGAAAAGGCAGCCATCTGCAAGCCAAGGAGAGAGGCTTCCAGAGAAACTAACTCTACCATCACCTTGATCTTGGACTTCCAGCCTCCAGAACTATGGGAAAAAAATTCTTATCGTTTTAACCCAGTCTGTGGTAGTCTGTTATGGCAGCCGAAGCAGTCTAATACAATAGCTTTCAAATAATAATACACTCCAAACAACTGATATTGAATTGCTCTTTAAAATGTCTGTGTTCTTTTTATCTTTAGAACATAGAGTCAACACACTGTATTTTAAAGTCAGTGGGAGGAAGCCTTTTCTCTGTGTGCTTATGTTATCTACTTGAGAAACTGGGTAGGTCTAGTAGGTTTCCAGTGTCTGCTGGGACTTGCTCCAGCCTGGACTGGTTGTTCTCTATGCCTGCTGCGAAGTTGTAGTGTCAGGTTCTCCCTTAACCATTATTCTGGGGATCCGTGCTTCCTGGATTACTGTCATCTTTTTTGGTGTAGTTCTTTACACAACCTCCAGGAGCTTCCTGAGAGAAGGCACATGGATATAATATTTTGATGTATTTATTCGAGTGTGAACTTGACTGATGGTTTAGCTGGGTACAGAATTCTAGGTTGGAAACTGATTTCCTCTGGCTCTTGAAATGATTGTTCTATTGTCTTCTGGCTTCTATGTCTGATGCTTTCTATATATTGATTCTTTGCATGAAATCTGTGAGGCTGTTTTTTTTCTCCCTTTTTAGAAGCTTCTCTTGGTTTTATAAATTTCCTAGTATTATACATTTTTAGAAGCTTCCCCTGGTTTTGTAAATTTCCAGAGGTGCCTTGTACTTTTCCTTGGCCTCTTGGAGATCCTACTATGTAAACCAAGTTACTTTTTGGCTTTTACTTCTGCAATGAAAAATTCAGCTTTCTCAGCTGAGCAGCATCACTTGCCACTCACCATCTGCTTTCCAGTCCCCCAAATTTTGTTATTTTTGTCTCTGTGGGTTTATGCCTTTTTAGAATGTTTCTTATGGAAGTATGATATGTAGACAGAAAATTACATACATTACAAGGGTAGATCTCAATGTTGAAAACAGAACATAATCGTGTAAACAGGACCCAGATCACAAAACAGAGCATTACCAGGACCCCAGAAGGACCACAGACCCCAGCCATTCTCATCTCCTCCCCACAATGGTGCCCTCTATCCTGACCTCTAACAGCACAGATGCAGTTTTTCTCCTTTCTTTGAGCTCTATATAAACAGAATTACACAGTTTGGCCTCTCTTGTACCTGCTTCTTTCACTCAACATTTTGCATGTGGCAGTCACTCTTTTTTTTTTTTTTTTTTTTTTTTTGAGACGGAGTCTTGCTCTGTTGCCCAGGCTAGAGTGCAACAGAGTGCAGTGGCGTGATCTTGGCTCACTGCAAGCTCCACCTCCCAGGTTCACGCCATTCTCCTGCCTCAGCCTCCCGAGTAGCTGGGACTACAGGCGCCCGCCACCACGCTCGACTAATTTTTTTGTATTTTTAGTAGAGACGGGGTTTCACCATGTTCGCCAGGATAGTCTCAATCTCCTGACCTCGTGATCTGCCTGCCTCGACCTCCCAAAGTGCTGGGATTACAGGCGGGAGCCACCGCGCCCGGCCGGTATTCACTCTTAATGTTGTGTGCAGTGGTAGATCACACTCACTGCTGTGTAATCTTCTCACTGTATAAGTATACCAAAACTTATTTATCTATTTTTGGTGAACATTGGGAGTTTCCAATTTAGAGACTATTGTGAATCGTGCTGGTATAACTATTCCTGTGCCTGCTCTTTGGTGAACATGTGTGTGCATCTCTGTGGGGTACCTGCTCAGGAGTGCAACTGTCTGGTCACAGGATATGTGTATATTCAGCTCCAGCAGGTTCCACCACATTATTTTCTAAATTGTTTGTGTCAATTTATTGTAGAAGTACAAGCTTGTGTGAAAGTTCTGGCTGCTCTCTTCGATTAACCACAACTTTTCCATTGTAAACTTTCTGAGGAATGTTGGTCTGTGCTTTTTTTTTTTTTTTTTTTTTTTGAGACAAAGACTTGCTCTGTCACCCAGGCAGGATCACTGCAATCTCCGCCTCCCGGGTTGAAGTGATTCTCCTCTCTCAGCCTCCCGAGTAGCTGGGATGACAGGCACCTGCCACCAAGCCCAGCTAATTCTTTTTGTATTTTTAGTAGAGACGGGGTTTCGCCATGTTGGCCAGGCTGGTCTCGAACTCCTGACCTGAGGTGATCTGCCCACCTCAGCCTCCCAACGTGCTAGGATTATAAGCATGAGCCACAGCGCACAGCCTAGTTTGTTATTTTTAAAACTCTGTCACTGTTCGTGTAGAGGAGATAGAAAAGGAAGGAGAGTTTTGTTGGGGTGTTGATGCTGCCATATTTAATGGAAAGCCAACCAAGGTTTTGTTTTCCTAAAGCACTAATTTGATCAAGTCTTTTAGCTTCACTAAAAATCCTCCACTGGTTATCAGGACAAATTTCAAAGTTTCTCCTTAGTCCCTGTCATGAGCTGTTTCTGCAGAGCTCCCCACATCTTGTAATTTGCCAAACCTGTGGTGCTCTCTTAGGCATCCACACAATTGCACAGACTGCTGCTGCTTCTGAAATTGCTCTCCCCAGCCTTCTCTACCTTGCTAAGTCCTCACCATCCAGGGTCACTCCTGAAGAACCTTCCTCGCAGAGTGCCCGGCAGGGGGCTCCTCTGTAATCCACCTCCAGCCTTGGTTTTCTTCTGTCATGGAACTTGCCATGGCATGATTACTTGTCTCTCTTTCTCAATGCCTGGAAGCTCATTGGGAGGAAGAACTGTGTCTTATTTCATTTTGTAACAACAATAACCATCATAGTGCCAGGGACAAGGCACTGAACCAAAGGTTATTGAATTCATTCACTTGTTCAAGTATTCATTATTTAACAAATATTTAATAAGAGTCTGTCATGTGCCTGAGTCTGTTCTAAGCACAGGGATGGCTATGATGAGGCAATGAGAGAAAATTTCTATTCTCACGGGCTTGCATTCCAGTGAGTGAGGTGGGGTACACAGATAAACACAGAAAGAGACCATTAACAACCAGAATGATGAAGAGTGTGCAGACAGCCTCCATATCCAGTCCTTCACCGTCCTCCAGCAGCAGTCTCCTTTCTGCCGGCCCAGCCACAGGGACCTCCTCTGTCCCTCAGCTCTGTCCCAGGGCCCTGCTCTGGCCCTTCCTTGGCATGAAAGCTTCTCCCACCCCCAGACCTGTGTGTGGCTGTCTCTTTTTCATCACTCAGATCTCAGCTTAGATATCGCCTCCTCTGAAGGACCTCCTTGACCACACAGCCAGTCACACTCAAGCACAGTGTGCCCTTTCCATTCTTACACAAAACTTAAAACTCTCAGATATCTTTCCTGTGAATGTGTTTGTCTGTTTTTGTTTGTTTGTTTGTTTGTTTTTAGAGATGGAGTCTCTCTCTGTAGCCCAGCCTGGAGTGCAGTTTTGCGATCTTGGCTCATTGCAACCTCTGCCTCCCGGGTTCAAGCAGTTCTCCTGCCTCAGCCTCCTGAGTAGCTGGGACTACAGGCACACACCACCAGGCCCGGCTAAATTTTTTTGTATTTTAGCAGAGACGGGGGTTTCAGCATGTTGCCCAGGCTGGTCTCAAACTCCTGAGGTCAGGCAATCCACCAGCCTCGGCCTACCAAAGTGCTAAGATTACAGGCATAAGCAACCGTGCCCAGCCTGTGTTTGTCTGTTTTCTGTTTCCCTTAAGTAAGCCTCATGCAGGCTGGAGGGTTGGCTTTGTTTTTTCTGTTTTGTTAACAAGTCGACCCCTTTTTCCTAAACAGCAGTGCCTGACAAATAGTAGCTGCCCTGTGTATTTACTAAATGAGTGAGTGAATGAGTGAATTACAGAAAAATTAGAATTGAAGAAATTCAAAAAGGAAAATGGAGCATTTGCTTACCACACCACACAGCAATTGCATTTCTAGCGATTTTAATCAAGAGGAATGAAAATATATGTCCATGAAAGTAGTTTTATGTGAATCTTCATAGCAAGCTTATTTAAAATAGGCAAAAACTAGAAGAGATCCAAATAGCTATCCATAGGAAAATGATCAACAAGCTGTGGTATAGCCAAACAATGAAACACTACACAGCAATCAAAAACGAGAAACAGCTGAATGAAGCAGGCAGGTCGTTCATTAGTCTGATGACTAGAAGGGGCGGGAGGGCAAGGGCACTGCTAGGATGCTGGAAATGCTCTGTCTCGATTGTGTTCCTGGCTGTGTGGTGTGTACACTTGCCGAAGGTACTGAGTATATCTTTAATTTGGGTACATTTTAGGGCCTCAATGAATGTCATTCAAAACTAATTTTAAAAGGACATTTGAGAATTAGAGCACTTCTCATCTCCATCCTCCCACCCCTTATCCAAAACTTTAGCTTCGATCTGTTCACAGCACGCAGCCTCGCAGGTATCTCCTTGCTGTGCACCTGGAGTCATGGTTTCCTTGTGGGTTTTGCAGTCAGCTGGTGGCTTAACGGTCCCCCAGGGGCCAAACTGCCAACGGATTAAAGTCCAATATCTCAGCAGCACAGCATGGCCTCCACAGCCAGCCCTGCCCACCTCCCTATGCCAACAGCTGGTCCTTCCCAGCTCTGCCCTGCAAGCAGCAGTGTGGCCCAGGTGGATCTTCCAAGTCCCCACTAGTGTAAGTGTGTTGGCAAACCAGCAACCCCCGCGTTGCCAGGACACTGGGTAGATAGATGCAGAGTCTCAGCCCTGCACAGACACTCTGATGCAGAATCTGCACCGTAGCGTGATCTCCGGGTGCTTTGGATGCACAAGTTTGAGAAGCACTGAGCTAACCTTTCTGAGCTTCAGATGTATCTTCTGCAAATGGTAACCATCTCTTCTGCCTTCCTGGCTCCTATGAGGGTTGAGTGAGGTAATGCTACACACAGCCCACTGAGTAGGATTCAATGAACATCCACCTCCTCCCTCTTGTCCCAGTGCCTGGTCATTCCTCCTTAGCCTCAGACCTGCCATCATTCCTGGCTAGAAAAGAGGCTTGGTGGTAAACCAGAATGTCTTCCCTGGAGAGCTGGGCATCAAACCTCACAAGGCAGAAAAGCTCATTGGAAACCCCAGAGCACACAGCCAGCAGGGCTATCTGGCAGCCTCTCGTTGCACACTCCTCAGCCCGCCATATGCTAATAATAGAAAACACATTTCCATATTAATCACAATGTAGCATTTCCAGTTGGGTCATTGTCCCCAATGTGTCACCTCTCTCTGAGGATGCAAATTAGATCTCTGTCCCCAAAAGTCATCATTATTCCTCTGCCTGCTAACATAAGACAGACATACCTTGGATGGGACGTGGCAAGGCATCAGAGAAAGGAGAATATTCACACCGCCTTCCTCTCCCTGTCTTCCCCAATTTCTCTTCCCATTCTCCTCTCTCCCTGTTTATCCTCCTCCTCCTGCTCCAGCTCCTCCTCTCCTCCACCTGCCACGGCATTTCTCTGGAGAAAAGGCTTTCCCTCTGGGTCATCTCCAATAACTCACAGGACAGAGTGGGGATTAGATCCCATCTGACAGTGAGTGCTCTGGGCTGCGTACCCTGTTGTGCCGGGGCAACCCCTTCTCTCTCAGGAACCCAGGCTCCTCTTTGGTCCTGCCCTGACAGCCCAGGGGAAGCCTCACATTCTGACAGAGAACAACCACAGCCACGATAAGGACCACAACGCCTGCCACTGCCTATCCTCCTATTCCTGCTGCTCCTCAGAGCACAATGCACCACTTCCTTTGTGCCAGATAATTCCCTAGGTCCTTCATACACGGTCCTCAAAGCCACCCCAGGGCAAGGCGAAAACTCTCCACTTTACAGGTGACAGCCCACCCTTGGCCCAAATTCATGTGTTGGTGAGAGGCCCAAACAGCTTCCAGCCCGAAACGCTGAGCTGGGAGCCAGGCGACACCAGGTGTACTGGTCGGCTTCACCCTCTGCAATCTGAGGGCACTGATCCTGGAGAGCTGTGGCCTGATGCAGGAGTGGGGATGGGCATGCAGGACTCCAACATCTGCCTCCCTTCCCAAGTAACCTGGGGTCTGCCGGGCACGTCACAGTGCTGACCAGCATAGCACCGGTTCTCTGAGCCCCCAAAGAACCCTCTCCTGGGCGTGGCCCCCTTGTGTGTGAGAGGGCATGAAGGTTAATGCAAGACAGTGGCAGTTCCCCCCAGGAAACTGGAGCCAGATGGAGAACATGAGAGCAAGTCACTGCTTAGATATCCAGCATCCAGAGACAGCATCGCCGGCACTCCGAGCAGTAATTGGCATTAAGAGAGGCTTGGAACTGCAAACTAGTGATTTTCAATTGGTATTTTTAAAAAGTAATTGACATTAAGTGCTGTTAGGAGCAGCAAACTAGTGATTTGCAAATGACATTCAATAAGAAATCATTTATGCCCATTGATATTAAATAGGCACAAGCTTGTGGTGCACCAGGCGGGGCAGGGAGGAGAAGGAGCCGAGGCCCAGCTGGGTCACATGAGGCTGTAGAGAAGAGATCTCACACTGCGGGCTCATTCCTTCCTTTGCAGCCCCACAGACCACACAGGAAGAAGAAGCCCTCTGAGCTCAGGCTGTGTTCCCCACACCACAGCCCCTGGGCTTCCTCTCCTCCCGCCCTCCCTGCCAACCTCCTCCCAGCTACAGCCGTTGTCTAACTCTGTCCCTCATCAGTTCCTCCTACCCCGCTCAGGGCTCTCGGGTCTCAGTGGAGTCACCCACCCAGGCGACTTAAGCTGCTCCTGGGCCTCCCATGTGGTTCACCATATCACTCCATCTCGCCCCCTGGACAGACTCTTCAAGGCCAGGGAACAAGGGAATGAACCAGGATGCATCCTATGGGAAATCTGGAAAGGGAATCAAAGAATGAATGTGAATGGTCTGCAAATGATCTTTGGCTAGAGAGTCTGGGAATGGAGGACACCAGGGGCCAGAGGTGGTAGCTTCACCCCCACGTCCTAAGCTGGGATGTGGCTGGTGCAGAAGTATCCTGGGACTCCTGACACCCTGCACAGGATGTCCAGCATCCCCCCCACCTCCAGCACTGCCACAGATATCTCCAGTGACTCTGTGTGTGTGTGTGTGTGTGTGTGTGTATACGAGGAAGAGAGGAGAGAATAAGAGCAAGAGAGAGACAGACTGGGAGAGAGAGATTCCTCCAGGTAAGAGCTGGAGCTGGGAACGCAAACCTGTGGCTATGACGGGGCCTGTGAAGAGAGTACCACATACCGCCCTGAAGAGGCTGAACCCTGTGAATAGAGTCCCTGGCCCTCAACGAAAATTCTCTTGTTCTTTGCAGGGCAGGAAAACAGAGAGGCACCACAATTCAGGGGGCCCTTAACTCTGAGCAAGTCAGCACTGAACCACGTGGTGGAGGCTGGAAGGTTTTCCTGATTGCACAGCATACCCCAGGAGCAGGGCACTCCAGGAAAAACCATTGAATTTTCTGCCCTCCTGGCAGGAAGAGGACTGAGTAGACTTGAATTTGAGTTTAGACAAATAAAGAATTGTGACATCTATAGAGCAGAGATAGAACAGACAATAGAAAAACAAGAGAGGAAAATCAATAAAACCAAAAGTTGGCTTTTAGAAAAGATCAACAAAATCGACAAGCTTTTAGCTGGCTTGACTAAGAAAGAAAAAAAGAAGAATCAAATTCATGCTGGGAAAACTGGAAACCCACATGCAAAAGAATGAAGCTAGATCCTTACCTAACACCGTATACAAAAATTAATTCAAAATGGATCGAAGACCTAAATGTAAGACCTAAAATTATAAAACTCTTAGGAGAAAACATAGGGCAGAATCTTCATGAAATGACTTGGCAAGGAGTTCTTGAATATGTCTCCAAAGGTACTGGCAACAAAAGAAAAAAATAGACAAATTGGACTTCATGAACATTAAAAAGTTTTGTGCATCAAAAGATGCTGTCAACAGAGTAAAGAGGTGACCCGCAGAATAAGAGGAAACATTTGCAAGTTGTAGATCTGGTAGTGATTAATATTGAGAATATACACATTTTTAAACTTTTAAAACTCAACAAACACAACAAAAAAACAAAATTATTCAAAAATGAGCTCTCCTCATGCTGGTCTTGAAATTAATTTCAGAAAAAATAAATTAAATTAAAATTATTCAAAAATTGGCAAAGACTTACATAGACATTTGTCCCGAAAAGATATACAAATAAGCACACAAAAATATGTTGAACCTCATTAGTCATTAGAGAAATGCAAATCAAACCACGATCAATGAGATTCCATTTCGTATCCATCAGGATGCCTATTATTTACAAAACCAAACAAAAACAAACAAAACCCATAAAATAACAAGTGTTAGTGATATGGAGAAATTGGAACTCTTGGGAGTTGGAATGTAAAATGGTGCAGCCACTGTGGAAAACAGTTTGGTTGTTCCTCGAAAAGTCAAAATTAGAATTACCACATGATCTAGCAATTCTACTTTCATATATCTACTTAAAACAATTGAAAGCAGGGCCTGGAACACATTTGTATAACAATGTTCATAAGCGCATCATTTACAATAGCCAAAAAATAGAAGCTACCCAAGTGTCCTTTGATACATGAATGGATAAATAAAAGGTGGTGTATCCATAGAATGAAATATTATTCAGCTTTAAAAAGGAAGGCTGAGTGCAGTGGCTCACACCTGTAATCTCAGCACTTTAGGAGGCTGAAGCGGACCGATCACCTGAGGTCAGGAGTTTGAGACCAGCCTGACCAACAGTGTCCTGGTCTCTACTAAACCCCATCTCTACTAAAAATACAAAAATTAGCAGGGCATGGTGGCAGGCACCTATAATCCAAGCTACTCAGGTGGCTGAAGCAGGAGAATTACTTGAACTCAGGAGGTGGAGGTTGCAGTGAGCCGAGATAGCACCATTGTACTCCAGCTTAGGTGACAAGAGCAAGACTCTCTAAAAAAAAAAAAAAAAAAAGGAAGAAAATTCTGAAACATGCTACAACATGAATGAATCTCAAGCACATTATGCTAAGTGGAATAAGCCAGTCACAAAAAAAAAAGTACTGTATGATTCCACTTACATGAGGTACTTAGAGTAGTTAAAGACATAGAATCAGAAAGTAGAAGGGTGGTTGCCAGGATCTGGGGAATGAGGAGTTATTGTTTAATGGGTTCAGTTTTGCAAAATGAAAAGTGTTCTAAAGATGGATGATGGTGATGGTTGCACAATAATATGAATGTACTTCATGCTTCTGAACTGTATACTTAAAAACAGTTGGCCTGGTGTGGTGGCTCACACCTGTAATCCCAGCACTTTGGGAAGCTGAGGCGGGCAGTTCATGAGGTCAGGAGATCGAGACCATCCTGGCCAACATGGTGAAAGCCTGTCTGCTAAAAATACAAAAATTAGCTGGGCGTGGTGGTGTGTGCCTATAATCCTAGCTACTCAGGAGGCTGAGGCAGGAGAATCACTTGAACCAGGGAGTCAGAGGTTGCAGTGAGCCAAGATCGTGCCACTGTACTCCAGCCTGGTGACAGAGTGAGACTCTGTCTAAAAAAAAAAAAATAGTTAAGATAGTAAACTTCATGTTATGTATATTTACCACGATAAGAAAATGGGAGGGGGGAAGAATTATGACATCTCTTCTGTATCAAAGAGCTTGGGGAGTAAGATTCTTAGCTTCTATAAATGTGTAATAATTTATTTGTCCATGCAACTATTGCTATCTTTAGGTTGTTTTATTTTTCTCTATTAAAAATAATTATAATATTAGTCATAAACTTTTGTATTTTAATATCCTTAGTATAAGTTCCTAGGTATATAACTACTGGGTCAAAAAACATGGAGGCTTCTGATATATGTTGTAAAACTACATCCAAAACACACATACAGACACACACATACACATATATATAATCTTTTTTAAAAAATTTAAGCCCCTGGTAATTGTTCTGAGCACATACAGAAAATGAAAAGATATTTATTCAATAAAATTGACTAAATCTTGGTAACAACAGCAAGAGTCTGTGACAGTTGAGCCACAGCCTGCCCCCTTCCTCTTTCTCAACCAGCCCAGCATGACAGAAGCTCCACCCTGGGTAGGCATTGTGAAGAACACAGGGTTCCTTTTCCCCCTAGCTATTACTTCAGTTATATCATTAGGCTTTGTGTCCCCAACCAAATCTCATCTTGAATTGTAATCCCCAGGTGTTGAGGGAGATACCTGGTGGGAGATGATTGGCAATTTCCCCCATGATGTTCTCGCAATCGTTAGTGAGTCCTCACGAGATCTGATGGTTTTATAAGGCGCTCTTTCCCCTTGGTTTCCTTCATTGGCTCTCTCGCCTGCTGCCGCAGACGTGCCTGCTACCCCTTCTGCCATAATTGTAAGTTTCCTGAGGCCTCCTCAGCCATGTGGAACTGTGAGTAAATTAAATCTCTTTTCTTTATAAATTACCCCGTCTCGGGCAGTTCTGTGTAGTAGTATGAGAAGCGACTAATACATTCAGGATGACAGTATCTCTCTGAAAGGGGCAGGCCAGCAGCACTTCTCTCCCCACCAGCTCTGTGTTGCAAAACCCAAATCCCAGGCAAATGTAGATCAGGGGTTCTGTTCCCCTACCCAGCCCCAGCTTATAGAGGCTCTATCTCAATGAAGTAGGACAACAATAGTAGGGCCCCAATTGTCCTAATGCCAATTCACTGGTAGGGTAGAGGTTCCATGCCCTACAGGAGATGCAAACCAAGAAAACCAGAAGCTGCCTCTGCTACCCAACACACTGAATGTAAATCAGAGGTGTCATTCTAAGAGAAGTGAGCCACTATTTCCCCCAGCTCTGAAATAGTGGCATAGAGGTTTTACCCAGGGGAGAAACAGGCTATAAGAACAGAGAGCTCTAAAGATTCCCTTCAAAGGAATTGACTTTATTTTGAGTATGAGAAAGCTTAAGGCTAAGTGAACGCTCTAAAACAATGGAGATTTTGACAATAAGCATCTAAGAGAAGTATGGTAGCTCCATGAAAGCAACAAGCTAACCCATAGATCAGCTAGTTTACCTGAAAGAACCAGAAAAGAGACAGCTAAGAATAGCCCTCCTAGGGTCAGAATAAAATTTCCAGACTGACTCAGAAACTCTCCCTAAAGAGGGACCCACAGTTAATTTTAAATTAATGTGAAGCAACTTATGGCAAGGCTACTGTTGAAAACAATAAGGCAGTCAGCAATTAGTACAGTTTAATAGGTGGGTGTAATATCAACAGAGACAGGCAACTGAAAAGAGAGATAAGAGAGAGCCTTGTTAAATTCACCATCATCAAGTACAGTAAAAGAGACAAAAATTTCATTAGAGGGACTCAGCACTATAGTTTAATTGAAAGAATAAAAAAATCAGTGAACTTAAAGATAAATCAATTAAAATTATGTAACCCCAAAAACATGAAAAAAATGGTGAAAAATAAATAGAACCTTGAAGAAATGTGGGTGAACATTAAGCACACAAAACATACATACACATTATGGAAGAAACAGAGGAAGAAGAAAGATAGAAATAAGCAGAAAAAAATATTTTAAGTAATAACAATTGAAATTGAAAATTTCCTAAACTTGAAGGAAATCATTAATCTACTCATCAAAGAAGTTCAAAGAACTCCAAGTAGAATAAATGCAAAAAAAAAAAAAAAAAGATAGGCCGAGTGGGGTGGCTCACACCTGTAATCCCAGCACTTTGGGAGGCTGAGGCAGGTGGATCACGAGGTCAGGAGATCGAGACCATCCCGGCTAACATGGTGAAACTCCGTCTCTACTAAAAATACAAAAAAAAATTAGCTGGGCATGGCGGGGGGTGCCTGTAGTCCTAGCTACTTGGGAGGCTGAGGCAGGAGAATGGCATGAACCCAGGAAGCGGAGCTTGCAGTGAGCCAAGATTGCACCACTGCACTCCAGCCTGGGCGACAAAGCAAGACTCTCTCTCAAAAACAAAAACAAACAAAAAAAAAGATACACCCAGTGATATGATTTGAATATTTGTCCTTTTCAAATCTCATGTTAAAATGTAATCCCCAGTGTTGGAGATGGGCCTGGTGGGAGGTGTTTGGGTTATAGGGACAGATTCCTCATGAATGGTTTTGTGCTATCCTTGCAATAGTGAGTGAGTTCTTGTGAGACCTGGTTGTTTAAAAGTGTGTGGCACCTTCCCCCTTGTTCTCTTGCTCCTGCTCTTGCCATGTGATGTACCAGCTCCCTCTTTTCCTTCCACCATGATTGGAAGCTTCTTGAGGCCCTCACCAGAAGCTGAGACAGCATGCTTACTGTACAGCCTGTAGCAACATGAGCCAGTTAAACTTCTTTTTTTTATAACTTACCCAGCATCATGTATTTCTTTAGAGCAACACAAAAACAGCCTAATACAGAAAATTGGTACCAGGAGTCAGGTATTGCTAAAAAAGATACCTGAAAACGTGGAAACAACTTTGGAACTAGCAGAGGTTGGAAGAGTTTAGAGGGGTTGAAAGAAGATAGGAAGATGATGGAAAGATTGGAACTTTTTAGAGACTGGTTAAATGGTTGTGATCAAAATGTTGATAGTGATATGAGCAGTAAAGTCCAGGCAGACAAGGTCTCAAATGAAAATAAGGAACTTATTGGGAACTGAAGCAAAGGTCACTCTTGTTATACCTTAGCAAAGAATTTGGATGCATTGTGTTTACGCCCTAAAGATGTACAGAAGGTTGAGCTTAATTTCCCAAGAAATTTCTAAGAAGCAAGGTGATCAAATGTGGTCTGGCTGCTTCTAACAACGTATGCTCAGATTCAGGAGCAAAGAAACAACTTAAAGATGGAACTTATATTTAAAAGGGAACCAGAGCGTAAAAGTTTGGAAAATATGCAGCCTATCCATGTGGTAGGAAAGAAAAGCCCATTTTCAGGGGAAGAATCCAAGAGGACTATGGAGCAACAAGAGATATTAGCACAACTAAAAAAGAACCAAGTACTAACATTCAAGATAATGACAGAAATGTCCCAAAGACATTTTGGAGATCTTCTAGGCAGTCTCTCACATCACACGTCCAGAGGTCTAGGAGGAAACAATAGATTTGTGGACAAGGCCCATGGCCCCACTGCCCTGCCCAACCTTGGGACACTACTCACTGCATACAGGCTGCTCCAGCTCCATCCTTGGCTCAAAGCACTCTAGGTACAGCTTGGGCCACCACTTCAGAGGGTATAAGCCATAAGCCTTGGCAGCTTCCATGTGGTCTTAAGCCTACAGGCACACAGAATGCATGAGTGAAGAAGGCTTGACAGCTTCCTCTTAGATTTCAGAAAATGTATGAGAAAGGCAGGGTCTCCAGGCAGAAGACTCATGCAGGGGCAGAACCACCACAGAGAACCTCTACTAGGGATGTACAGAGGCAAAATGTGGGATTGGGGCCTCCACATAGAGTGCTCACCAGGTCACTGCCTAGTGAAGCTGGGGGAAGGGGGTCATCACCCTCCAGACCCAAAAATGGTAGAGCTACAAGCAGTTTGCAACTTCAGTGTAGAAAAGTCACAGACACTCAACTCCATCTTGTGATGAGCTGCACCCAGGGAAACCATAGAAGTAGTGCTGCCCAAGGCCTTGGGAGCCTACTCCTTGCACCAGGATGCAGGACATGGAGTCAAAGGAGATTATTTTGGAGCTTCAAGATTTAATTACTTTCCTACTGGGTTTCATACTCACATGGGTCCTATAGCCCCTTTCTTTTGGCCAATTTCTCCCTTTTAGAACTGAGATGTTTACCCAAAGCCTATACTCCCATTGTATATTGGAAGTAAATAAATTATTTTGATGTTACAGGCTCTTAGATAGAAGGAGATGAGTCTCAGATGAGACTTAGGACTTTGGACTTGATGCTTAAATCAGTTAAAACTTTGTGGGCTGTTGGGAAGAGATGACTATATTTTGCAATGTTAGAAGGACATGAGACTTGGGGGGCCAGGGGAAAATTGATATGGTTTGGATATTTGTCCCCTCCAAATCTCTTGTTAAAATGTAACCTCCAGTATTGGAGGTGGGGCCCAGTGGGCTGTGGATAATGGGGGTGGATCACTCATTAATAGCTTGGTGCTATCCTCATGATACTGAGTTCTTGTGAGACCTGGTTGTTTAAAAGTGTGTGACACTTCACTGCTCATTCTCTTACCTCTGTTCTCAGTATGTGGTGACAAAGTGGTGCGCGGAGGCTGCTCCCCCTTTGTCTTCTGCCATGATTATAAGCTTCCTGAGGCCCTTACCAGAAGCTGAGCAGATGTTGGCGCCATGCTTCCTGTACAGCCTGCAGAACTGGGAGGCAATTAAACCTCTAGTCTTTATAAATTGCCCAGCCTTAGGTATTTCTTTACAGCAATGCAAAAATGGCCTAATACACCCAGGCACACCGTAGTCAAAATGTTGAAAGACAAAGTAGCAACAGAAAAATTACTCATCAGTTAACAAGGGAACTACAATAAGATTAATAACTGATTTATCATCAGAAACAACAGAGGCCAGAAGAAAGTCAAATAACATCTGATATAATGAAGGAAAACAAGAAAAACTGTCAAGCAAGAATCATATGTCTGATAAAACTCTTCCTCAAAATTGAAGTTGAAATAAAGACATTCCCAGATAAAAATTAGAGAGAATTAGTTGCTTGCAGACTCTCTTGACAAAAAATACTAAAGGAAGGTTTTCAGATTGAAAGCAAGTGACCCCAGATGGTAATTCAAATGCACACCCACAAAAAAAGCACTGTTAAATTTTGTAATTATAAAATGCAGTAGAAATGCATAGTTCTTCTCCTAAATAATTCAAAATAGTATTGTATAAACATTGTGTATAATTAGATTGTTGAGCCTATAACATGTAGAACTGTAATTATGTTTGAAAATAACAGCACAAAGGAGGTGAGCAGGGCTGTACTGAAGTAAAGAAATGACACTATATGTCACTCAAATCCACAGAAATAAATGAAAAGAACCACAAATGGTAGCTAAGCGGGTTAATACAAAAAAACTCTGCAAGTAAATGTTCTTTCTCCTACTTTCCTCAGCTTTTTTCAAAAGATAAGATTATTTAAAATTATAAACAGGTTTTTTGGGTTCCTAACATATATTAATGTAATATATAACAATAGTATAACAAAAGGGAAGAGGAGAGACTAGATTTATATAGGAATAACATTTTTATATCATAACTGAGTATGTTAGTATAAATCTGAAGTGGATTCTGATAAGTTAAGATGTGTATGGTTAGCCCTAAAACCAACTACATCATTAAAAAGTCATTAAAGAAATGAAAATACTATACTCAAATATTTTCACTTAATACCAAAGACAGCAGTAAAGGAGAAATAGGGAAACCAAAACACGAGACATATAGAAAAAAAGATAGATATAAATCTATGTTAATAATGATATTAAATGAGAATAAATTAAACAGTTCAATCAAAAGGCAAAGATTTTCAAACTGGGTATATATACCTGGAGTTAGCCAAACTACAAAATATAACAGAGCAGTTCTCCACAAGATTGCCCTCACTTTTGACACCTACTACAAATTTGCGAGGTTCCTAAAACCACCCTCAGTTTCAATAATTCACAATAACAAATCAGAAAACTCACTGAAAACTATTATATTCCAATCATGGTTTATTACATGGAAAAGATACAGATTAAAATCAGCCAAAAGAAGAGACACATAGGGCAGGGTCTGGGAGCATTCCAAATGCAGACTTCCTGGTATCTTCTCCTTGTGGTGTCATAACACATTATTTTGCTGACACCAGTGTACAAAGTATTGCCAACCAGGAAATCTTACCTGAGCTTTAGTGTTCAGAGTTTTTATAGGGAGTTCATTATATGGGTATAATTGATTGATTGTTTGCCCACAAAGTTAAATTCAGTCTCCAGGTCAACTGATAGCCCAAATGACCCAAACACTCCCTCACTGTAAATAACGTGGTTGGTCTTTCTAGCATGGTCAGCCCCTAACCTAAGCCAAATGATTGGTCTTTCTGTTTTGGACAGCCACAACCCTAACACTGATGGGTGTGGCCAGCCCTAGTCTAAGATTTGGAGTAATTAGCTCCCAAGACAGTTCTTTCAAGTTTTATGTAGAGTATCTCCCAGAAGCTTAGGGCAAGGGCTAGACATTTTATCAGACAATGCCAAATTCTTTACCACACTAAATACACAGACACACACACAAACACACATATACATAATAATTACAAACATATGTGTACCTACCAACAAAACCCCAAAATACACAAAGCAAAAATTCACAGAATTACATACAATATTGACAAGTTACAATAGTAGTTGGAGAATCCAGTACCAAACTTTTGATAATAAATAGAACAACTAGGCAGATTAAGAAACAGAATAAATGAACAAAACACTATGAACCAATTAATAGATATCTATATAATACTCCACCCAACAATAAATAAACAAACATTACTTTCAGAATGAAACATTCTTCAGGACAGACCAAGTGCTAGGTTAGAATACAAGCCTCAATCAATTTATAAGAATTGAAATCATATAAATTATTCTCGCCCACTACAATGAAATGAAATTTCAAATCAAAAACAGAAAGAAATTTGGGAAATTTACAAATATGTGGAAATTAAACAGCATACTCCTAAATTACCAGTGTGTCAAAAAAGCAATCATAAAGGAAATTAGAAAATGCTTTCATGTAAAGGAAAATGAAGACATAATTTACCAAAAATGTTCAAGATGAAGCTAACGCAGTGCTCAGATGGAAAGTTGAAAGTGTAAATGTCCCAATTAAAAATACAGATCTTCGAATCAACAACCAAACCTTACCCTTTAAGATACCTGAAAATGAAAGGCAGTCTAAACCTAAACCTAGAAGAAGGAAAGAAACATAAAGATTATAATAGAAAATATTGAAATAGAGAATAAAAAACAACAGGGAAAATCAGCAAAATCAAAAGTTTATTCTTCGAAAAAATCAACAAAATTGACGAATATTTAGCTAGACTGATCAAAAGAAAAAAGAGAAGATTCAAATTGCAAAAGTCAAGAATTAAAGTGGCAGTATTACTATTGACCTTACAGAAATAAAAAGGACTGTAAGAGAATATTGTGAACAATGGTATCCAAACAAATCATATAACTTAGATGAAATGAACAAGTCCCTAGAAATACACAAAC
The DNA here is from genome assembly GCF_028885655.2 of Pongo abelii. Classification (NCBI taxonomy): domain Eukaryota; kingdom Metazoa; phylum Chordata; class Mammalia; order Primates; family Hominidae; genus Pongo; species Pongo abelii. Next base: position 19,180,754 of record NC_071996.2, read on the forward strand.
TACTGAAGCTAAAAAGAAAAAATAGAAGTTCTGAATAGATATACAATAAAGATATCAAATTAGTTACTGAAAAAATTTCCACAAAGGAAAACCTGAGCCTATTTACAAAATCTTTCCCAAAAACTAAAAAGAAAGGAATGTTTTCCAATTCATTGTATGAGATAGTATTGCCATAGTATGCCAACTATATAAAGTCTTCGCAAGGAAAGAAAATAACAGACCAATTTCTTTTTTGAATTTAGATACAAGAATCCTTAACCAAAACTGGGAACCTAAATCCAGACATATTTTTAAAATATCATACACCACTACTAAGTGGAATTTATGCTAGGAAGGTAAGGTTGTTTTAACATGTAAAAATTAGTTAATGTAATACACAATATCGATAGACTAAAGGACAAAAAACTCATGATCATCTGATCATCTGCATAGATGAAGAAAAAAAGAATTTGGCAAAAATCCCATACCCTTTCATGATAAAACCACTTACCACCTAGGAATAGAAGAAAACTTCCTCAATCTGATAACGGGTATTAGTGTTAAAACTCCAAAGCTAACATCACGCTTAATGTTAAAAGACTAAATATTTTTCCTGCAACACAGAAACAAGACAAAGATGTCTGCTGTCACCACTTCTATTCAAGATTGTACTGGAAGCCTAGCAAGGCAATTAGCCAAAAAAAGAAACAAGAAAAAAAGAAAAGTCATCCATATTATAAAGGCAGAAGTGAAACTATTTATGGTTTTGGATGACATATCCTTGAATATAGACAATTCTAAGGAACCCTTTCTCCAGATCTGCAGAACCATAAAATTATTTCGGTAAATGTTGCAGGGTACAAGATCAATATACAAAAATCATTTGTAATCCTATGTACTGGCAATGAACAATTCAAAAATGAAATTAAGATTGCATTCCATTTATAATAGCATCAAAGTGACAAAAATACTAAGGAATAAATTTAATGAGTGAACACAAAACTATGAAACATTGTTGAAAGAGATTAAAGAAGACCTAAATAGATTGAAAGATTTCCCACATTCATGAATCAGAAGACCTAATATTGTTAAGATGTCAATACTTCCCAAATTGATCTAAATTCAACGCAACGAGTTAGGTTTTTTGCAGAATTGACAATCTGATCCCAAAATTCATAAAGAAATTCCAGAAAGCCAGAATTTTCAGAACAATCTTTGGAGAAAAAGGAAAGATGTAGACTCCCATTTTATTATTTCAAAACTTACTATAAAGCTAATGAAGACAGTATGATATTGGCATAAGGATAGAAATATAGATAAATGGAATAGAATTCAAAGTCCAGAAATAAGCCTTTACATTTACAATCAAGTAATTTTTTACAATGTTGCCAAGAAAACTTAATGAGAAAAAGAATAAACTTTTCAAATAATAGTGCTGGGTCAGTTGGATATCGGCATGCAAAAGAATGAATTTAGTGTTATTTTTCACAGCATACAGTAAAGCTAAGTCAACTGGATCACAGACTTAAAACTAAGAGCTAAAATTATAAAAACATCTGGAAAAAATATAGTAGTAAACCTTCACAAACTTTGGTTAGGAAAAGCCTTCTTAGATATGACGCCAGAAGCACAAGTAAAGAAAGAAAAAATAGATAAATTGAACTTCATCAAAATTTAAAACTGATGCTTCAAAGGACACCATGAATGAAGTGAAAGGACAACTACATAATAGGAAAACATTTTTGCAAATCATGTATCTGATGAGGAGCTTCTATCTAGAATAGATAAAGGACTCTTATTATTCAATAATATAACACAAATAACCCAATCAAAAATCTAGGAAAAAGATCTGAATAGACACTTCTTCAAAGAAGATATGCAAATAGTGAGGAAGCACATAAAAGCATGCTCAGCATTATTAGCCATCAGGGAAATAAAATCAAAATTACACTTCACTCCCACTAGAAAGGCTTTAATTTAAAAAAAAAAAACAATAACAATTATCAACAGAGCTATCAGGAAGCTGGAATTTTCACTCATGCCGATGAGAATGTAAAATGGTGAAGCCACTTTGAAAAACAGCTTGGAAGCTTCCAAAACTGTTAAATACAGAATTACAATATTACCCAGAAATTCCACTCCTGGGTATATTTCATTTCCTTTGGATATATGCTGAGAAGTGGGATAGCTGGATTTTATGGTATTCAATTTTTAATTTTTTCAGGAACCTGTATAATGTTTTCTATAATGGCAATACCAAATTTACACTTGCACCAACAATGTACAAAAGTTCTCTTTTCTCCACACTCACATCAACACTTGTTACCTCTTATTTTTTGATAATAGCCATCCTAACAGATGTGGGAAATATCTCATTATGGTTTTGATTTGCATTTCCCTGATGATAGTAATATCGAACACTTTTACATATACCTTTTGGCCATTTGTATGTCTTTGAAAAATGTCTCTTCAAGTCCTTTGCCTGTTTGGAGAGGTTTTTTGTTTGCTACTGATTTGTATGAGTTCCTTAAATATTTTGGATATTAACCCCTCATCAGATATATGATTTACAAATATTTTCCCCCATTCCGTAGGTTGCCTTTACATTTTTTTATTGTTTCCTTTGCTGTGCAGAAGCTGTTTAGTTGATGTAGCACCACTTATTTATTTTTGTTTTTGTTGCCTGTGCTTTGGAGTCATTTTTAAAAATCATAGCCAAGATCAACGTCAAACAGCCCTTTCCCTATGTTTTCTTCTAATTTTAAGGTTTCGGGTTTTATTTTTGAGGCTTTAATCCATTCTGAGTTAATTTATCTGTATTGTGTAGGATAAGGGTTCGATTTTATTCTTTTGCATGTGGATATCCAGTTTTCTCAGCATCACTGAAGACAGTGTACTTTCCCCATTGTGTATTCTTGATGCCCTTGTCAAAGATTAGATGACTGTAGATGTGTGGCTTTATTTCTGGGTTTTTATGCCAGTATCATACTGTACTGTTTTCATTACTACAGCTTTGTAATATTGTTTGAAATTGGAAAAAGTGATGCTTTCAACTTTGTTCTTCTTACTCAAGATTGCTTTGGCTATTTGGGGTCTTCTATAGGCTCCATACAAATTTTAGGATTTTTTTTCTATTTCTGTAAGAAATGACATTGAAATTTTGATAGGGATTGCTTTGAATCTGTAGATAACTTTGGAAAGTATGAACACTTTAAGAACACTTTTTCTTCCAATGCATGAACACAGGATATCTTTCCATTTATTTATGTCTTCTTCAACTTCTTCATCAATGTCTTATAATTTTAGTATATAGATTTGTTCACTTCCTTGGTTAAATTTATTTCAAAGTATTTTATTATTTTGATGCAATTGTAAATGGGATTGTTTTCTTAATTTATTTTTCAGATAATTTGCTATTAGTATATGAAAATGCAACTGATTTGTGTATGTTGATTTTGCATCTCACACCTTCACTGAAGGCATTTATTATTTTAAACACTTATTTGGTAGATTCGAATGGTGTTCTGTACATAAGATCACATTTTCCACAAACAGAAACAATTTTACTTCTTCCTTTCCAATTTGGAGGCATTCTGTTTCATTTTCTTTCCTGATTGCTCTGGCTAAGACTTCCAGTACTGTGTTGAATGGAAGTGGTGAGAGTGGGCATCCTTGTCTTGTTCCTGATCTTAGAGAAATAGCTTTCACCTTTTTATGGTTAAGTATGATGTTAGCTATAAGCTTGTTATATATGGCCTTTATAACATTGAGGAGTATTCCTTCTATAGCTAATTTGTTGAGAGTTTTTCTTATAAAAGAATGCTAAATTTTCTCAAATGATTTTTCTGCATCTATTGAAATGATCATACCATATGCACAAATTTTTATTCCTCATTCTGTTAATGTGGCATATGGTGTTTATTGATTTGCATATGTTAAATCACCCTAACAACCTAGAGATAAATCCTGCTTGATCATTGTGTATGATCTTTTTAATGTGCTGTTGAATTTGGGTTACTAATACTTTGTTGAGAATTTTTGTACCTAGGATCACCAGGGATATTGTCTTGTAATTTCTTTTCTTGTAGCGTCCTTTTCTGGCTTTGCTATGAAGATAATGCTGACCTCATAAAATGAGTTTGTAAGTGTTCTCTGCTCTTCAATTTTGTGCAAGACTTTGAAAATGATTGGCCTGAATTCTTCTTTAAATGTGTGTAGAATTCACACATGAAGCTATCTCATCCTGGGATTTTCTTTGCTGGGAGGTTTTCTACTTGTTAGGATTTTTATATTTTCATGATTCAGTCTTGGTAGATTGTATGTTTCTGGGAACTTTTTCTAGGCTATCTAATTTGTTGGCACATAATTGTTCATAGTATTCTCATGAGCCTACAATTTCTGTGGTATCAGTTGTAATGTCTCTTCTTTCATTTACAATTTTATTTATTTGAGTCTGTTCTTTCTTTTTATTTATTAGTCTAGCTATACACTTGTAAATTTTATTTATCCTTTCAAATTATCAACTTTTAGTTTTATTGATCTTTTTCATTGTCTTTTTAGTCTATTTTTAATTTATTTCTGCTCTAATCTTTATTATTTCTTTCCTTCTGCTTTGTCTCAAGGTATTTTTCAATTTACCTTTTGATTTCTTTTTTGACCCTTCAGTTGTTCAGGAGTAAATTGTTTAATTTCCATGTATTTATGAATTTTCCAGTTTTCCTCCAGTTATATCAGTATACAAATTATATCTCAAAAAAGCTGGAAGTTTTTTTTAATGAGACATACATACAAAGGCTAACTGTTCAATTTTTGGCCCATTCACATGTAGGACAATTTTTTTACTCTTATGCAAAATTGCTCTGTTTACAGTAGATCAATAAACTAATCTGTCTTAATATGTTTGAAATTATTCAGATACAATGTGTATAAAGGTAACAGTTAAGCTCTGAAAGTGAAAACTTTATGTATTACAGATAATCTAAAGCAAAACAGTGAGGTAGTTTCATATATTTGTAACAGAGTTAAATTGTTTTGTCGGCCAGGTGCTCACGCCTATAATACCAGCACCTTGGGAGGCTGAGGCGGACAGATTGCCTGAGCTCAGGAGTTCGAGACCAGCCTGGCCAACATGGCGAAACCCCCTCTCTACTAAAAAAATACAAAAAATTAGGCGGGCGTGGTGGCATACGCCTGTAGTCCCAGCTACTTGGGAGGCTGAGGTGGAGAATCACTTGAACTGGGAGGTGGAGGTTGTAGTGAGCTGAGATCACACCACTGCATTCCAGCCTGGTGAGAGAGCAAGACTCCATCTCAAAGAAAAAAAAAATGAATTTATGTCCTTTGCAGCCACATGGATGCAGCTAGAGGCCACTATTCTAAGCAAATTAACACATGAACAGAAAACCAAATACCTCATGTTCTGACTTACACATGGGAGCTAAACATTGGGTACTTATGGACATAAAGATAGCAACAATAGCCACTGGGAACTACTAGAGTGGAGAGGGAAGGAAGGGAGTAAGGGTTGAAAAACTACCTATTGGATACTGAGAGGTGAAGCCAACTGGACTTCCTGGGTCGAGTGGGGACTTGGAGAACGTTTCTGTCTAGCTAAAGGATTGTAAATGCACCAATCAGCACTCTGTAAAAACGCACCAATCAGCGCTCTGTGTCTAGCTAAAGGATTGTAAACGCACCAATCAGCACTCTGTAATACTCGCAGCAAAGGTCCACGAAGGTCTGTGGCTTCACTCCTGAAGTCAGCAAGACTACAAACCCATCAGAAGGAAGAAACTCCAGACACATCTGAACATCAGAAGGAACAAACTCCAGACACACCATCTTTAAGAGCTGTAACACTCACCGCAAGGGTCTGTGGCTTCACTCTTGAAGTCAGCAAGACCAAGAACCCACCAGAAGGAGTAAATTCCAGACACAATACTATGCTCAGTACCTGGGTGATAGGATCAATCATTTCAAACCTCAGCATCATGCTGTATACCCATGTAACAAGCCTGCATAAGTACCTCCTGAATCTAAAATAAAAGTTGAAATTATTAAAAAAAGAATAGAATAAAATAAACATCAATGACAATAATCACTTGTCTCACATCTCACCAGTACCATCTATTTTTTTCATTATTGTTTTTTAAGCCTATATCAGCTTAATAGGTGAAAAATACTTTTGAAAAAAACTTTCATGCATTTGAGCTAGAACATTTTTTCCAAGTGTCTATTAATAAGTTATTTAAACATCTTTTTCCTATTTGAAATACTATAGTCATAGATTTGTTTGAAGTTTCTTTGTAGTAGTGCTCATATATATTTAATTTTGCATCTTGATTTTAAAAACAATAGTTTAACATAACATCAATTTGTATGTGATCTCAAATAAGCTTAATTTTAACTGCTATGTAACTGCCTTTTCATGGTTATATAACAGATTACTGAATTATTTCTCTGATACTAAGCATTTTATTGTCTTTTCTTACACACACACATACACATATGCCAGCAATGACAATAATGCTCTTGTCATGAAACTATGTCTACGTTTAGGTTATTTATCTAGAAAGATGACTAGAAATGAAAATGCTGATGCTAAAATATGAATTTTTCTCTATGCTTAACACAACTTACCTTCCAAAAGGCTTGTATTATATTAATTCCCCCATTTCCCCCAAATCCTCCATTTCCCCCAAATCTTGAGTGCTTTGAATATTACCCGTTTAAAAAGAAAATACACGTATATTCTTAATGACAAGAAAATCAGCTGGTCTAAAGAAACCTATAAGAGAGACCTGCACCACTGCGTTACACTATGTGTAATCAACCAGCAGATTGTTTGCGTCTTTACACCCTGTCTCTGCTCAGGGCAGAGTCCACTCTTGTGCTGCTCACACTGACCACACACTACACTGCACAGCTTCTGAGGAGATGGTCAGTCCTAGGATGTGATGCGCCTTCTATCGGTGGCTGGTTCTGGACACCTGCTTCCAGTGCCATGCTCTAAACAAGGAACGCATTTTCCCAGTGACATGGGTAGCTTTAGGCAGCGTGCCAAGCATATCCTGGTATTGGCTCCTCCCAGAACAGCACGTACAAACTGAAGGTAAGGGACAAAAGGGCCCTTCTTCCAGATCATTCTAAAACCTGTTCTTGGAGTTTCTTGCCACAGCCTCCACAGTGATTTCCACATGTCCGGCAACAGGAAGAGAAGGAAAAAATCAACCACATGCTTCACCACAGAGCACCCCTGAATGGACCCTGGAGCTGGGGCAGAAAAGTGTTCGTCAGAAGAAAACAGCCTTTCATCAGAGACAGCGCCTGAGAGACACGTGTTCACCCCGTTTTCTGCAACTTAGAGTAACATTCCCTACAAATGTGCTGAAGAGCATCTTCAGAGGAAAGAGCAGTGTGGCTGAGCACCATGCGCAGCCTAATTGGAAGAGTATTTCTGGAAGAGCACACCATATGCTTTACATTTGCATCCTGTCTATAAATATCCCAGGAACAACTTGAGTCCATAAATACTGTATCCAGAATGCTTTGCTGGAAACATATTTCACTGCTCAGTCGTCTGTTTACCAATGTGACTGTTCCTTGCCCCACTCGTCGTGCAGAATCATCCCCAAGGTCGGAGTCATGTTGGGAAGTGAGTGGGTGCCACAGAGCCAAGGGGGGCCAGGCAGCCTCTCCTCTGTGCCATTTGCTTTGGTCTTCTCCCCCATCCGGCTCTCAGGCCACCTCCAGGTGGAAAGTGACAGAGGATACCTCCTTAGCAAAAGCCTGGATAAGAACACATGGAATCTTTAATGAAACCCTAAAGAGACTGCAATAAGGGAAGAGCCCTGTGCATTTGCAGAGCTAACCTTTATCCAGAGTATCCATGTGCCATGGACAGTGCAGGAGCTGTCTTCACTGTGAATCTGTTCTGCTGGAATTACGTTTATTCTGCCAATGAGAAAACCAGGACTTGACAAGATTAAGAATCTCACCTTGTGAACAAGCCAGGATTCTGACCTGGAGTTTATATCAAGCCACACTCATAACAGGTGGCGAGACTGGCAAACCCCGAGGCATGGCTGTCCATCTGCCAAAGGATTAACCACCATTTGCGGTTTGAAAAAGTGACTTTATAAGCACACTCTTATTCTCTACTTAGAGTTCCTAGGAAAGGGATTTGGGGGAGATGTCAGTGGCTCTATTTTTCAGGCAAGAAAAGTGAGGCTCAGAGAGACTTACGGATACACAGTTAGTAGAGAGTAGATTTAGGAGTTGAATTTTGATTTGCCAACTTCTATTTCAATGTCCTTTCCACATGCTTAGGACACAGATGTTATTTAGGAGAAGCAAATAATCAAGCCCTGACCAGCCCGTAGCATCTGAGAACACATCCAGGAGTCAGGTTGACTTTCAGGCCCCATGCTCTGTGCATGGGGCACCAGGTTTGGGCTGCTTTGATGGTCAGCAGGTGTGAAAGCCAAAAGCCTGTGGCATGGAGTTCTACCAAGAACAGGCAGCCCCACAGAGGGAACGTGCTAGGAACTTTCTAGATGCCTGGGGAGAGGTCCAAGTGGAAGAAAAAAGGGGACATAAAGAATGATTTGTCGAGTTAACCCTGTAGTATTTTCCACTCTCCACAACTGAAGCGCTGGGAGGGCAGGGGCAGTCTGTCTCCTTCACTCCAGCATGCCAGCTGCGGTACAGTCACTTCTGAATGCATGAATGAGGCAAACCCTGCAAGACCCGCATGCTGCCCGACAGCCACTGGGTGCTGCATGTTACCGCACCAAAGAGTGTCAGGGCTAAAGTGTTCGCCATGGCCACAGGCAGGGGCCAGAGACCAGATGGCAACGCTGAGGGGCAGCATCATCCCAGGGGAGGCCCGAGGCCAGCACACACAGGGTCAGGAGGAGCCTCAACTATCCTTGCAAAAGTAAACAGCGGCTGGGCACAGTGGCTCATGCCTGTAATCCCAGCACTTTGGGCGGCTGAGACAGGTGGATCACCTAAGGTCAGGAGTTCGAGACCAGCCTGGCCAACATGGTGAAACCCTGTCTCTACTAAAAGTACAAAAATTAGCCGGGCATGGTGGCAGGTGCCTGTAATCCCACCTACTCTGGAGGCTGAGGAAGGAGAATTGCTTGAACCCCGGAGGTGGATGTTGCAGTGATCCGAGATCGTGCCACTGCACTCCAGCCTGGGCGACAGAGCAAAACTCCATCTCAAAAAAAAAAAAAACAAAGAAAAAGAAAAAAAGAAGTAAACAGCATGACCCACTGAGCCTGTCCACACTGCCAGTCCACACACAAAGGCCAGCTTCATCCAACGGGGTTTCCAGGGCACAGGCCCCTGCTCGCACAGCCTGACATTCTAGGGGGAAGCAGCAATGAACAAGAAACCCACAGGGACATTTCATGTGGACTTGGTGCCATGAAGAAAAACAGAGTTAGGTGCTGGAAAACTCCTGGCAGGCAGGCGTGTGAGCCGGGCAGCAGGACGCCTCTCTCAGAAGGGGACACTGGCAGGGAGAGGCACTCCTGGGGTCAGCCTGCCGGGTCAGAAACACAAGGAAGTTTCAGGTGGCCACAGTAGAGCAAGTGAGGTGGAGAAAGAAGCCAGAGCTGTCTGGCCGCATCGTGGTGAGTCTCAGGAGTCACAGGCCAGGCCTGGCACCTTCCTCCAACTGTGAGGGGACCTGAGGAGTGAGGGTAGACAGCCTGCAGCCTGCTTTTCTACGGCCATGCTGGCTCTGCTGGGAAATAGGCTCCAGCAAGCATCTGCAGCCCCTTCACTTACTAGAAATTTTTGGACCCACTGAGGGTTTTCCCACATGCTCCTGCCTTTCCGGGCTGTTCTTTAACAACCTTGCCAGGGAGTTACTCTGACAGAGAACGTCATTCTTCTCATGCCCCAACCTAACCGCTCCTGGAAAAGAGTCCAGAATCTCCTAGGTTTCCTTAAAAAGGCAAAACTGGGAAGCCAACACAGCAAAAGCATCACAGGTCACTAACTTATAGCCATGGAGACGGAAGGAATATGGACTGGCATGGAGGGGGTGCAGGATCACCAAAGGAAAGATCCGCCTCAGCTGGGCAGATTCTTCCCAGGGGCCTGCACCAGAAACTGCACCAGCGCCAGTCGGCACCAGGGAGCACCTATACCTGTTAGAGAGGATGGCCACTGGAATTCAGTGCAGTGATGGATGTGAAATGAGGCTGAGAAGCCAGCAGTGTCCTTAGGAGATTTTTGGAGCCAGGAGCGGATTGATAACTTCAGCCCCTTGGGAATGCCAGTCTGCCATGGGCCTGACATCCCCGCACAGTCTTGCTGTTGTGCTAGACTGCATGGACGATCAGTCTCTAGAGGCCGATCAGTCTCCTCCAGAGGCCGATCAGTCTCCTCCAGAGGCCGAGCAGTTTCCGTGGCATCTAAGTAGGTCAGGGTGACCACACCATGACCACTGGCTACCATATGACCACTGCCTGCTGTGAAGTTTGCTACTTCATCAAAAAGTGACAAAAGTGACGGCCCAGGCCAGGTGCAGTGGCTCACGCCTGTAATCCCAGCACCTTGGGAAGCCAAGGTAAGTGGATCACCTGAGGTCAGGAGTTCGAGACCAGCCTGACCAATGTGGTGAAACCCTGTCTCTACTAAAATTACAAAAATTCTGAGAAAAGAGAATTGCTTGAACCTGGGAGGCAGAGGTTGCAGTGAGCTGAGATCGTGCCACTGCACTCTAGCCTGGGCGACAGAACAAGATTCTATCTCAAAAAAACAAAACAAAAGTGACGGCCCTTGGCCTGGATTCCTCGGCTGCAGCACAAACCCACTGCCTGCATGACATACATGTGGGCCCATTGCACCACCTCCGTGGGACTTGGGGACAAGGAAACCAAAAAAACCATGCGGATGCTCTGGCTGTTACTTTTACTATGAGAAATATAATATTTCGTCTCCAGTCCAGGAGGCTGTTTTTTTCTGACAGCATTCATGACACTAACTTGTTAGCATATTTGAGTCGAGTGAAATCTCAGACTCAGACCTCACCAGTCTTGACATTGACCTCTCAATTATATCCTAACTCCATCTTTTTAAAGAGGCCAGAAGACATTCCTAACACCCAAGGCAAATGGGAGGAGGAGTATTGGAATCTGTTAGAAGCACATTAGTGGCTGTTCTCTGGAGGACAGTGTGCAGGTGTGGGGAGCTATAGGGAGAATGAGATCCCCGATTTAAATGGAGGTACCAAGAGGCAAATGGCAAAAGCCAAGCCCTGGCACTGCTCTGTCAGAAGCAGGGAAGGCACAAAGACCACAACGAGCAACCGGATTTGTGGGGGCATCACGAGGCTCTGCTTCTGGTTAATTAATCATGGAACGTAAGGACCAGTGCAGATCCATTAGCCCAATAAGGTTGTACCTGCATAACACAAACAAAAGCAATGAAAACACTGCCCACTACGTTAAAAGAAGCCTCTGCTGAGCCCCAGATTGGAGGGAGATCTGCAGCTTCCCACTGGAATTGCAGACCTGAGTGAGGCTCCTCTCTCAGTTCATATGACAGTGCACTGCTTAGCTATGTGCAATAGCTAAGCAAGTCTGAGTCTGCTCTTTCCTGACACACAGGAATTGAGTCTGCCGCTCACCCATACCCAGACTTGAGTCTGAATCCCAAACTTATCCTAGATCCACATCTTCCCTTCACTGTCACTCAAAGCCTGAGTCTTCTGCTCACTCACGCCCAGACCTAAATCAGCCCTTTAACTACATGCCAGACATCAGCCTGCTGCTCATCTATGCCCCAGAGCCACTTTCTAAATGGACATTTACAAAACAATGTGGTGAGCAGCAGGAGCCAGAAGTCAGTGTGAGTGGCTGCCAATCTCTTCTGCTAGCCCTCTTTTCAGAGTTACCAAGTTGAGACATATGCATTTAGTCATTTAAAAATACGACTACCTTCAGTGTGCTGGACACTGTTCTAGTCACAAGAAACATAGAGGTGAATGAGTCAATCCCCTGCCCTTACTAGCCTAATAATTCTAGTGGGAAATTTAAAAATTAAATTTATTTGCAATGGCCTGCATCCCTGTTTCTCAGAATTTTGGCAAGAACTTCATACTGAGGCCAATGGCTGCTGAGTATTTCTATATTGCATGGCGTTAGACAGTCACATCCCACCTTCAACCCACGTAAGACAAGCCCAGAGGCTCCTTAAGAGCAATAATTTCTTTAGAGATTACAGAGTTTTGTGGGCTCTTCAGTACCTCAAGCCTGGCCAAATAAGAGGCCTCCAGAGAATCACTGTGAAGAGTTTGGATTGTCTGCTATCAGGGCTGCTGCATCCCAACTGGGTGAGGGCTGTTTTGAGACTTCTGGACCCCATGCCATCTTAGGAGAAGAGCCCCCAACAGTCCTTGAGAGGGTAGGACAACCATCCCCTGGATGTGGAGGAGGGCAAAACAGGAACCATATAGTGGAACAAGGGAGGAGCTGGCACTGCTGGGAGTCTGGTGGGGCAAGAATACAGGTGTTTTCCTGGCAGAGTGGTTCATGATAAGGTTTGTGGAGCCCTGAATGGTCTGGGCTCCATCATGTTAATTCTCTGCCTCTCAAGAGGGCTGCATCTTCAGGTGAGAAGACCCTGAGGTGGGGGTTCTATTCTAGGGCCCGGGGTCATGCAGAAGACCCTCCCAGGAGTTTCCATCCTTGAGTCCCGTAGAGGAGCTAGGATGCTTTCCGTGACCAAGAGCTTTGACAAGACAGAATTGCCCAGAGAGCCAGCACAGCAAGAAGCCCCGTCTCCTTCTGATCCCTCTCCCGTGCCCCAGTCACGAAGGAGCAAGAAGGGGGTGGGGCGAGGAGGAGCCAGAGCAAGGGAGAGGCCATAGGCACATGCACTGCCTGGCTGGCCCATGGACAGGTGGGGAATGGGGTGGGGGGTGGGTTTCAGTTCACTCTGTGATGTCCAGGGCTCTTCCCTGGTCATAACCTGGCACATGGGGTCCCCTGAGCAAATCAGAGCTGCTGAAAACGTGCTGCGATGTGAGATGACTGATGGGACACGGTGTCAAGTGGTGGTTAGTGCTGTGACTCTACCCAAAGCCCGTGAAGGCATGGAGAGTAGCCGCCCTGAGGGCGTGGAAGGCCAGGCAGAGGCTCTCTGGCAGCGGTGAGCCACCGGAAGTAGGAGGGGAGTGCTCCACGCATCCACCCCTCTCTGCCCCCCAGCTCCAGGTGCAGATAAGTAGTCTTCATCTTGTCACCAGCCTGGACCACATCTGGAGCCTAGCTGGCCTCCCAGCCCCATACCTTGCACTCCCCACACTGCTGTGACCCTTCCGAAACACACATCTGAGCACACCACTCCTCCACTCCACCTCTTCAGAAGCTTCGGTTTCACTTTAGAAGAAAGCCTCTAAGTCACTGACGAGGCTAACCAGGTGCCCAGGGCTGGGCTGACCCCTCTGACCTCTTCACTTCTCTCTCAGTGAAGGAGACATAAGTTTTATTGAGGACTTACATATGGGGGCAATCCAGTGGTGGTGGGCTAGGCAGGAGAACCACTAGCAGTTGTAAGAAGCATGCAGTTTATATAGCATTTCCACTTAGCACCCTCCACCTAGCAACCTCCATTTACAAAGAGCCTCTACTTGCATGTCATGTGTTTCAAGGAAAGGCCCAGAGGTTCAGATATCCTTCATGGGAAAGGAGTGAATCCCTGGGTTGGCCACTCTGGATTCCTTGGCTAAGAACTCTGAATACACATTCTTCTTAGACCATAGAATCATTCTCAGAGTATGTTTCAATTATTGCTGTCAGGTGCGTCTGCCATACACTGGGTCTCTTTTGCAATTCCAGAGCCAATTTACACATTAATTTTGAGGACAAGAGGACCCGGATATCTCCAGTCATGTGATAAATGCATCAGAAATTAAAGCCTGAGGGTTAGGTGTTCAAAGCCAGCTCACGGCCTGGCATATTGAGGTGAACAGAGCTGGTCTGCAGGCTCAGAGTTCCGGTCCCCTGGCTTCCCACTGCAGCCTCCAATGTGGGCCCACCAAGCCCTTCTGCAAGACCCCAAGAGGTTCACTTCAAAACAAAAGGACTAGGGACTTTTGGTTTCAGTTCCAACATGTGAAGAGCTTTGCAGTCATCACTCTTGTCCTTATAGCAACAGAAAGCTGGAAAACTGAAAATCAGCAACTTTCCTAGGACCCATCATAAAACTGAGGTTGCAAAACAAATAGATACCTCAAAATCCAAAGAGACAGGTGCCCCCAGAGACAGAGCTGAGACCTGCTTAATCTGGAACAGAAGCTGCTAGGTCATTAACTGGGAGGAACACTTCAATGGTAGTTTTGACAAATTGCTGGAGGCTGAATGTGGACTAGCATAAGAGGGAGAAACTACTGGGGCCACCGAGTTAAGAGTCCCTAAAATGTGTGGACTTTATATCTAGGGATCCCACAATGTTCTCATGGTGAAGATTCTAGAAGGATTCCCCTCCTGGCTCTGGCAGGGAGATGGGAAGAGCAATCATTGTGACATCCGCTCAGGGCCTCCCCCATAATAAAGGTCTACTCTTCAGGAGAAAGGACTTTGCCAGGACCTTATCTATGTTGGGGAAGGGAATTCCTCCCCCTCAATCCTCCCCAGGCTTCCTGGATCACCAGAGAGGGAGAAAACATCGGTCCATAAGAGCCAAAGCTTCTGGGATGTAGATTGGAAATATCTCAGCCAGTGAAAGGTGTAGGGTGCAGAGGAGAAAAAGCCAAACTGTACACCAACTCCTTCAAAGACCACCTCACCCAAGGAGAATGTCATGACCTGAATAACCCTATATCTAGTAAGTAATTTGAGTCAATTATTAATAACCTCATAAAAAAGTACTAGGCCCACATGTCCTTACTGGTAAATTCTACCAACATTTATGCAAAAAAAAAAAAATATTGATTGTCATTCATCACAATCTCTTCCAGATAATAGAAGCAGACAGAGTACTTCCCAAGTGATCTATGAGGCCAGTATTACCCTAACAACAAAATGAGATGTGACATTACAAAAAAAGATAACTGCAGGGCCGGGTATGGTGGCTCATGCCTGTAATCCCAGCACTTGGGGAGGCTGAGGTAGGTGGATCACCAGAGATCAAGAGTTTGAGACCAGCCTGACCAACAAGGTAAAACCCCGTCTCTACTAAAAATACAAAAATTAGCCGGGCGTGGTGGCACATGCCTGTAATACCAGCTACTCGGGAGGCTGAGGCAAGAGAATCGCTTGAACCTGGGAGATGGAGGTTGCAGTGAGCTGAGATCGTGCCTCTGCACTCCAGCCTGGGCAACAAGAGTGAAACTCCACCTCAAAAAAAAAAAAAAAGATAACTGCAAACCAATGTATCTGATTTTTTTGAGCATAAGCACAAATATATCTGAGAAAATATTAGCAGAACAAATTCAACACCGTATAAAAGGAATTATATACCACAACTAAATGAGATTTCTTCCAGGTATCCATGGTTGGCTCAACATTGTTCTGCCAGTCAGGGTTTTGCTGTTTTTGTTGCTAAGGCTGAGCTGGCCCTTGAGGTCCTTGTGCAGTGCCCCCAGTCGGCTGTGCACCTGCTCAAGGGTCCCTCCACTCATGGAGCTTTCACTGGCTCCCTTGCTGAGCAGGCTACACCGTCCCACCCCACGGAGCACGGCAGCCACCTGCTGCACCCAGCAACACGGTGGCCCAGGCAGCATGGCTCCCGACACCCTTTTCTTTTTTTCTTTTTTTTTTTTTTTTGAGACGGAGTCTCGCTCTGTCACCCAGGCTGGAGTGCAGTGGCGCAGTCTCGGCTCACTGCAAGCTCAGCCTCCTGGGTTCACGCCATTCTCCCGCCTCAGCCTCTCCGAGTAGCTGGGACTTACAGGCGCTCGCCACCACGCCCGGCTAATTTTTTTGTATTTTTAGTAGAGACGGGGTTTCACCGTGGTCTCGATCTTCTGACCTCGTGATCCGCCCGCCTCGGCCTCCCAAAGTGCTGGGATTACAAGAGTGAGCCATCGCGCCCGGCCGGCTCCCGACACTCTTTTCATGAAGAAGAAATGTCAGGAAACTTTCCAGGCTGAGATCCTATTCCCCGCTGAGGGTATAAAGGGAGATCCCTTGGCACCCTTGCTATAGAATCACAATCATGCTATTGGCTCGCACTCATGGAGCCCCTGAAGAGCCGTGCCCTGACAGCATCCACCATCCCTGCGACATCAGGACCCACAGCTTCCCTGTACAGATGCGCAGCATGAGTGTGGAGGGTTGAGCTCACATGGCTGGAAAGTAGAGGAGATCCGCTCTAACTCAGTTTTCCCTGCCCTGGCCCACTTCATACCACTCACACACTTCACATCTGCTAGCCCTGACTGGCATCTTCCCCAGTGGTCTCTGGTGCCCAACACTGGATGCTTATCCCAACACAGTGCCCTAAACCTCACAGACAGTAGACGGGGGTGGGTCAGGCTTAATTTATCTACGACAAAGCCTGGCAGTGAAGATGTTACTTTTCTGCAACACACCGTCAAGGAGGCCATGGAGGGACTGACCAATTCCCTTGATGGATGACACCCTCAGAGACCCCCGCAAGCCTCCCCTGGCTGGGATCAGCCTCCCTGTCCTGGGCAGGGCTCTAACCCAGCAGCTGAGCTCTGCGCTCCCATGGCAGTGGCAGCAGACCTGTGGCCAGAGCTCTCCGGGCACAAGGTCCTGTTATAACCACTCAGTCCCACCCCAGTCTCCTGGAAGGGGAGGATTGTTGCTGGCTAGCTTTGCCTGTGAGGCCCACAGAGAAAACCCGGTAGAAACAAATGGATGGGAGACCAGGTGTGGTGGCTCGTGCCCATAATCCCAGCACTTCAGGAGGCCAAGGCGGGGATCACTGAAGGTCAGAAGTTCAAGACCAGCCTGGCCAACATGGTGAAACCCTGTATCTACTAAAAATTTAAAAAAAAAAAAAAAATAGCGGGGCATGGGCATGGTGGTGTGCACCTGTAATCCCAGCTACTCGGGATACTGAGACTGGAGAATCACTTGAACCCAGGAGGCGGAGGTTGCAGTGAGCCAAGATTGCATCACTGCACTCCAGCCTAGGTGACAGAGAGAGACTCCGTCTCAAAAAAAAAAAAAAAAAAAGGAAAAGAAAGAAAGAAATGAACGGGTCGGGACATACAGGCAGGGGACAGAAACGTCTCTGCTTGCCCAGAGCAGCTGCACTCAGCTTCAAGGAAGCTTCCCCACGTCTATGGGAAGTGGTTACATCTTTCTTCAACACTACTTCTAACTACTTGTTTTTCTTCCTTCTTCCCCTCTCCGTTTCCCATAGACATTTTATTTTTGTACAGTCACCAAACTTTTCTAATTATAGCCAATGGGAAAGAAACCACATCCTACAGGTAGAGACACATTTTGTTCATGATTAATTAGAACTAATTGATTGGATACCTTTCTTAATGTGCGGTTTTATGGTCAGGTTGAAATGTAAACCCAATCCACCCAGCAGCACTCTCCGGGAGCAGAGATAGTGTGGCTCAGAGGGGCTCCATCAATGAAGGCATCATAGCACCCAGGCTGCAGTGATAAGCCTGTGCCCTACCTGGGCACCCACCTGCCTGTCCCCCATCACGGGCAGGGGAAGGAGCCCCAGGATGGGGTTGGCACAGCTTAACTCAGTTCTGCCTGTCATTTAGCTGACTTTCTGTCCCAGGCACCCTGCAAGGTCTGGGGTTACAGTGGTGCACACGCCCTCCATCGGTCCAGTCTGATCCAGGGACAGCAAAGCAGGTAAGCAAGTATAAAAGTATGTTTGGTGCTACAGGTGGTGGGAACATCAGCCGAACCTTGGGCCTTCAGGGGCTGGCCCATCTCAGCACTGCCCACACGTGCACGGTCAGTCTTCTCTGCGGCTGCTACTTCTGGCGTAGCTCTCTTCTTAGAGAGTACTTTGCTAGACACACCTTTAACGTTCTTCTTAACTCAGTCTTTCAGGACCAAAAGTGACCCTGCTGCGAGGGGTGTTTGGCCTTTGGAGATGAAATCAGAGAAAGCCCAGCTGGGCCTGTCCACGGCACAGAGGCAGGTCCATCGAGGTTTGCTTTCAAACCCTGCTGGGGCTATTTTGCTTTGGTTTTCACCAAAAAAAACTTTGTTATATTTCACATTATATCCAGGTCAAATTTTTTTTTTCAATCTCTTCACTTTAGAAATTAGGGCACTCAGGCAAAGAGAGGGTAAGATCCTTGCTGCAGGCCCCAGAACTAGCCAGTCTCATGTTTGACGGTAGTCATGGCTCCCTTCTGTCTCAGGTGGGGCTGCCTCTTCCCAAGGACCCCTGGCTGAGAGAAGAAGGCCCTCCTGGAGAGGTCAGCCCTTCCTCCTGCTTCACATCCTCAGTCAAGTCAGCAGGACAGCAGAAGATGCCTTTCCCTCTCTTCACATCTCAAGCCAATCTTGTTCTCAGATTCATTAGAGGTGACTGTAGGCCCAAAATTAATGCGTATTTACATCAGTTTCAATTAATAGGAAGTGCAATTCAAGCTGGCTCAAGTAATAAAAGATCTCTTGTCTCTCATACTGGAAGGGTCTATGGGAAGCATGGGTTCAGCATCATTAAATCAGATTTCTGTCTTCCCCACTACACCCCTCCCAGTGCTGGCTGTTTCCTCAGACTGGCTTCCTTCCAGTCGCAAGAGGGCCACCAGCACACAGGGCCACAGGGAAGCCCCTCCCTTAGCCACCAAACTCAACTCCTGATCTTGATGCTGCCTGGTCACCCCCTGTGGACAAGGGAGCGCCATGTGGGAATTGGCTCAAGCCTAGGGGAGAGGGACACAGATGGCCTGAGCCAGTCTCTACCTTTCAGCCCAGTGGAGACAGGCAAGATACAGGGGCAACCACCATGTCCACCACGCCACCACCTTCCCTGATTGTGGAAGATTTTTAAAGGAAATTTTTCTGATTACACAAAAAATATAAAGTGGAAAATAAAGGTCAATCAACCTCACGTCAAGAGTTTTCTGCTGCAAACACTGAAGTGTTTTCTCCCTGTCTTTTTACAGTTTAATTAGATCCATATAATTCATTGTTTCTTTCTCCAACAGCCCAATTTTATTAGGAGTTGTACCCCTCCCTGGTAGGGGTCCCCCAGGCCTGGCCTGAGCCAGTGTACAGCAGCCTCTGGCCTGGGGCTTGGTCCAGGTGGTGAAGTGACTCAGCCTGTCCCATCAGAGGGGGCCCTGGGCCTATTTCTTAGGATGCTGGGGCAGAGGTTCTCACTCTTTGTGAACCCTAGGACTGCTCTCATCCATGAGAAGAAATCTTGCCTAACATCAGAATCAACACATAGAAAGGGGCCCTGAGAAGTGTAAACCTAGCAACAGAGCCTGGTAACTTTGTAGGAGCCCACCTACCCCAGGAGGCACAGGGAGGTGAGTCTTTTTGCCTAAACGAATTGGGTCAGGCTTTTCACCAAATGCATGAATTTTTCTTTTTTTTCATTGAGATGGAGTTTCGCTCTGTCGCCCAGGCTGGAGTGCAGTGACACGATCTTAGCTCACTGCAACCTCTGCCTCCTGGGTTCACGTGATTCTCCTGTCCCAGCCTCCTGAGTAGCTGGGATTACAGGCACACACCACCAGGCCCGGCTAATTTTTGCATTTTTGATAGAGACGGGTTTTCACCATGTTGGTCAGGCTGGTCTCAAACTCCTGACCTCAAGTGATCTGCCCACCTCGGCCTCCCAAAGTGCTGGGATTACAGGCATGAGCCACTGAGCCTTTCCCCAATGCAAGAATTCTAACTGATACAACCTTTTCCACATGTAGGCTGCTGGGTCCTATTTTTTTTTTTTTTTTTTTTTTTGAGACAGAGTCTTGCTATGTTGCCCAGGCTGGAGTGCAGTGGCGGGATCTCGGCTCACTGCAAGCTCCACCTTCCAGGTTCATGCCATTCTCCCAGCTCAGCCTCCCAAGTAGCTGGGACTACAGGCACCCACCACTGTGCCCAGCTAATTTTTTGTATTTTTAGTAGAGACGGGGTTTCACCATGGTCTCGATCTGCTGACCTCATGATCCGCCCACCTCTGCCTCCCAAAGTGCTGGGATTACAGGTGTGAGCCACTGCACCCGGCCTTGCTGGGTCCTATATTTTTAATGTAAATCTGTGTCTTCATCCTTAATCCTTTCCGTAGGCTATATCCCCAGGCAGAGGACTGCTAAATCAAGGGCTTAATTTTCAAAGCTTTGGATACAGACTCTCAAGCTGCCCTCCAGAAATGTTGGATCTCACAGCAGCAGGGCCATTTCCTCACCACATAATCAATGGATAACTACCACGTTTTAAAAGGCTTTTTAATGCATTAGGTGAACTAATTCTGCATTCAATACATGTAATGAGTATACTTTACAATGCAAGATTAGATGGGTTTTCTCACTGTGCACAAGCTCATTTGGCCACTGTGCTCTGTGGGGCACCAGAAAGAGCCTGTGTCCCGAAGCCATACACACCTGGCTCCTGCCTCTGCCCAGCCGCAAATTTACACATTCACGTGGAGTGGAAATGTGTCATTTGGGGATGGAGGCTGCCCTGCAGCATCTGAATGCCTACTTTTGCAGCGGGTTGAGAGGCTGAATATGTCTCCAGTGTAGGATTAAAGATCCAGGTGTAGCAAGAAGAGCCGCAGACAAAACCCCTCAGACACCGAGTTAAAGAAAGAAGGGATTTATTCAGCCGGGAGCATGGGCAAGACTCCTGTCTCAAGAGCCACGCTCCCCCAGTGAGCAACTCCTGTCCCTTTTAAGGGCTCGAAACTCTAAGGGGGTCCAAGTGAGAGGGTCGTGATCAATTGAGCAAGCAGGGGATACGTGACTGGGGGATGCATATACTGGTAATTAGAACGGAACAGAACAGCACAGGGATCTTCACAGTGCTTTTTTATGCAAATAACTGATTAGGTCAGCCGTTGATCTTTACCAGGCCGAGGGTGTGGTGCCAGGCTGTCTGCTTGGGAATTTCATTTCTGCCTTTTAGTTTTTACTTCTTTTTCCCGTGGAGGCAAAAATTGGGCATAAGACAATAAGAGGGGTGGTCTCCTCCCTTACAGGGACCCGCTTGCTCTGGGCCTACACAGCCACCATGGCCTATCAGAAACAGAGCACTGACTTGGAGTTGGGAGCCAGTTGACCACAGGGCCAGCAGAGGGCCCAGCTCCCAGGACAGGGTCTTTGTGTGGTGCTGCTGGGCCCTGGTGTGTCCTGCCGCCTCCCTCTTCCCTGCTTATCTACCAAACCCTGTTCTCCAGCATTCCTGGTGATTTTTCAAGCCTGTCCTATCTTTGAAATAAATCCATTTCCTGTCTGAAATGGCCAGCCTGTTTCTCTTGCATGCAATCAAGAGCCCTGACTAATAGGGTTCCATAATCGCTCGGAATGTGGGTATCTGCATGTGAGGAGGGCGCGCCACCCACTCTCTGCACAGCAAGACCGTGAGGCTGGACCCCTCCCTCCAGGTTCCATGTCAGTGTCACTTCCTCATGGAAGTCCTCCCCGACTTCAGCCAGGTTCAAACCTCTCTTTCTTCCCCTAGTAATAGTGTTCAAGATTTGAATTGAACCACTTGTTTTGTGTCTTTGTTTTGTGTCAGGTCCCCATTGGCGTGACACATCTGTGAAGGCGGAAAGCAGTCATTGGTTCGCTCCTGCATCCCAGGATCGAGTGTGGTGTTTCGCAATAACTGTTTGTGGAATGAATGAATGATAATATTATGCTGCAGATTTCTTTCTTGAAAAGAGTATAATTACATACTAAACCACATGCAGAAAGATAGAAATGGGAACATTTAACCTTTCATGACTGACCTTTTTAAGAGAAACTGTAGACATATCTCTTTACATGATTGCAGTAAATGTATATCTCAGAACCCATCATGCCTTTTTAACAAGTTAAATCTACTTTTTATCCAGTCATTACTTCTTCCCTCTTGGGTGACTCTGCAAGCCTCTTTTTTACGTAAATTATGTTCTCCAAAGGGCAAAGCACAGCATTCTTAAATGAATTTATTATCCAGAGACTTCACACATTGAGACCAACCTTGCTCTTGGTTACCTCTCACCAGTGAGGTTTCAGGGGTCCCTTCACACCACAATCAATGCCAGGGCCTGGGGAATAGGAGTTGCTGCGTGAGTCCCAGGACAGGGTGTGCGTGGCCAGCAGCACCCTGGAAGCTGCACTGCTGGAGCTCCCATCTCTCCTTGCTGCCCTCAGCATCCCTGCACCTCCACCTGGCACTTGCGTATTTTACCTGTGTATGCAGACTCAAGCTATACTGATCTTTGAAATGTGGGCCCTCTTGAGTTTCCCCTTCCTTCCCGTTCTCCTTGTTTGTTTCTCAGCTCATGCCTGAGCTCCCAGAGCCTTTCTCTGGGAGCTTTCCCAGAGCCACCTGTAGGTGGGCGTCCTTACTGCTGTGCTTACATCATTGTTTGAAATGCTTGTTCTCCGGTGCCATAAATAAATAGCACTTGAACACAAATTTAATTTATTTAGTAAGGCCATTTTTACTTTCTGCAGAAAGGTACACTTGCCAGCAGTTTTGCCCCGAGAGTATGCCGAACAAAGGAGACAGGGTCATTTATAACCTGACGCGTCCACCCTACTGCTTTGTCCGGTTTCCATTGGCTGGAAGGGGACCTCACATTCTTTATTTGTTCCGACTGGTAGTAACTTAGAACTTTTTTAAAGAGGCAAAGGTAGAGGAGAACAAAGGAAGGATAAAGTAACTTATGGAATGCTGAGAAAGGTAAAAACACCTTCAAATAAGAAAGAGGAACAGGCTATGACCTAATGCTTTCTTGGACCAGTAGAAGCAGGCCAGGGCAAATATTTAGGCTAAATTGTGGGAGCTAAGAACATAAAGGGCTAGCAGATATTTAAGAATGTTGGCACAGGTCTTTGAATAAATTTTGCTTTTAAGAGGAGTTACTATTTATTCCTAATAGACGGAAAGGAAAGTCTTTGAAGAGGAACCTCTGTTTTACATTTTACAATCATCCTTGTCGATTTTCACAAGGCTTCCAATTAAAAGAAAACCCCAGCTGGGTGCGGTGGCTCACGCCTGTAATCCCTGTGCTTTGGGAGGCCAAGGCAGGTGGATCACAAGGTCAGAAGTTCTAGACCAGCCTGGCCAACATGGTGAAACCCCGTCTCTACTAAAAATACAAAAATTAGCCAGGCGCAGTGGCAGGTGCCTGTAATCCCAGCTACTCCGGAAGCTGAGACAGGAAAATCGTTTGAACCCAGGAGGTGGAGTTTGCAGTGAGCTGAGATGGCGCCACTGCATTCCAACCTGGGTGACAGAGCAAGACTCCGTCAGAAAGAAAGAAGGAAAGAAAGAAAGAAAAAGAAAGAAAGAGAGAGAGAGACAAAGAAAGGAAGAAAGAAAGAGAGAGGAGGAGGGAGGGAGAGAGGGAGGGATGAAGAAAGGAAGAAAGGAGGGAAAAAGGAGGGAAAAAGGAAGGAAAAAGGAAGGAAAGGAAAGAAAGAGAAAACCCCTGGGCATTGTGAGATTTCTGTTCCTCTGGCTTTCTCCTGGCTTGGTTAGCACTGTATTGGGGAGAGATCCCAGTTGTTTTACTCAGACCCTTTGTTTTCTTTTTCCATTGTTAAATTTTTTATGTTTAAAATAATTACAGATTCACAGGAAGTTTCAAAAACAGTACAAAGAGGTCCCCTGTACCCTTCACTCAGTTTCCTATAAAAGTAACATTTTTCGTAGGACAGTGCAATGTCAAAACCAGGAAACTGACATTACTATAAAGTGTGTGTATAGTTCTGTGCCCTTTTATCACATGTATGTGTTCAGGCATCAACCACCACACTCGAGACACAGAACCACTCCGTCCCCACAAAGATCTCCCTTATGAAACAGTCGCGCCCACACCCATCCCAGTATCCCTCAACCCTGGCAGTGAGAATTTCATTTCAATCTCTATAACTTGGCCAGGCACAGTGGCTCATGCCTGTAATCCCAGCACTTTGGAAGGCCAAGGTGGGCGGATCACCTGAGGTCAGGAGCTTGAGACCAGCCTGGCCAACATGGCGAAACCCCGTCTCTACGAAAAACACAAAAATTAGCCAGGCGTGGTGGCGCATGCCTGTAATCCCAGCTACTCCGGAGGCTGAGGCAGGATAACCGCTCAAACCCAGGAGGCAGAGATTGAAATGAACCAAGATCATGCCACCGCTCTCCAGCCTGGGCAACAAGAGCATAATTCCATCTCAAAAAAGAAAAAAACTCTATAACTTTATCATTTTGAGAATGTTTAATACATGGAGTCACACAGTGTGTAACCTTTTGAGACTGGCTTGATTCACTGAGCCCAATATCCTTAAGATCCATCAGAGTTGTGGAGTGTCTCAGCAGTCAGTTCCTTAGCATTGCCGAATCATTGTGTGGCGTGGATGTACCATAGTTTGTTTAACTCTTCACCTATTCAGGAACCTGTTGGTTGTTTCCAGTTTTTGGCCATCACAAGTAAAGCTGGTTTGAACATTGTGTACAGATTTTTGTGTGAGCATAATTTTTTAATTTATCTGGAATAAATGTCCAAAATTATTGCTGGGTAAATTCTATGCAGTCTTTTTTAAGAAACCTCCAAACTATTTTCCAGAATGGCTGTGCCATTTTCCATTCCAACCAGCAAATGTTAGAGACCCAGTTTCTTCACTTCCTCATCACCATTTGGTATTGTCATTATGTTTTTAATTTAGCTGTTCCAATAGCAAAATGTAAATAAGAAATTAAACAGATGAAAAATAAGATCATCATCATGATCTTAAATTGCATTTCCTAGTAGCTAATAATGCTGAACATCTTCTCATGTGCTTATTGGCCCAGTTTCTCCAGCACCTATCCTTGCTCCATTGAATAGCGTAATAGAAACAACATGAGTGGATTTCAAAAGCATTATGCAAACTGAAAAAGCAGTAGACAAGGCTGGGCGCAGTGGCTCAGCCTGTAATCCCAGCAATTTGGGAGGCCAAGGAAGGCAGATCATGAGGTCAGGAGATCGCGACCATCCTGGCTAACACAGTGAAACCCTGTCTCTACTAAAAATACAAAAAATTAGCCAGGCATGGTGGCATGCACCTGTAGATCCAGCTACTCAGGAGTCTGAGGCAGGAGAATCGCATGAACCTGGGAAGCGGAGGTTGCAGTGAGCCAAGATCATGCCACTGCACTCCAGCCTGGTGACAGAGCAAGACTCCATCTCAAACAACAAGAAAAAGTAGACGTAAAGACTATAACACGGTGTGGTTCCATGCTATGAAATTCCACAAACAGCAGAATTATGGCAATAGAAAGCAGGCCATTAGTTACTAGAGCCAGGAGTAAGAGAGGGGAATGACTGCAAAGGGCATGTGGAAATTTTAAGGGGTGATTAAATGTTCAATATTTTTATTTTGGTGATGGTTATACAACTATATACATAATATAAGACTCATCAAATTAAACACTTAAAATGGTATATTTTTGTTGTACATAAATTATACCTAAATAAAGCTGACACCACCTCCCCCCAAAAAATCAATGGGCTCTACTTGTGTGGAGAAATGTTGGGGTTCTCTGTTTTGTTTCATTGATGTGTTTATCCCTCCACCAAAGCCACATTCTCTTGATTACCATGGCATACTAAGTCCTAAAATCAGGTAGACAGAATCCTCCCATTTTATTCTTCTTTTTGCCAAGTGGTTACCTATTCTAGATCCTTTACTTTTCTTTATAAATTTTAGAATAATCTTTCCTATATTTACAAAAAACTCCCCGGAATTTCAATATGTATAGTGTTAAACCTATATATCATTTCGGATGGAATTGACACCTTAACAATGTTGAATTTTTCAATCTATGGAAATGATATATCTCTCTGTTTATTTATATCTTCTTTGATTTCTTTCTTCAGTTTTATCGTTTTCGGCATACAAAACCCATGCATGTTTGGTTATACCCAAGTATTTCATTTTTCTTGAGCAGTTGTAAATAGTATTATATTTTTATTTTAATTTATACATATACATTTTGAGCATGTAGAAATATGTTCTCTGTGTGTGTGTGTGTGTGTGTGTGTGTGTGTGTGTGTGTGTGATACATTGTCTTACTCTGTCACCCAGGGTGGAATGCAATGGCATGGTCTCAGCCCATTGCAACCTCCGCCTCCTGGGTTCAAGCCATTCATCTGCCTCAGCCTCCTTAGTAGGTAGAACTACAGGCATGTGCCACCACACCCAGCTGATTTTTGTATTTTTAGTAGACACAGGGTTTCGGTATGTTGGCCAGGCTTGTCTTGAACTCCTGACCATGTGATCCGCCTGCCTCGGCCTCCCAAACTGCTGGGATTACAGGCGTGAACCATTGTGCCCAGCCAGAAATATATTCATTTTTGTAGGTTGGATTCATATCCAGGAATCTTGCCACATGTGCTTATTAGGTCTAGGGGACTTTCTACATAGACTGTCATGTCATCTGCATATAGAAATAATTTAATTTCTTCCTTTCTGATCTGCATGCCTTCTATTTCATTTCTTGCCATACTGCACTGGCAAAAAATTTCAATATTTTGTTGAAGAAGAGGGATGAGAGTGAGCATCCTTGCCTTGATCCCAATCTTAGGAGGAAAGCATCCAGTCTTTCACTATTAACCATAATGTTAGCTGTAGGTTATTTGTAGATGGTCTTTATCAAATTTAGGAAATCTCTGTTCCTAGTTTTGTGGGTTTTTGTTTTGTTTTCTTTTGTTTTGGAGACAGAGTCTCACTCTGTCACCCAGGCTGGAATGCAGTGGTGCGATCTCAGCTCACTGCAACATCTGCCTCCTGGGTTCAAGCGATTCTCCTGCTTCGGCCTCCCGAGTAGCTGAGACTACTGGCGCGTGCCACCACGCCTGGCTAATTTTTGTATTTTTAGTAGAGACAGGTTTCACCATCTTGGCCAGGCTGGTCTCGAGCTCCTGACCTCAGGTGATCTGCCCGCCTTGGCCTCCCAAAGTGCTGGGATTACAGACATGAGCTGCAGCGCCTGGCCTCTATTCCTAGTTTTATAGGAGTTTTTATGATTAACGGGACTTGAATTTCGTCAACTGTCTTTTGTGCATCAGTTGATATGACCCTACGATATTTCTGTCATCTGCTAATATGATGGATTACATCCTAACTATTGAACTGGCTTTGCATCTCTGGAATACAGAAGAATTAGTAGCGATCTATAATTCTTTGTATATATTGCCAAATTGTATTTGTTAATATATTATTAAAATGTTTGCATTTACATGCAGGGGATATTTGGCTTTAGTTTTCTTTTTTTACTGCCTTTGTCTAGTTTTAGCATCAGAATAAACCAGCCTCAAAAAGTGCTTTGGGAAGTGTTTCCTCCTCTTTTAATTTCTGAAAAAGATTATATAGAATTTGTATTAATTATTCTTGAAATGTTTGGTAGAATTCTTCAGTGAAATCACCCAGACCTGGAGGTTTTCTGAGGGGATTTTTTTTTTTAATGTATTTCTTTGGCCAGATGTGGTGGCTCATACCTGTAATCCCAACACTTTGAGAGGCCGAGGCAGACAGATCACCTGAGGTCAGGACGTCAAGACCAGCCTGAACAACATGGCGAAACCCCATCTCTACTAAAAATACAAAAAATTGTTGGGCGTGGTGGTGCACACCTGTAGTCCCAGCTATTGGAGAGGCTAGAGCAGGAGAATAGCTTGAACCCAGGAGGCAGAGGTTGCAGTGAGCTGAGATCACACCACTGCACTCCAGCCTGGGCAACAGAGTGAGGGTCTCTCTCAAAAAAATAATAAATAATAAATAAATTAATTAATAATACATAAAATAAAATAAAATGTACTTATTGAATAGTTATAGAGCTAGGCAAATTATTCACTTTATATGGGATGAGCTACCAGAGTTTGTGCTTTGAGGATTTAGTTGACGTCTTCTAAGTTGACAAACTTAACGTCTGTAGAGTTGATTGTAGTATTTCCTTACGATTTTGATACATCCGTGATTATTAGAGATATCCCATTTCATTCATGATATGGATAATTTGTGTATTCTCTTTTTTTCTTTGTTAATCTTGCTAGATGTTTGTCAATTTTATGGAATTTCCAAAGAACTAGCGTTTTGTCCCTTTGATTTTCCCTATTGTTTTTTTGTTTTCAATTTTATTTTTGGCCCTTAGCTTTATTATTCTCTTTTTTATGCTTGATTTTGGTTTAGTTTGCTCTTGTTTTTCTAGTTTCTTAAGGTGGAAATGTAGAATATTAATATATTTTCTCTTTTCTAATGTAAATATTTAATGCTATATGTTTCCCTTAGCATTGTTTTAGCTTTGTCCCGTGAATTTGTATATGTTGTAATTTTTTTCATTTAATTCAGTGTTGTTTTTATTTTCCTTTGATCCATGCTTTGCTTATAAGTGTGATGTTTATTTAGTTTCCAAATGTTTAGAGATTTTTTCCATTATCTTTTTATTATCTATTTCTAGGTTGACTCCCATGTGGTCAGATAATATACTCTGTAAGATTACAATATTTTGAAATTTATTAAGGTTTGTTTTATGTCCTAGGATATGGTCTATCTTGTAAATGTTCCATGAAAACTTGAAGAGGCTGTGTATTCTGCTACTATTGAATGAAATGTTCTATAAATATCAATTAGATCCTGTTCTTTGCTAAAATCTTCTTACTGATTTTCTATCTGAATATCCTATCAATTGTTGAGATATAGATGTTGAAGTTTTCAATTATAATTGAGAATTTGCCTATTTCTCTCTCAGTTCTAGCATTATTTCTTCACATATTTTAGCTCTGTTGTTTAATGCACACACATTTAGAATTGCTGTGTCTTCTTGATGGATTTACCCCTTATCATTACACAATGTTCTTTTCTGTCTCTGGTAATTCTCTTGGCTCTTAGGTTGACTTTGATGTTAATATAGCTAGTCATGCTTTCTTTTAATTAATGTTTGCATGTTATATCTTTTTCTGTTCTTTTATTTTCAACCTACCTATAATATCATACTTGAAGTGAGTTTCTTATAGACAGCATATATTGGATGATTTTAAAATCTACCTGCCAATTTCTGTCTCTTAACCAATATATTTAAACCACTTATATTTAATGTAGTTGTTTTATGTCAGGGCTTAAGTATGGCATTTTTAATTTTTGTTTTCTGTTTCTTTCTTTTTTACTTCATTCTTCTGTTTCCTTTATCCTTCTTTCCTGTGGGAGTCCTTGTATTTTTTTTTTTTTTAGAATTCCATCTAGTGTTTTGAATATGTATACCTGAATAGATGTTTTAGTGGTTGCTTGAGGTATTAATTTTACATACATAACTGTCACCATGTACTAGTGTTGATATGTTACCAGTTTGAGGGAAGTGTAAAAACTTTACCTCTATTTAAATCCCTTTAACTTCCCCCATTCACAATATAATTGTCTTAAATATTTTCTCTACACACTTTGAGAGTTCCATCAGATAGTGTTATAATTTTGTTTCAACCATCAAACATCATTTAGAAACTGAAAAATGAAATCTATTGTATTTACCTATATTTTTACTCTTTCTGTTGTCCTCTCTTCTTTCCTGATGTTCTAGATTCCTTCTTGTATCATTTTATTTCTGTTTCAATAGCTCCCTTTAGTCTTCCTATTAGGGTAGATTTGCTGGTGACAGATTTTCTTAGTTTTCCTTCATCTGACAACGTCTTGATTTTCCCTCACTTCTGCAGCCATTTTCACTAGATACAGAATTTTTTGTTGAAAGTCCTTAAAAGATGTTGTGCTGATTCCTTCTAGCCTCTATGGTTTCTGATGAGAAATCCACTGTCATTCTAATTGTTTTCCTCCCATAAATAAGGTGTCATTTCTCCCTTGCTGTTTTAACGATTCTTTTCTCTGTCTCTAGTTTCCAGGAGTTTGATTAGGATATGTCTTGGAATACATGTTTGGGGA
The DNA here is from genome assembly GCF_028885655.2 of Pongo abelii. Lineage (NCBI taxonomy): Eukaryota > Metazoa > Chordata > Mammalia > Primates > Hominidae > Pongo > Pongo abelii. The sequence goes on from NC_071996.2 coordinate 19,210,773, forward strand.
TTGTCCTCTTTGGAGAGATTGGCTTAACATCTTGAATCTCTAGGTTTATGTCTTCTGCCAAATTTGGGAACTTTTCAGCCATTATTTCTTGGAATGCTTTTTCGGGCCTGCTGTCTTTCTTCTTTTCTCTGGAACTCTGAATGAAGCAAATGTGATACCAGTTGTTAAAATCCAACATGTCCCTGATTGTCTATTCATTTTCCTTTTCAGTCTATTTTTCTGTGTTTCAGGCTGGGCAATTTCTATTGTTCTATCTCTTTAAGTTCACTGATTCTTTCTTCCATATATTACATTCTGCTGTTCAGCCCATCTACTAAGCTTTTCAAAAATTTTCATGTATTATATTCTTTAGTTCTAAAATTTCCAATTGGGTCTTTAAGTCTACCATTTTTTTTCTGAGACTTTCTATTTCTTTCATTTGTTTCAATCACATTTGTAATCACTTGTCAAAGCATTTTACAATGACTGCTTTAAAAAACGTTGTCAACCGGGCGCAGTGGCTCACGCCTGTAATCCCAGCACTTTGGGAGGCCGAGATGGGTGGATCACGAGGTCAGGAGATCGAGACCATCCTGGCTAACACAGTGAAACCCCATCTCTACTAAAAATACAAAAAATTAGCCGGGAGTGGTGGCGGGCGCCTGTAGTCCCAGCTACTTGGGAGGCTGAGGCAGGAGAATGGCGTGAACCCGGTGAGAGGTGACAGCATGCTGGCAGTCCTCACAGCCCTCGCTCACTCTCGGCACCTCCTCTGCCTGGGCTCCCACTTTGGCAGCACTTGAGGAGCCCTTCAGCCCACTGCTGCACTGTGGGAGCCCCTTTCTGGGCTGACCAAGGCCGGAGCCGGCTCCCTCAGCTTGCAGGGAGGTGTGGAGGGAGAGGCGCGAGCCGGAATCGGGGCTGCCCGCAGCGCTTGCGGGCCAGCTGGAGTTCCGGGTGGGCGTGGGCTTGGCGGGCCCAGCACTCGGAGCAGCCGGCCGACCGACCCTGCCGGCCCTGGGCAATGAGGGGCTTAGCACCCTGGCCAGCAGCTGCAGAGGGTGTACTGGGTCCCCCAGCAGTGCCAGCCCACCGGCGCTGCGCTCAATTTCTCGCCGGGCCTTAGCTGCCTACCTGCGGGGCAGGGCTCGGGACCTGCAGCCTGCCATGCCTGAGCCCCCCCACTTCGTGGGCTCCTGTGCGGCCCAAGCCTCCCTGACGAGCACTGCCCCCTGCTCCACGGCTCCCAGTCCCACCGACCACCCAAGGGCTGAGGAGTGCTGGCGCACAGCGCGGTACTGGCAGGCAGCTCCACCTGCAGCCCCGGTGCGGGATCTACTGGGTGAAGCCAGCTGGGCTCCTGAGTCTAGTGGGGACATGGAGAACCTTTATGTCTAGCCCAGTGATTGTAAATACACCAATCGGCACTCTGTATCTAGCTCACGGTTTGTAAACACACCAATCAGCACCCTGTGTCTAGCTCAGGGTTTGTGAATGCACCAATGGACACTCTGTATCTAGCTACTCTGGTGAGGCCTTGGAGAACCTTTATGTCTAGTTCAGGGATTGTAAATACACCAATCGGCACTCTGTATCTAGCTCAAGGTTTATAAATACACCAATCAGCACCCTGTGTCTAGCTCAGGGTTTGTGAATGCACCAATTGACACTCTGTATCTAGCTACTCTTGGTGGGGCCCTGGAGAACCTTTGTGTCCACACTCTCTATGTAGCTAATCTGGTGGGGACATGGAGAACTTTTGTGTCTAGCTCAGGGATTGTAAACTCACCGATCTGCGCCCTGTCAAAACAGACCACTCAGCTCTACCAGTCAGCAGGATGTGGGTGGGGCCAGATAAGAGAACAAAAGCAGGCTGCCAGAGCCAGCAGTGGCAACCCACTTGGGTCCCTTCCACGCTGTGGAAGCTGTATTCTTTCGCTCTTTGCAATAAATCTTGCTACTGCTTATTCTTTGGGTCCACACTGCTTTTATGAGCTTTAACACTCACCTCGAAGGTCTGCAGCTTCACTCCTGAGCCAGCGAGACCACGAACCCACCAGAAGGAAGAAACTCAGAACACATCCGAACATCAGAAGGAACAAACTCCAGACGTGCCACCTTAAGAGCTGTAACACTCACCGCGAGGGTCCACGGCTTCATTCTTGAAGTCAGTGAGACCAAGAACCCACCAATTCCAGACACACCGCGAGGCGGAGCTTGCAGTGAGCCGAGATAGCGCCACTGCACTCCAGCCTGGGCGACTGGGCAAGACTCCGTCTCAAAAAAAAAAAAAAAAAAACCTTGTCTAATAATTCCAACATCTTTGTCATTTCAGTATTGGCCATCTGTTGACTGTCTTTTCTCACTCAAATTGAGATGTTTCTGATTCTTAGCGTGAAGAGGGTTTTCTATTGTATCCTGGACATTTGGTTATTTTCTTTTTTTTTGAAACGGAGTCTTGCTCTGTCGCCAGGCTGGAGTGCAGTGGCGCCATCTCAGCTCACTGCAACCTCTGCCTCCCGGGTTCAAGAGATTCCCCTGCCTCAACCTCCCAAGTAGCTGGGATTACAGGCACGTGCCACCACACCCGGCTAATTTTTTGTATTTTAGTAGAGACGGGGTTTCACCATGTTGGCCAAGACGGTCTTGATCTCTTGACCTCTTGATCCGTCTGCCTCAGCCTCCCAAAGTGCTGGGATTAGAGGTGTGAGCCACCGCACCCGGCCTGGTATTTTCTATGAGACTTTACATTCTGTTTTAACAGGCCCTCCCTGTAACTGTGCGTATGGTGGAATGGGAATGCTACCTCACTACCACCCAGTGGAGGTTGAAGTACAGATCCCCACTGCCTCCACTGACACCCCAGGGATGGGGACAGGAGAAAGGGCATCTTGTAACTATTGTTGAGCTCATGGTCTTTGCTGGGAGGTAGAAGGTACACTTTTTTTCTGTAGTATTTTACTAGAGTAAAGGTTTCTTGTCTGAAAGTTTTTTTTTTTTTTTCATGCTGGTATGTTCCTTTCTGGTCTTTTAGCTGGAAAGAGAAGGCTTTTCTTAGAGCTGTTTTTTCATTGCGCCCATTGGCATTCCTGGGTTGCTGGCTTCTCCAGAACCCAGTCCAAAACACATGAAAACAAAAGAAAACCCATAGAATTCCCTATCATGTTGTTCTTCAAGATCCCCTGCCAGTTTGCCTTCTTCTCTCAAGCTCTCGGAGTCTGCTTATGTTTACTTTATAATGTTGCATATTTTTAGCTGTTCTTAGCAAGGGAAATAAGGAGAAAAATGCCTCATTGTCCCAGAACCAGAAATGTCACAGCCTTAATTTTGAAAGGTGCCTTCTGTGGATGACATACCCTAAGCCCAGGTGAGCTGCTCCTCTGCCTGATCTGCCTGCTTCAGCTCCCCACTCATCTGGCCTGGCCCCCCGGCTGCCTCCCTGCAGCCACTCCCATGGTCTGCGAGTTCCTTCAGAACAAGATCAATATCGTTTTCATTTTCAATTCTACAGGGCCCAGGGATGAATTAACAGAACAAGGTCACAGCATTTTTGTTCACCATCTTTCTTCATAAAAACTCTGTCCTCCATCTCTTTACTGATTAGAGGGTGTCTGAGGCAGGAAATGGTCCTTGGCTCCAACCGTTTTTTAGTGGCTGATTCTGAAGAAGCTCAATACTCAGAGACTCAGAGAACTCATTTTTGATGGGAACTCCTTAGCCCAACCTGACAGGTTCTTCTTCTCTATCTTTGCTTTTTTTTTTGTTTTTTTGAGATGGAGTCTCACTCTGTCACCCAGGCTGGAGTGCAGTGGTGTGATCTTGGCTCACTGCAAGCTCCGCCTCCCAGGTTCACACCATTCTCCTGCCTCAGCCTCCTGAGTAGCTGGGACTACAGGCGCCCGCCACCACGCCCAGCTAAGTTTTTGTATTTTTAGTAGAGATGGGGTTTCACTGTGTTAGCCAGGATGATCTTGATCTCCTGACCCGGTGATCTGCCTGCCTCAGCCTCCCAGAGTGCTGGGATTACAGATGTGAGCCACCACGCCCAGCCATCTCTTTGCTTTTTAACCAGCATCCCCAGGTGACTGGAGAGACCCTGATCTCAGAGGTCGCCTGAGTGTGAAGGACAAGATTGCATGCTACAGGTGAGATGGGATTCACTGCGTGCTAGTGAGCATCCCAGAGCCCCGTGCAGTGCCACAACATGGTGCAGGTGCCCAGGAAACAGTTGCTGAATGAATTAACAAGCCACATCTTGCCTCCACTGAGTCCAAAAACCTCACACTGCCACAGCAGGTTCTGCCCTCCAAACACAGAGGGAAGAGAGGGTGAGTAATTTGGCCAAAACTGTGTGGATTGGAACCTGATAATCCCATCAGTGCTGCTTCCTAATCCCAAGTATCAACAGAACTTCCCTCACCCCTTCAGACGTGATGATTGTAAGGAAGAGATACACACACTCTGAGTGGACAGAAGTAACCAAGAAAATAAGAAACCACTTTGTTAAAGAGGCTATATAAATCTAAGGCACATTTACAATATTGTAATTATTGTCATTATTATTTTAATTATAACTATGAGTACTGCTAGAAGTAATATACTCATGCCTATGAGAAGTTTGTCCCAACAACACTGTGAAATCTCCCAAACTTCTATTCTGGTCCTCAACTATTACATCCGTCAACATTTTCCCTTGTTTTCTTCCCTGCATCTCTCTCTGAATTCATTATTAAACCCTAAAGTTTTCTTCCTAAAATTTCGCATGATGCTTAATATCTACTCCAAGTCCTAACCATTCTAAATGCAGATTCTCTAAAATGCACAACTTTATTACTGCAAAACTTTCCATAGCATACAATTTTTTATTACACAGCTTTAAAAGTCACTCATATAAATTCATGCTCTAAACTACATTTAGATTTAAAAATTAGGATTAAGAAGAAAATACAGCCAGCCGTGGTGGCTCACGCCTGTAGTCCCAGGACTTTGGGAGGCTGAGGTGGGCGGATCATCAGGCCAGGAGCTCAAGACCAGCCTGGCCAACATGGTGAAACCCCATCTCTACTAAAAATACAAAAATTAGCCTGGCGTGGTGGTGGGCGCCTGTAATCTCAGCTGCTCGGGAGGCTGAGGCAGGAGAATTGCTTGAGCCCAGAAGGCGGAGGTTGCAATGAGCAGAGATTGTGCCATTGCACTCCAGCCTGGGTAACAGAGCAAGACTCTGTCTAAAAAAAAAAAAAAAAAGAAAAAGGAAAAAAAATACACACACACACACACACACACACACGTAATGTCTATGTGTATTCCTCGAGATACACAAGCAATTTTGAATGCTTAACTTAGAGAAACTATGGATGGACGGATGGATGAATTCATTCATTAAAGAACTAACTAAAAGGTTTTATGAAATAACATTGCTTAGGACATAAGGCAGGTCTCTCCCCGAGCTTGCCCACTGTATTCAGTCCAAGCAGTCCTCCCCCACGCCCTCAGTCATTTTCAGAGTGACTCCTAGCCTCCTTCGTCTGCTCCTCCAGCACAGACCACTCTGGCCCCATCTCGAACCTCCATTTGCCTCCTTGGCTACTCCATCTGGGCATCCTACACCACATGAGCCTTGATCTCTGTGCATGCTGCCAGGAATCCCTCAGCAAGCTTCATCACAAACCCGGAGTCACCTGTTTTCTCTGCCTCCTGAAAGTACATCTCCAAATCAGCATCTCTCCACTGCCCACCAGCCTCACCCCAGCCGTCTCTCCTGGGATCCCTTTCTTGCCCCTAGAATCCATTCCCCACACTGCAGCAGGGTGACCCAGCAAGACTAGCACCCGTCCTTTCTCATGCCCTGCTTGGAACAGGTCAGCAGTTCCACGGGCCCTCGGAGAAAGTCCAGCCTTGACACGGCAATGCGGAACCCACTGCAGGCAACACTGAGTGTCCCGGCAGCAGAGCCATCTGCCCAGGTTCAAATATTGCATGGCCCTGGGCAAGTTTCATGGCTTCACTGTAAACTGCGGTTACCAACAGAGCCCATCTTATGGGGATCTTATGAGGACTAAATGAAATAACAGAGGTATGGATAAGTACAGGAAGCCCAGCATCTGGCACATAGTAAGTGCACACTTTGGCTATTAATAGGGAGCAGCCTTTGGCCCTGCCTCTGATGCACAGTCTACCCACAGCTTTCCAGATGAGATGCGGAGGCAAGGTTTTGAAGAGTGAAGAGGAGTTTTCTGGATGGGCCAAGGGTAGGAAGACACTCCAGGACATAAGGAAGATCCAGAACAAAGCACAGAGGCATGAAGCAGCGCCAGGTGGACATTCACTGACCTCCACCAGGAAGAAGCTCACCAAGGCACATACTCGCCTCAGATAGGGATCTGGGGGGACTGTGTGGGCTCAAAAAAGGGTTTCCATGAAAACAATGGTGAAGACGATGATGACAGCAGAAATGAAGGGGAGGGAAAAGTTGAAGAAGATGAAAGTGCAGGAGAAACCATGGGAAAAGAAGCTGAGTTAAAAGGGAGTAACAATCTCCCATGCTGGTCATGTTCCAGCCTCAGGACTTTCACACACGCTGTTCCCTCGGCATGTGCGAGAGTGCTCCCCAACTCCCCAGCCATGTGGATTCCTCCTGTACTTCCCCAGGCCTCTACTCAGTGCCTCCGGATCAGAGGGCCTTTCTTGCCCAACCAATTCGAAACAGCACCATCCTCATTGCTGCATAGCCCTCTCCGCCTCACTTTTTTTTTTTTTTATTGAGACAGAGTTTCGCTCTTGTTGCCCAGGCTGGAGTGCAATGGTGCAATCTCGGCTCACCGCAACCTCCATCTCCCAGGTTCAAGCGATTCTCCTGCCTCAGCCTCCCGAGTGTCTGCCTCACTTTTTACAACCTCCATCCCCACCTGACATATTTCACATTTATTTGTGTGTGCCAATCTGACTCCACCAGGATCTTGCTCCCCCCGCAGAATTCTCAGTGGGGTCAGAAACCGCATCTGTTCTATTCCCAGCACAATCCCCAGGGTCTTCATCAGCATCTGCCACACAGAAAGCTCTTCATAATTTGCACAATAAATAGATGGAAGAGGATGGAGGAGGAGAAAAAGGAGTAAGAAGTGCAGGAGAAGAAGGGGGAAGAGAATGAGGAGGAGGAGAAAGAAGAGGAGGAGGAAGAACGACCATCACCATTGTCATCCAGCAGCCCAGGCTGTGAAGCTGCAGCAGCCATCCAAACCAGACATGGATGCTGCAAAGAGCCGCACTCTGGGTGACAACAGGACAGGCCTTTAGGAGGTGGCTCTCAAGGCTGGCTGAAGGCTGGACCCTCCTGGAGTGCCTGTAAAAACTACCAAGGAGATAATACATATTTGAGATGATGGATTTGCTAATTATCCTGATTTGCATAATATATACATGATTCAAAACATCACACTGTATCTCATAAGTCGGTACAATTATTAATATTATGTGTCAATAAAAATAAAAATAAGGCCAGGCGCGGTGGCTCACGCCTGTAATTCCAGCACTTTGGGAGGCTGAGGCAGGCGGATCAAAAGGTCAAGAGATGGAGACCATCCTGGCCAACATGGTGAAACCCCGCCCCTACTAAAAATATAAAAATTAGCCAGGTGTGGTGGCACGTGCCTGTGGTCTCAGCTACTCAGGAGGCTGAGGCAGGAGAATCGCTTGAACCCAGGAGGTAGAGGTTGCAGTGAGCCAAGATCGTACCACTGCACTCCAGCCTGGTGACAGAGTAAGACTCCATTTCAAAAATTAATTAATTAATTAAAAATACCAATGTCAGGCCCCACCCAACCAGCTGCACCTGAAGCTCTGGGGTGAGGCCTGCACATCTGCCAGTGTCTGTGCCAGGTTCCCAGGGATCCTGATTGTCAGAAAGAGATCCAGACCCTGACCCAGGAAGAGCAGGGACAGGCTAGGGGAGAAAGGGCAGGGCTCAGGTTCACAGAGGCCAGCTGGTCTCCCTCCTCTCCAGTGCTGCCTCTGGGCACCCTTCCCCTCTCCAAAAGGCTTGCAGCCTCCGCTGCCCACACTCTGTCCTTTAAGGAGGTAAGTGACTTGTTGGGGGCCACTTCCCAACTGTTAGCATCCCCAGGACCACCCTCTGTAAATGTCCTACAGGAGAAAGGAAGAGGGTCCTCCCAGGTGGCCTGCCCAAGGCACCTCTTCTGGCATCCCAAGTAGAGGCAGCCTTCGCCCAGCCGGCCGGTGCCCTCCCAGTGGTTCCACCTGGAGGGAAGGAGGAATGAGGGCTGTTCACTGTTTCTTGTCAGTTCTGTTAAAGCTGAGGGAAAAAGCAATAAGAAGGGATGGGCCTGAGAGGCCCAGGACATGGCTGGAGAAAAAGAGAACAGTGTGGACCATAGCAGGCCAAGAGGGCTTCCTGACAGAGGCGGCACTTTAGCTGTGATGAGGAGGCATGGCAGAGTGGTTGAGGATGGGTTGGGGGACAGAGAGGGCAGTCCAGGGCACCGCCTTGCCTGTACTGCATTCTTCAGTTGAAGCCTGGCTGTGTTCCCTGCAAGCTCTCCTGTTACTTCCCTCCTGTGGGTGAATGAGAACAGAGGAGATGGCCTCGGAGGACAGCAGCCCAGCCTCCTCATTGCCCACCTGTGTGCACCCCTCTGTCTGGGGAGGGGAAGGTGTTTCTCCCTCCTCCCACTGCTACCCCAGATGCCAGGCCCTGGGCTGGCCCCAGCCAACAAGAACTGGAACCCTGCAGCCTTGCTACCTTGCAGGAAGTTTCCCCCAGCCCTGCCCTTCTAAACAGCAGGTGGCTTCAGCCTAGAGCAGCAGCAGCCATCTTGTGATTGTGAGATAGCACGCCTGAAATCAGAGGCCACATGCAGAGGGCAAAGGGAGGGGACAAGAGGGGAGGAGAGAGGAGGGGAGGGGATGGGGGGGAGGAGAGGGGAGGGGAGGAGAGGGGAGGGGAGGGGAGGAGAGAGGAGGGGAGGGGAGGAGAGAGGAGGGGAGGGGAGGAGAGAGGAGGGGAGGGGAGGAGAGAGGAGGGGAGGGGAGGAGAGAGGAGGGGAGGGGAGGAGAGAGGAGGGGAGGGGAGGAGAGAGGAGGGGAGGGGAGGAGAGAGGAGGGGAGGGGAGGAGAGAGGAGGGGAGGGGAGGGGAGGGGACGGGAGGGGAGGGGAGGGGACGGGAGGGGAGGGGAGGGGAGGGGAGGGGAGGGGACGGGAGGGGAGGGGAGGAGAGAGGAGGGGAGGGGAGGAGAGAGAAGGGGAGGGGAGGAGAGAGGAGGGGAGGGGAGGAGACGGGAGGGGAGGGGAGGGCATGGGAGGGGAGGGGAGGAGAGAGGAGGGGAGGGGAGGGGACGGGAGGGGAGGGGAGGAGAGAGGAGGGGAGGGGAGGAGAGAGGAGGGGAGAGGAGAGGGGTGGCCCTCCCCTGATCAGGTGCTCCTTGTTGGAGATGAACAGCCCACCTGCCCACAGCAGTGATCCACTTTTTGCTCAACATAATTTGGTCGAGTTGGTTTGATGTTTAAAATAAAATTAAATTTAAAAGTTAGTTTTTTAAATAAAAAAGCTTTGACTTGAACCCCTCAAATACATGACTGGCCCCAAAACTCCTGGGCAGCAAAGTGAGGGAGGATAGGAGATGCCATGGGTTTTCCTGCTAGTTGGAATCCTCATGACAGGTGACGAAACCTGCTTTCTCAACAGGCCCAGCTCGAAGACTCTCATTCTGAGGACTGGCGCTGAAACCCCTCTCTCAAAGGCCACCTGGAACTTTAACTGTGGGATCCACACCTATTCTCAGCTCACATCTTCTGGGGCAGGCACTTCTTTTCTAAAACAAAAACATTTCTTTTTAAAGATATCAGCATGCCCGACCAAAAATACTAACACAGCCTCTCGGGATAGTGCTGTATCAGTTAGCCAGTAAGAAGCAGGCAGAAGTCCTGGGGGAAGGCAGCCTTCCTCAATTAAACAGCAACAGTGCAATAAGAGCAAAACCTTCCTAGGAGAAGCCCTTTACCCCTTCTGCCTGCCTGCTCTTCCTTCCTGGAACTAAGAGGCCACAAGCTGGAGGAGCAGCAGCCATCTCATGACCATGAGACAGCATGCCTGAGATCAGAGGCCACGTGCAGAGGGCAAACAGCAAAAGCGAGGGGAGCACCTGTCTCCCCTGGCATAGTTGAGCATCCCACCTAGCCCAGGATTGCCTGCCATCAGACTTCTTGATGTCTGAGACAGGTAAGACCGTCGCCAGGCCAGCCACTCTTGGGGGCTTTCCTGAAACATGGAGTCTGACACAGGAGTTGCCAGCATGCTTCTCTGGCCTCGCTGCCTCTCTGGAGAGCCTCAGGACTCCTTTCCTCCATGATGCTCTTTCCTCCCAGCATCCTGACTGCCTCCTCATTTTCCCCCAGTCTCTCCTCTCCCTGATTTGCCCTTTATATCATTGATTTTTCAACAGTGTCATGAGCATTCCTCTTTCAGAACCTTCAAATATGCTACCTGGACTTCCCTTCCCCTTTTTTACCTCGGGTACTTTTGGAGAAGCCTTCAAGAGGCTGCCTGTTAGGTCAGACCCCCCCCCCCCCACCACCACATACCTCCTGGAACGCACATCTCTCTCTCCTCTGTGGCCTCACTGTGCTCAGAACTGCTGTTTAATGGAGCTTCCTGAGGGCTTGGAGGCTCCTTGGCCTGGGGACAACGTCTTTGTGTTCCCTGATACATCCCAGTGTCAAGTACAATCTCCAGCACATAGTAGGTGCCCAAGAAATCACCATTGAGTAAATCAACAACTATATCATTACACACACTCTGAAGAAAGACATATCACACAATGAGAGCTCGTTACACAAGCAGATCCACACCTGGTGAGTCTGAAAGGGATCCAGTCTGAATGACAGGTGAACGCTGACAAGGTAGGGTGGGAGCAAGAAAGGCTGCCAGGCCAGGAGGACGGAGCAGCACATCCCAAGGCCCTGTGAAGAGGGAAGAGCAGTGCATGAGTAGAGGGTGGTTTGGATGCGGCGAGCAGGGCCAGGCCACGCAGGCCTTGGGGACCTGGCCAGCTGGCTCTTTGTTCTGGAGACTGTGGAGAGAAACCTACAGTTTTCATTTCCAAAGTCCTTTTGTCTTCAGTGTAGGAGATGCTGGAGGAGGGGACATGCATGGTGAACCCCCCGGTGTCCATCACAGCAGCCCAAGAGAGTGGGTGGACACTCACCTCTGCAGTCTGCTCTTTCCTGAGAGTTTTATAGGTGGTAGGTCATTCAACTCCCAATAAACTTGCAATAAGGAAACTGAGGCACAGGCGGCTAGGGACCTGTCCAGGCCATAGGGCTGGTACATGCTGGGACCTGGAATGAATGACACCTTGGTGTGGTCAGGGCTGGCTGCCAGTGTGGGAGAGAGAAGCAGCAGACCGCGGAAGCTCTCAGAGATAAATGGGTTAGATGAGCTGAGGGAGAGGGTGGGGGATTGCAAAGGAAATCTGAAGCAAGTAAGAAACAATGCTAAGACTTGCTAAAACTGGGTGACACATCCACCCACGTTTTCTATGCTGGAAATGGTGTGAGTGTGCACACATGCACACCACTGCCTGTGGGATTCGGTGACCTGGAGATCATCAGGGTCTTGGTGACAGCTGTTTCCATGTCTTGAGGGGACCAGACACCAGAAGAGAGCAGACTGAGGAATGCCTGAGATTTGAGAACATGGAGACAAAATGTCTAGACTGTGGTTTGGAGAAATTTGACTATAAAATAGGAAAAAGAGGGTCAGTAGCCAGTGATGTGTCCATAGTGGAGGCAAGGTTTTCTTCTCATTGCAGGAATTAGACATTACAGAGATCATCGAAGTCTCCTGCCTGCCTCGCCTCCATCCCACTCCCCTTCCTCTCTCCCCAAAGGTAACTGCTGTCAGGAATTCACTGTCACTGTCGCACATGTTTTATATTTTTACTACATATTGATTTGTCCGGAAACATTTTAAGGTCTCATTTTATTGGTTTTTAATATTTCTGTAAATGATGTGATACCATTCATATTGTCCCAGAACGTGCTCGTTTTCTTCACATTACAGTTTAAAGCTCTGTCAAGGCTGATAAATGGGAATCTCCAGAGCACTCCACGACACTGGTATCCTCTCAGTCCAGTCCTGATCTACTGCTGATGGGCAGGGTTCTGCTCATGCAGTCATGGTGCAGACCACACTCCTGGGCCAGCCACCCCATGCCTGTGCACTGGCTTTCTCTGGGGCAGAGGCTGCAGGTGGGCTGGCTGGGCCTTGAGCACCTTTGCCTTTATGGAGACTCACCAGACATCATGCCAGTGTACACTCCTGCAGCAGTGCAGGCAAGTTCCTCTGCCCTTGCCCCTTCCGCACTGGGTGTTGCTAGATTTCCAGTGGGGAGATGTGGGACTGTACAATCACCCACAGAAAGGTTTCTGTTGAGAGAGAAATTAAATACAGAGCATCTAGAAGTGCATGCTGGGGTAGGGGATGGGGAGAGGCAGCCAGAGAAGGATTCCCCAGCAGACATATGCCCCCCTATATATAGAACTCTTTACAGGTCAATGCGAGGAGCCAGTTGGGACCTTCCTCTTTGCACTTGGTGAGATGATGGATCCCAGACTTGCCCGTAGTGCACGGCGGCCTCACTGCCCGCTCCCCAGCTGACCCCTCCTGCACCCACTCCACAGTGCCCACACACCCAGCAAGGCACTTACACAGAGAATAATTGCCAGGTGTTTAATGAACTGTTTTCCCCCACAAGACTCAGCTGTTCGAAGCAGGGGCTACGTTACTATCTCCTCAACCTCCAGAACTTTTCAAGGGCCTGGCACACAGTTGGAGCTCAATGAATACTTTTTGAATTGCTAAAAGCTACTATTGCAGTGCCCACTGGCATGTGTCTCCTATATACGGTGCTCTGATTTCAGACACATGCACAATTTAAGAGAAATGAGCCAAGTGGGAGCCAGGAAGAAGCAACTTCAATCAGGAGTGTGGACGGCAGACAAGGAGTCCCACCCAGGAGGCTTTCTTCTTCTACCCTCTCTTCCCCACCCTCTCTGGCCCCCAGCTACCTCAAAACCCCGACTTCCTTCCCTGGTTGTAAAATAAGTTAATATGCTTTAGTCTTTCCTATAAAAAACTGATCTTCATCCTCTCACTGTCTCTAGAAAATTCTTATATTAATTTATACTACTTCCAATTTTGTTCTGTCTTACTCAGAAATGAGGAAAAGTCCTGAGACCAGAAAAAGGAAAAAAAGAGAATTCCAAGCCAGGAAAGCACTAAACAAGTTCAAATATCTAAACCGCATGGGTGGGTATTGGGGGAGTGACATTCACACCATGTGTTCAAGAAGTCAAAGCTGAAATCTGGGGCTAATGACCTAACACTGATGGATGAAATGAAGAAAACTAATTCCCTGATTTCTATTTTACTTTTATCATTCAAGGAAAATGGTTTGCAGGTGTTAAGGGGTGGAAAGAAAGCCTAAAACCAGTCTGGAGAGCTTGGAGAGCTGTGATGTGCTCTGAGCATCCAGGTTGAAATGGACACCTCATGAAGTCGGCCTTGGGGGGTTCGGATGAGCTCCGCCAGGTTCCATCTTTGACCCTTTACCTCTTCCTGTTGGCTTCTGAATCATCGACAAGTTGTACAAAGTCATGGAGAGCCTGCTTTCGAGAAATATGTGGGGATGAAGTTGGACGTAAGCTGGGGCTAGACTTTGTGTTCCTTAAGGACTAAAGGAAGAGGGTGGCAGCTGTGGATAAGGAAGGGGAAGTTCTAACACTCGAAGGTAGAGGTCTGGGGGATAAGTGAACTCAAAGGACTAAAAGTCAGCTGGAGATCCATGAAGGCAACTCAGAAAAATCTTCGTGGCAGCTCCTCTTTGACAGTCCCTCCACCATTTTGGAAGTGAAAGAAAATCAGGGAAACACCAGGATAAGCTAATATTTATAGGAAAAACTCAGGCGAATAAAATGGCAAGGATGTAAACCAAAAGTACTGGTTGTGTCCATGAGCCTGGGAGGCCAGCAAGAAGCTGGGGACAGGGGCAGCCTCCGTCAGACAGGGAGCCCTCGAGGTAGGCAAGTGAGCAACCCAAAGAACCTGAGCTGCCCCCTCCAGGCTCCTCCAAATCCGACCTTTGCTACAGGATGGATGAGTCAGCAGAGCTCATCAGCTCCACCGATGTAAAGACGGTGTAGGAGGAAGCATATGGTGGAGGGAAGAATCAGCACCCCGAAATGACTGTGTCACGCTGAAGAAATAGGCCAAATCCAGCTAGGATCGCACTCAGTAAAAATGAGCATCATCTGTGGTCCTTGGGGCTAAAGCCCAACTGCATTAGGAAGGTACGGTTTAGCAGCAACGCGTTTGACACTTAGGAGTTTTATTCAAGGAATCAGCAGAAATATTGACACCCAAAAAGCACAAACTTGGGTTGGCTTCTGGAAGGTTAGCATCTGGCACAGTGGAGGTGTGGTCTTGGTAGACACAATGCTGATTGCCCTTACCTGGAGCACTGGACTCAGTTCATGATGGAGTTGCACCTGGAGAGCGACTTGAGCAGTGGGGACCTAGTGGGATGTGACTGTGGGCCAGGACATCCTGCCGCATGAAGAAAAGTCAACAAATGGATTTCACCTACAGACAAGAAGACCCCCTCTTACTCAGAGGGTAGGTAAGAGCTATCCTCACATAAAGGAAGGAAGCCATGGCAATGAGCATTCAGATGAGCAAGTCCTGTTATAAGAACTAATATTGGGACCACACAGCAGGAGCCAGAGAAGAACGCCTTCAGCCCAAAGACAGAAAGCCCTAGTACCCCCTCAGAGCTGCGCAAAAGGAAAGGGCTGTCTCAGTAGACAGTACACTCTTCAGCTAAGGACAAACTACAGGAGATGCTGCAGAGGTCATCAGATGCAGATTTTCAACTCTAGTGACAGACTTCGGTTTTCTGAAAAATTATCTCTGACTCTATGAGGATGATGTCCATTCTCTGATAATGACAGACAAATGAGGTTACATTGTTTGTAATGACTGGTTGACACAAATCATTTAAAAGAAATCTCATTGGTAAAACATCCTTAATCCACTTCCTTAGGTGACTGAAAGCAAAGGAGAATTAAAATGTGCTCTTTCATGGCAGGCACTATGGCTATCCGTATTTTTTAATCCTTAATTTAATCTTAAATAACAACCTTTTGAGATAAGTATTTCTATTTACCTTTAATAGATCAAAAAACTGGGTCATAGAGGCTACATAATTTGGATGAGATTGGCCAGGCCATAAGTGACCAAAGACTTACAATGGGCTTTATGAAAATTCAATCTTCGGATTCAGATATTAAAAAACTGGAAGGAGCATTGCTCTCATCTTACAAACAAAAAATTTGGATAATTTGCAAATATCACAACTTTTCTTGAATAAATCAGACAGCTGAGATTTCAGGATAAACAACTAACCCAAAATCTAAGGAAAATAGGCACCTCTAAGGAAAGGAGCAGCCACAGACAATGGACACTGTAAAAGAAGAATTTATTTACAAATTTTAATGAATTTCCAAAGATTGAGTGTGCACTAATGTGAGAACCCTACCCTAAAAACAAGATAACAGAGAAGAATTTGAAACTCATATTGCACTGAGCATGAACACAACAATAACAAAACCTAACCACAGCTTAATTTATGACTAGATTTACTCAAATCATTATACTAAAGTCTTAGCCAAAAACAAAAAAAAGGAATACCCATTTCCAGGCATTAACACTAGTTACGTAAGTCTCTGTTGTCCTATTAAAGATATTTGGCTCTCATACAAAAATGTAAGACACACAAAGAAACATAGGGGAAAAAACAGTATCAGCAAGACCAGATTTTGATATGACACAAATGTTGAAGCTATTACATGAAATATTTAAAATAAATATAATTAACACGTTAAAATCTCAAGTGGAAAAGTTAGATAGTATGCATGACCTGATGGAGATCTTCAAGAGAGATATGAAAATTACAGGAAATAATCAAATGAGAACGTGAAAAATGAAAAGCATGATAACAAAGTTGAAAGAGGCTTTATTGGATTCAATAATAGAATCAATGCAGCTGAGGAAAAAATCAGTAAGTTGAAGATAAGTCACTATAAATTATACAAACTAAAACATACACACAAAAAAGTAGTGGTAATAAAAACAGAGTATCCATAAGCTGTAGGATAATATCTAACAGTCTAACATATGTATATTTGGAAGGAGAAGAAGAGAGAAAAAACAGGCAGCAAAAATATTTGAAAAGATAATGGGCAAAGTTCATAACAGCCACTAAGCCACAGACCCAAATTCTCCAAAAACACCAAACAGAATAAATGCATTAAACCATCTCCCCAAATCCATGCATATCATCTTTAAAATGTTGAAAGTCAATTATAAAAAGAAAATGTTAAAGGCAGCCACAGAGGGAGAAAGCATATTACATACAGAGGAACAAAGATAGGAATTGCATAAGACTTTCAATCAAAAAATGTACAAGTCAGAAGACAATAAAGTGGCAGATTTGGGCTGGGCACGGTGGCTCATGCCTGTAATCCCAGTACTTTGGGATCCCCAAGGCAGGCAGATCACCTAAGGTCAGGGGTTCGGGACCAGCCTAGCCAACGTGGCAAAACCCTGTCTCTACTAAAAGTACAAAAATTAGCTGAGCGTGGTAGCACATGTCTTTAATCCCAGCTACTCAGGAGGCTGAGGCAGGAGAATCACTTGAACCCAGGAGGTAGAGGTTGCAGTGAGTCAAGATGGTGCCACTGTACTCCAGCCTGGGTGACAGAGCGAGACTCCATCTCAAAAAAATAAAAATAAATAAAAATAAAGTGGCAAATTTTAAAAACTGAAAGAAAAACAATGACAACTCAGAATTCTAAATCCAATAAAGTATCTTTCAAAAATGAAGGAGAAATAAAAACATTTTTGTTAAACAAAACAAAGAAAGTTCATGACTAGCACATTTGCCCTAAAATAACCGAAAAAGGAATTTCTTCAATTAGAGGAAATATGATACAGATACCCAGGTCTATACAATATAAAGAAAAGCACTGGAAATTACATAAAGAAAATGTTATAAAATTTACATTTGTTCTATTGTTCTAAAAGTTAACTTATGTCTAAACCAGGGATCAAATAAAAATTTTCTGGAAAGGAGATTTTAGGCTTTTGGAACCACGTACGGTCTCTGTCACATTTTTTGTTTTGTTGTTGTTGTTGCATGGTTGTTTGCTATGTTTTGTTTTGCATTATTTTAAAACCCTTTAAAATGTAAAAATCAGAAAAGATACAGTGGTACATTTCTTAGGTTTTCTTTTTGTGTGGTATATCGTAGACTTGTGGCAGGAATAGCTGGCAACCAGATACACAAAAAAGCATAAATTTTTATTTATTTATTTATTTTTATTTAGTTAGTTCGTTTTTTGAGACAGAGTAATAAAAGGCCCAATCAGTGCCTGCTTCTCTAGCCAAAGGACCAGAGAGGAGGCTACCCAGCAACACAGAAAACTCATAGATAATAAGTGACCAACCCCAGCCAAATACTACAGAAAAAACTATGGCCCCACTGACTCTAGCAAGGTCCAGTGGAGAGCTTAGGCTTCAGCCCAGGCCATAAAAAGACACCCAATCCCCTATCAGAGTGGTATCAGGGAAGGCCAAGTCTGAAGCTGGAACTCTCATCACCTGAGCAGTAAGGAGGTCCCACTGCTGTGCCAGTGGAGATCACATGGGAGCCTGGAGTTCCATCTTTTACTGACAGGAACCAGGTGCTCTTCCCCTCCTCTGGGGTACTGTCAGGCATGGTCAAGTGGAGAGTGCTACCACTGCCTAGGAGAAAAGAGGCCAACCCGCGTGGTTAAGGTGAAGGCCACCTGAGCCGCGGCAACAAGGTACTTCTGCTCCTTCTAGCCATTAACAGGGTGCTATTAACAGAGACCTAGTGAAGAGCAGAAGTGCCATGCCCACTCATCAGTAATGAGGAGCCCCTGCCTCTCTAGGGTGTCTAATGAAGCTAGTGGCAAACCTGGACTTGTCTTCTTTTTGGGTTATAATAAGGTGACACCACTCTTTCATTTCCTGCTGGAGTCATGTCTTAAGAAGCCAACAAAAGCAAAAGGTTTGACCAAGATCTAGAGTCTCATAACATATAATACCAAAATTTTCCAGGTTTCAACTGAAAATTACTTGTCATTTAAAAAAACAGTAAAATCTCAACTTGAATGAAAAGAGACAAGCAACAGACACTAACACTGAGATGACACAAATGTTTATATTATCTGGAAAAGATTTTGAGTCATAAAAATCCTTCAATAAATGATTGATTGTAAATATGCTTGAAACAAATGAAAAAATAGGAAGTGTCAGCAGAGAGATAAAAGATGTAAAGATGAAGTAAAAAGAAATTATAGAACTGAAAACTACAATGCCCAACTTAAAAAACTCAGTGGATTGGCTCCATAGCATAATTTAAAGGACAGAGAAAAGAATCAGTGAACTTGAAGGTAGAACAATAGAAACTGCCCAGTCAGAACAACAGAGACAAAACAGACAGGAAAAAATATATATAAACTGAATCTCAGAGACATATTGTATTAGTTCGTTCTTACATTGCTATAAAGAAATATCTGAGACTGGGTCATTTATAAAGAAAAGAGATTTGGCTGGGCACACTGGCTCATGCCTGTAATCCCAGCACTTTGGGAGGCCAAGGCAGGTGGATCGCCTGAAGTCAGGAGTTTGAGAGCAGCTGGGCCAACATGGTGAAACCCCGTCTCTACTGAAAATACAAAAATTAGCTGGGCATGATGGTGGACACCTGTAATCCCAGCTACTCAGGAGGCTAAGGCAGGAGAATTGCTTGAACCTGGGAGGCAGAGGTTGCAGTGAGCCGAGATCTCACCACTGCATTCCAGCCTGGGCAACAAGAGCAAAACTCCGTCTCAAAAAAAAAAAAGGTTTAATTGACTCATGGTTCTGCAGGCTGTACAGGAGGCATAGTAGCTTCTGCTTCTGGCAAGGCCTCAGGAAATTTACAACCGTAGTGAAAGGGGAAGGGGAAGCAGGCACGCCTTAAATGGCCAAAATGGCCAGAGCAGGAAAAAGGGAGAGGGGTGGGGAGGTGCCACACACTTTTAAACAACCAGATCTCATGAGAGCTCTATCAGGAGAAGAGCTCTAGGAGGATGGTGCTAAACCATTAGAAATTGCCCCCATGATCCAATCACCTCCCACCAAAACCCACCTCCAGCATTGGGGATTACATTTCAATGTGAGTTTTGGGTGGGGACACAGGTTGGAATCATATTACATATGATCTAATATTCATGTCCTTGGAGCCCTGAAAGAAGAAAGAGAGTGAGACTGAGAAGTATTTAAAGAAATAATGGCTAAATTTTTCCCAAATTGGACAGAAGACAAGATTCAAGAAGCTTAGAGAGGGTCGGGTGTGGTGGCTCAAGCCTGTAATCCCAGCACTTTGGGAGGCCAAGGCAGGTGGATCACCTGAGGTCAGGAGTTCGAGACCAGCCTGACCAACATGAAGAAACCCCATCTCTACTAAAAATACAAAAATTAGCCAGGCATGGTGGCATGCACCTGTAATTGCAACTACTCAGGAGGCTCAGACAGGAGAATTGCTTGAACCCATGAGGCAGAGGTTGCAATGAGCTAAGATCACGCCATTGCACTCCAGCCTGGGCAACGAGAGCAAAACTCCATTTCAAAAAAAAAAAAAAAGAAGCTTAGAGAATCCCAAAGAGTATAAACCCAAATAATCTACTCTCAAACATATAGTAAAATTTCTGAAAAGTGAAGACAAAGAAAAAAAAAAAAAAACTCTTGAAAGCAGCAAGAGAGTAATTATACCTTACCTAAAAGGGAAAAATAATTCAAACGACAGTAGATTTTCTCAACAGACACTACAAAGGAAGTAGCTAAAAGGAAAAAGTAAAAATAAAAAAACAAAAAATAAAAAACAGAATTCTACATCCAGAGAAAATATCCTTCAAAAATGAAGGGGAATTCAAGACACTCTCAGATGAAGCAAAGAGATTTTTGTCATCAATTGTCCCACCTTAAGGGAATGGCTAAAGGAAGTCCTCTAAACAGAATGGAAACAAGACTTTTAGAATATTAGGTAAGAAGAAGAACAAAGGAAAGAATCAAAACATGGATGAAGAATACATTCTCCTTCTCCTTTTGCACATTTTACATTATGTTTGATAGTTGAAGCAAAAATTTTAACACTGTCTTATATGACTCTAAATGTGTGTTGATTAAATAGGTAAAACAATTATACTATAAATTTTGGAAGGTAAAAGGAACTAAAAGGAGAAGTTATCTACACTTTACTCAAGCTAGCAAAATTTGGGCAATAGTAGGCAGTGATAAGTTATGTATATATAATATAATACATAGAGAAACCACCAAAATATCTATCTAGAAGCATATACTCAAAATCACTACAGGTTAATCAAATTGGAGTTCTAAAAAAAGGTTCAAGCAACCTATAAGGAAAAAAGAACATGAAAATAGAGAAATGAAAAACAGAGAGAACAAACAAAAAACAAAAATTAAAATGGCAGATTTAAACCCTAACATGTCAATAATTACATTAAATATACATATTCTAAATTCAATGATTAAAAGACAAAGACTGACAGAGGGAATAAAAGAATGAATAAGTCAACTATATGTGGTCAACAAGTAATTCACTTCAATTATAATGACACAGGGAGGTTGATATTAAAAGGCTAGAAAAAGATAAACCATGCAAATATTAATCAAAAGAAAACATGAATGACTTTATTAATCAGATTAAGTAAACTTTAGAGCAAAGAAAACTACTAAAGACAGAGCAAGACATTACATAATGATACAAGGGTAAATCCACCAAGAAAACTTAGTAATACTAAATGTGTCTACATCAAACAACAGAGCTGCAAGATATGTAAGACAAAAATTAAAAAAAAAAAATTCTTATTAATAATTGGAGACTTCAAAACCCATCTCTCAACAACAGATAAAACAACTAGACAGAAAATAAGCAAGGAATAGAATTTAACACAGTCATACCTCAAAAGCATCTAATCAAAACTTACAGAAATTTCCACTTAACAACAACAGGATACACGTTCTTTTCAAGCATCCATGGAGCACTTACCAAGATAGATCATACCTTGAGGCATAAAACAAATCTCAACAAATGTCCAAGATTGAAATCCCACACTGTTCTCTGACTACAATGAAATCAAAATAACAATAATAAAAATGTAAAGATAATAGCAGAATCAATGAAATTGAAAACAAACCCAATACAGAAACAAAAAGCTGTTTCTATGAAAAGTTCAATAAAATTGGCAAACCCCTAGTAAGGAAAAAGAGAAGATACAAATTACCCATGTCAGGAATAAAACAGGAGATATCACTAAAGACCTGGCAAACAACAAAAGATAAGCGAATATTACATACAACTCAATACAATACAATACAATACACAACAATTTCAAAACTTAGCTGAAATAAGCCAATTTCTCAGAAAGTACGAACTAACATAACTCATGCAACTTGAAATGGAGAACTTGGGAGATGCTTAACTATTAAAGAAATTGAATTCATAAATTTAAAATACCCCTAAAAATCTCCAGTCCCAGTTAATTTCACCAGTGAATGCCACCCAACATTTAAAGAACACCCATTCTACACAGTATTTCCTAAAAAAAAAAAAAAAAAAAAGGACAGAACACTACCCAGTTAATTTATGAAGTTAGTATTACCTTGATACTAAAACCAAAGAAAAGTAGTATAAAAAAAGAAAGCTACAGGCCGATATCCTTCATAAGTAGAGGCACAAAAATGTTTAACAAAGCATTAGCAAATAAATTCAGAAATATATAAAAATATAGCATGACATAAGTAAGGCATATTCTAGGATAAAAGATTGGTTTAATAGCAATACTAAAATCAATAAAAATAATCCCTATCAGAAAATTAAAGAGGAGAACTTCTTCAGCTTGATAAAGAGCATATAGAAACAAAAACAAAACAAAACGGAAACCTCCAACTACCATTGTTCTTAATGGTGAAAGACTGGTTGCTTTCCCCCAAGACTGGGAACAAAGTAAATATAGCCACTCTCATCACTGTTATTCAATAAGGACTAGACACTGCAATAAGATGTGACAAAAAGCATATAAATTTTAAAAAACAGCTAAAACTGTCACTATATGCAGATGACATTATGATCTATGCAGAAAAACCCAAGGAATCTAAAAAATAATATCCTGGAACTAATAAGTGAGTTTAGCCAAATCTTAGGATGTAAGATCAATATACAAAACTGAACTACAGTCCTGCATTGCTTAGCAATGGTGATATGTTCTGAGAAATGCATCATTAGGGGATTTTGTCATTGTGCAAACACACAGTGTACTTACATAAACCTAGATGGTATAGCCTAGTACACACCCTGGCCATAAGGTACAGCCTATTACTCGTAGGCTACACACCTGTATAGCATGTCATTGTACTGAATACTGCAGACAATTGTAACACGATAATAAGTATTTGTGAACCTAAACATATCTAAGCATAGAAAAGATACAGTAAAAATACCACCTAAAAGATATTTTAAATGGTACACCTGTATAGAGCACTGACCATGAATGGAGCTTGCAGGAGTGGAAGTTGCTCTGGGTGAGTCAGTGAGTGGTGAGTGAATGTGAAGCCCCAAGACATTACTCTACACTAGTCTAGGCTTTATAAACACTGTACACTTAGGCTACACTACATTTATTTAAAAATATTTTCCTTTCCTTAATAATAAGTTAACCTTAACTCACTATAACCTTTTTACTTTATAAACTTTTTTTAACTCTTTGACTCTTGTAATAATACTTAGCTTAAAATACAAACACATTATACAGCTGTACAAAAATATTTTATTTCTTTACATTCTTAATCTTATCTATATATTTTCTATTTTTATGTATTTATTTATTTATTTTGCTTTTTAAACTTTTTGTTAAAAACTAAGTCACAAACACAAGCATTAGCCTAGACCTACACATGGTCAGGATCATCAATATCACTGTCTTCCACCTCCATATCCTGTCCAACTGGGAATCTTCAGGGGTAAAGGCATGCACGGAGCTGTCTTCTCCTAAGATAACAATGCCTTCTTCTGGATACCTCCTGAAGGACCTGCCTGAGGCTGTTTTACAGTTAACTATTTTCTAATAAATAGAAAAAATAAACTCTAAAGTAAGGATAAAACGCATAGTATAGTAAATACATAAGCCAGTAACATAGTCATTTATTATCATTACCAAGTGTTATGTGCTATACATAATTCTATGTGCTATACTTTTATAAGATTGGCAGTACAGTAGATTTGTTTACATCAGTGTCACCCCAAGCACATGAATGATGCTCTGACATGATGATGGCTGCAACGTCACTAGACACCAGGAATTTTTCAGCTCCATTATCATCTTACAGTACCCCATTGTATATGTGGTCCACCGTTGACCAAAACATCATTGTGCAACTCATGACTGTGTATTTCTATATTCTAGCAATGAACACTTGGATAACAAAGTTTAAAAATATAATAGTATTTTAAATCATCCAAAAATGAAATATTTAGGTGCAAGTCTAACAAAACAAGTACATGTGTTGTATGCAGAAAAATACAAAATGTTGATAAAAGAAATGAAAGAAGATCAAAATAAATGGAGAAACATACCATTTTCATACGCTGGACATGTCAGTATAGTAAAGCTGTCAATTCTCCTAAAACTGATATAAAGTTAAAATACAATTTCTATCAAAACCCCAGCAATATACTTGCATATTTTTATAGACAAATGTTTGTGAAAATGCAAAGGAGGAGCATGAAGCATTAAACATTTTTGAAAAAGAAGAATGAAGTGAAAGGAATCAATCTATCTGATTTCAAAACTTATTATATAACCCCAGTAATCAAGACTATGTGGTATTGGTGGAGGAACAGGCACAAAGATCAGTGAATAGAGAACCCAAAAATAGAGAACCCATGCAAATACATCCAACTGATTTTTCACAAAGGTGCAAAAGCAATTCAATCAAGGAAACCTTTTCAAGGAACAATTAGATGTGCATAAGCAGAAAAAAAACAAAAACTCCAAAACCTTGGCCTAAACCTCAAGCCCTAAACAAAACTTAACTCAGGGACTTTTGCATGTAAAATATAAAACTATCAAACTGGCTGGGCACAGTGGCTCACATCTGTAATCCCAGCGCTTTGGGAGGCTGAGGCAGGTGGATCATTTGAGGTCGGGAGTTCAAGACCAGCCTGGCCAACATGGTGAAACCCCATCTCTATTAAAAATACAAAAATTAGCCAGGCGTGGTGGTACACGCCTGTAATCCCAGCTACTCAGGAGGCTGAGGAAGGAGAATCACTAGAGGTTGCAGTGAGCCAAGATTGTGCCACTGCACTCTAGCCTGGATGACAGAGCAAGTCTCCATCTCAAAAAAAAAAAAAAAAATTAAACTATTTAAAAAAAAGAAAGTATTTGGGATCTAGGACTAGACAAAGAGAACTTCACATAGTATAACCTACAAAAAAATGAAAAATTGGACTTTATTAAAGTTAAAAATGTTTGCTTTGAGAAAAAGTCTATTGAGGATGAAAATACAAGTTATGTACTTGTAGGAAATATTTGCAACCCACACATCTAACAAGGACTAGTACCAGACATGTATAAAGAATTCTCAAAACTCAGCAGTAAAAAAATAAAACCATTTAGAATATGGGCAAGGATCTGAACAAACATTTCACTGAAAAGGACATAGAGATGGCAAACAAAGTACATGAAAGTATGTTCAGCATCATTAACCACTGGGAAAATGTACATTTAAACCACAGTGAGATATCACTATATGAAAATAAAAAATAGTGATAACAGCAAATGCTAGTGAGTGTGTGGAGAGACCAGCACACAAACATTGATGGTAGGAGAGTAAAATGGAACAGCAACTCTAGAAATTTGAGTTAACAATCATTTGACAATTTGACAACTAAACATATAGCCACCATACAAACCAGCCACTGCTTACTTAGGCTCGTGTCTCAGAAAAATCAAAACTTGTGTTCACACAAAAACCCATTCACATATGTTTTATCAGCTTTATTCATAATTTAAAAAAAAAAAAAACTGGAAACAACCCAGATATTCTTCAGTGGGTAAAGGGTTAAACAAATTGGTACTCCTTAGGCTGGGCGTGCTGGCTCACACCTGTAATCCCAGCACTTTGGGAGGCCAAGGCGGGAGGATCACGAGGTCAGGAAATCAAGACAATCCTGGCCAACACAGTGAAACCCCGTCTCTACTAAAAATACAAAAAAGTAGCCGGGCGTGGTGGCACATGCCTGTAGTCCCAGCTACTCGGGAGGCTGAAGCAGGAGAATCGCTTGAACCCGGGAAATGGAGTTGCAGTGAGCCAAGATCGTGCCACTGCACTCCAGCCCGGGCAACAGAGCAAAACTCCAAATCAAAAAAAAAAAAAAAATCGGTACTTTCATACCATGAAATACCACTCAGCAATAAAAAGGAGCAAACCATGGATACATGAAACAACTCAAGTCAATCTTCACAGATTTATGCTGAGTAAAAAAAACCCAATCCCAAAACATTACACCCCACATGATTCCACTTATGTAACATCACTGAAATAGCAAGATTAGAGAAATAGAGAATGGAGAATGGTCAGGCTTAAGAACAGGGTTGGGGGTCTCAAGAGGGAAGGATTTCTGCCTCGATCTGGCACCCTCCTTTCTCTGCACCACCCCCTTCTGCATCATGATGGGCATGGGACGGACAAGAGCTCCTCTCAACCGAACCAGACCTGTCTCTGGCCAAAGGGAATTTCCAAAGATGTGTCTCCAGAAGCAGAATAAGAGAGGTTTGATTCAAGCACATAAGTATTTCAGTGAATTACTCTCTTTGAAAATGATGAGAGAGACAGGCTTTTTGAAATTTCCAGGTCTGTCCTAGGATGTAGATTGGGTTCAATAGGCCATGTCCACCAGGAAATTTCTAAAGTCAGGTTATTAAAAGGCTGGCAGGGTGGGAACTCACAGTACTGCTGGACTGCAGCCCCAGACACTGAGATGAGGGCCGAGTCTTTTTTGACAGGAATCTCAGCCTCTCGTGCAGATTCATTTATCGAAAGGAGGTAATGGGAATGGGAAAGAAACACTGCTCTAATTTCATAACATGTAGCTCTCAACATGTTTAAACTCCAGGACCTCCTTTGCAGTTGAGCTTCTCTGGAAATATGCTACTCCTTGAAAGGACATATGCACAGCCATTCTGAGGTGGGGTGGATGTGCTCACCCCAGATGCACGTTCCGAACATGGGCCCTAGAACTGCAGGTTGGGGGCTGCAAGGGCCTCAGGGTCAACGAGTGTCACTCAACCAAGGCGTGCATTCTGTGGATCTCTTTGGACACTTATACTCTCCCAATTCTGTCCCCTATGGGGTGGTGCTGGGCAGCTCCTGTTCCAGGGGATGCCGTCCTCATCCCCACCTGCTGTAGGGCTCAGACTTTGCTAGGCCTTGAAGGAGGTAGTAAGGAGGAAGCAGACCTGAGCTGTGATCTCACAGAGACGACATCTGAGGTGACAGAGAAAACCCTACATAACGTTGTATGTCCTGGAGTAGGACCAGGTGCTGGAATGGACTCCAGACTGCAGGTGCTCTGGGACACCAACCTCATGGGAACTTGCAGTGCTGGCTGCACAGGAGTGGGTGGCAGGTCAACATCACCCCAGCCACTGACGCTCTGTGGTAGGACTGAATCCTGGCACCATTGCTTAATAGCTGGTGATGCTGAGCTGGACATCACCTCTCTGCCTTGGTTTTCTCAGCTGTAAAATGGGGATCATTATACCTGCCTTTCTGGACTGGGTTAAGATTCAACATGACATTAAGCACATCAGCACGGTACAATGTGTGGAAAAGCAGAAAAGAGTGAGGGAGAAGACCCATTGCACTCACCCACACCAGCTCCCTCCCAAGTCCTGAAATTCCCACAGTAGCCTCATTCTTCAAGGGCCTTCTAGAGCCAGGGCCATTTTAACTCCTAGAATTGGTATCCCTTGGGAAGAGAATGAAATGAGCCAGACATTCCTAAATTTGATGAATTAGCCCACAACTCCCCAGAAGCACTGTTGAAAGCAGGGGCCCTCAGAATGAGATGTGTGGGCTCGCTGGAGACCAGGAGAGACCAGGGAGCTGCACCCAGGCTGTGCACCACAGGCCCCGACAGGTGGGCTCAGGAAGCTGCAGGGCTTGGCAGTCTTGCTCTGGACAGTGGAGGGTGCATTCGTCTGCTCACCCCAACTCTCCAGCGGACATTTACTGAGAATGGGAGGCAGGACCATGGAAATTCCATTCCCACACGGCCCATGGGTTTGAGGGGAAAATCTTACCTGGATTTTTATTGTTATGCTGCCATTCCCTAGTTGTGTGATTGCTTTTTCTCAGTCTCTGCTAGGCTCAGTTTCTTCTTCTTTAAAATGGGAATAACAGCTCTCATCTCCTCTCAGGCAGTGAAGGATTAAATAGTACTGCTCCTGAGAGGATCTGTTTCCTGTTGGATGAATGAGTAAAGGGAGCAAGGACACCCTTTGCCCCTGCTGGCCCCCAACCACCCCTGCCCTCCTTGTCATCCTCTCCACGGAACTTCAGACTGTCCCACCGGCCTCTGTACCCCGTCCAAGCCTTCAAGTCCCTCTTCTACATGGCCACCAGATCTGATCGCAGCTCTCCTCCTCAGCTCACAACCCTTCAGTGGCTCCCTGGTACCATGAGGCTAGGGCCCAAGTGCCTTACACTGACCTCTCTGGGAGCTGGAACCTGCCACACTCCTGTGAACTCCAAATACCTGAGACAGGTCTCAGTCAATTTAGAAAATTTATTTTGCCAAGGTTAAGGACACACGCCTGTAACATGGCCTCAGAAGGTCCTGCTGACAGATGCCCAATGTGGGCAGAGCTCAGCTTGGTTTTATACATTTTAGGGAGACATGAGACATCAATCAACATACATAAGAGGAACTTTGGTTCCATTGGAAAGGCAGAGACGGCTTCCAGGTTGTAGGTAGATAAAAGACAAGCAGCATTCTTTTGAGTTTCTGATTAGCCTTTCCAAAGGAGGCAATCAGATATGCATCTATCTCAGTGAGCAGTGGGATGACTCTGAATAGAATGGGAATCAGGTTTTCCCTAAGCAGTTCCCAGCTTGATTTTTCTCTTTAGCTAGTGATTTGGGGGTTCCAAGATTTATTCTCCTGCCACACTCCCCAGCCTCATCCCATATCCTCCTTGACTGGAACCTCCTATTTCCCCAACCCCATGCCTTAGGCATGCCCTGCTCCCCCTGGAGACAGGCACGCACATGCAGACTTAGCTCAGCTCAGGGCACCTCTGACCCCATCTCAGCTACATGTGGTCCTTCCCACTTTGAGCCCTTGCAGCAGCCAAGGAAACACCATCCTAGCACTTACAGCTTCTTATCATGAGTGTGTCCTGCTGTGTCTGCTCCAACTCCAGGTGGTGATCAAGGCTCAAGTGTTATTTATGTATCTCCATAACCTCAGCCAGAGCAAGGCTGGAAGGGGTGGGGAAGCCAGGGGAGGGGCGAGAAGGGAAAGGGGAGGGAGGGAAAGAAGAATGGAAGAGGAGGGGAAAGAGAAAAAAACAGGGAGGAGGAAGGGAGGAGGGGAGGGTAGGAGAGAGAGAGGCAGGAAGGGAGGAAGGGAGGGTGAACTGAGGGAGGGAAGTGAGGTAGACAGGGAGAAAGGGGAAGGCAGAGAGAGAGAAAGGGTGGAGGAGGGAGAGAAGGGGAAGAGGCAGAAAAGGAGGGAGAAAGAAAGTTAGCTGGTTAACTAATTAGTTAGGTAGTTGGTCACTAAAATGAAGCCAATCAAATAGAACCATTCGACCCACAGGAGTAGACTCAAACTTGACATTGTGAGCTTACTCGTGAGACAACCAATCAGACCCTGAGAAGAAAGTTCATCCTTGGGCCATGGTGCCAGGAACTATGATGGCTTCCATCCATCTTGAGCCGCTTTTGTTATCCAAATTATAGCATGCAAGACAGAAGCAGCATAATGAGGCCCTGTGCATTCTCTGGGGGGATGGGGGAAGAGGGGTGGAAGAGGAACAAAGGCCTCCAACCTCCCAGGATGGAGGCTCCCTCATTTTCTTGGGCAGCCCCAGCTTCCTTTGAAAGCAAGAAAGGAGCACGGTCCACTGCCATGGCAACCACCCTCAGCCATCCTGGGACTGGGACGTGACAACTTACTGTGAGCCGTCCAGAGGCCAGGTTTCCCCAGTTTTCAGCCACACAGGAATAGAAGCCCTTTGAAAGGAATGACAGATGACACTTTTTAGGATCTGGCTCAACCATCAGTGACGGCTGGGGAAAACCTCTGTCCTCACCTACCATCTGCTCCATTACAGGGTGTAATTTCCCTGTCCTGAACGCCAATTTGAAAGCAGCCTGTAACTATAAAGCAAAAAAGATGCTAACCAGGGCTTATGAGTAAGTAGAAAAAAGGAGACATCACCTCCTTGCTTACATTGAGGGTTGAACTTGTGGCTGTCAGCAAGAGGCAGCAGATGCAGGCACCTCTGGGTCCTTCCCCCAGAGCCCAGGTTCACTCACAGTCACTGTGACCCACTGGGGGTCAGTCCTGGTGTAGACAGTGGACACTGATCTTAGTTAAAGGTTCCTTGGTACCACCACTGGGATAAGAATTTTTTATGCTATTCTCATTCAGCCAATGCCATAAACCTACAAGGAAGGTATCCTAAGTGAGTTGTGTGCATTCACAAAGCTCAGGTGGCAGAAGTGGCAGTGGGTTCTGCCAAAATCCATTCTTCCCATCCTCTCTAATAATAGGACTGCAGCTTGGCAATGGCTGGAGAGCTATACCACATACCTCAGCTCCCCCTGCACTCAGGTGGGTCCTAATGGGAGCAGAAGAGGTGAGGTCACTTGTTGACCAAAGCCTTTACAACTGGGGCTTGGCTGTTTCTTCATCTGGGTCCTCTTCCTACAAACTTGAGCATGGAAGGAGCTAGGACCCAGCCTTGGTCACACAGATGAGAACAGTGCTGAAGGAGGTGGGGAAGAAACAGTGTGGAAGGAACTCAGGTCTCTGAATGAGCATGTGAAGCTGAGCCACCTGCTGGCCCTAATCTCTGACCTTAGTGAGAGACAAACTTGGCCTCATGTGAGCCTCTGCCCATGGTTTGTACTGGTCACTTCGCTCAGTGTCCTGTCAGATCAACAGAGACTAGGTATTTCAAACAGTAGGAATTTAATATGGACAACCAGTTACAAAAGTTCTGGAAGGTTGGAAAATTAGAAAGGGGAAGCTGAGGTTCTGCAGAGACTATGAACTGTGGGAAGCTGCCATCACCCTTAGCGCTGGAGAAGCAAAAGAGAAAATGGCATATCCCAGAGTCCAGGATTACTGTGCCTCTGAGGCTATGGAGCACATGCTGCTGCTGCTGTGACTGTTGGAACCATCACCACAAATTAGCAATCAACAAGAGGGCTTCCCTCCTATGGACACCATCTGAGCCAGAGTCCATGAGTGAGATGCTGCTGGAATCGGTCATCTTAGGGAGGAACCCAAGAGGCTCTTACAGCTGCAAGAGGCAGCAGAAGAGGCAGGAAGAAAATAAAATGGTTTCTCTCTTCCTCCACCTTCCAGTCTCCTGCGGGGGTTTCCCATTGGCAAGATTAAACTGGAAGGCAAGTTAGTTTGCAGGCTTCCTGCTCCCTGTGACCCAGATGGATCTGGGACCAGAGACCAGGAAGCAGCACACTGGGCTAGTGAAAGGTCTGGTACTGGGGTTGGCAGATGTCTCCACTTCTGACTAACAGTGGCTTTCCAGGATGCTGCACTAAGAGGCTAGAGAAGGGGAGGACAATTAAGGGTCCCTGTCTCCAGTCCGCCAGGGCAGAGACAAGGCCAGAACTGGGAGGGCAGCACGGGGACTGGTGAAAGGGATGTTCTCAGGCAAAGTCAGGCCTGGGCTCTGTAGGAAAGGGGCCTAAAGCGGTTTGCACCACATGGAGGTGAGGGTGGACAGTGGTCATGCATGCACTTTGTATTGGTCATCTGCATTCCAGGGCGTGGACCACTCCCCCAAGATGAAAAAGAAAAACTGATAGAGGATCACATGGTCACCAAATAAAAGTGTTTTTTAACAGAAGCAGTGATCTAAGCCAGCATGCACTCAACAGCTCCTCAATGTCAGGCACCACGCTGCACCCTGCAAATATACTTTCCTCACATGAACTTCATGACGGTCCCATTCAAGAGACATTTTCACTCCATTTTACATTGAGAACATTGACATTTGGGTTATGTAAACTCACTCAAGAATTAAGTGGCAGAGGTGAAATTGTCACCCAAATCTGACTCCAAGCTTTTTGACTTTGTCTCAGAACATCCCTCTCACCAATTCCCCTGCTGCCCTCCCAGTTCTGGCCTCGTCTCTGCCCTGGTAGACTGGAGACAGGGACCTCTGAGTGTCCTCCCCTCCTCTAGCCACATGACTCCCTAGGCTAGGCCTTCACTCAGTCTGGATGATTCTTCTGAAACTAGATCTGGCCACATCACTCCCAATGGAACACAGATGCAAATGTCACCATCTGACATTGTCCCCAGACTCTTCAGGGCTCACCCCAGAGATTCTCAGTCATCAGGTCTTGGGGGAACCTGTCAATCTAACTTGGGAAAGTCCCTGGGAACTCCAACTTTCTACCCACTCTAGGAAGCCCAACCTTGGGTAAAGGTGGCCTCAGAAGGCCCCTGGTCCATACTCTGCCTGCCCACACAGCCTCGCCACTCAACCCTTCAGCCTAGAATGTCAGTGTCTTAGCCTACTCAGGCTGCTGTAAGAGAATGTCACAGACTGAGTGGCTCAGACCACAGACATTTGTTTTTCATTTCTCAAAGCTCGAGAGGCTGCAAGCTCGCGACCAAGGCATCAGCGGTGTTGGTTCCTGCAGAGGCCTCTCCCCGGCTTATAGACAGCTGCCTTCTAGCTGAGTCCTCACATCGCCCTTCCCTGGTGCCCCTGTCTCTCCTTATAAGGACACAAGTCAGATTGGAGTAGGACCCCATAGCAGGACCTCGTTGGCTTTAATCATCCCCTTAAAGTCCCGTCATCTTCAAATACCAGAACCACATTGGAAGTTAGGGCCTTCAGAAAGAAATTTGGGGTGGAAACAATTCCATTCCTAACAGTTGGGTAGAGGCCATGAGCATGAGTCTGGACCTGAGATAAGCCTGTTTTTGAAGTCCCACCTTTGCCATTCACTTGCTCTGTGTCCTCGGCAAACCTCCATCTGTTTCTGAGTCTCGTCTGAGAAGTGGGAACAAGATGTCCTCAAACACAGGAAGGTAAAAGATTTAAAGGCGGCAGCATACGGAAAGCCTCAGGCACTCAGTGGGCCTGTGTAATGGAAGATTGTCACGAGCCACGTCTCCACCCTCACGAATGCCCTAATTACCCACCAGTCTCTCTCCCCTTCCCCTCTCTGTCCAGCACTTGGCATTTCCCCAAAGTGGCACAAGACCTTCAGCAATTCTATGCATGAGGTAGGCAGGCCCTCCTGGCCCTGTATGCAGATGAAAGAGAGCGATTGCCTGGCCCAGGGCCACCTGCAGATGTGGATGCTCAAGCAGGGAGAGGCCTCATGTCTTCTGACTCCATGCCCCACGCTGTTTCATTCACTAGGGGGTTTTCAAATCCCACAGTGACTCAATGTAAGTCTTTAAAAACCAAAGGGTTCCTTGATAGAACCTGTTAAATACAGTAAGAGGGAGAAAGAGAAAAGAGACATTCTCTCTTTCCAGAAAGTCTTGGACAGCAGGTTTTGGTGTGAAAAGTCAGCACATCAGAGCCATCTACACAGCTGGACACATGGCAAGGAGTGGAGCAGCATTGAGTCTCCATCACCAGGAGGCACCTGGATCCTGGATCATGGGGAACTCTGTGTGATGACATTGCTGCATTTGTTCACCAGGAAAGTAAAAGAAACATCCTTGATGCTGGAAACATCTGGGACCAGCTCTCAGAGCACAGAAATCTGGCCAACCTGTCCATCATTTGGCAGAGCACTGGTCAGAAGCCCAGGCCTCTGGGCTGGTCCTGACTCTGACATGGAGCCTGTGATCTCAGGGAAGTTCTGCTCCATGCACAGCCTGACTTCCTGGTCAGCAGAAGCAGCCTGTAGTACATGGCCAGCTGTGCAGGCGACCTGTCCACTCGACTAGGCATGAGAGATACCTTGCCTGCTCATGGCAGGGGAGGACAGGGCCATGGCATCAGGAATCCCTGCACTGGGGTCTCTGGGTCACAGAGAAACTGGCAGGCTCAGAGTCCAAACTCACCACCCACAGCCTTGCATCCTATCAAAGATTTGCAAGGAAATGTGGATGGACATGCAAGCATGGCTCTGGGGGACCACGGGATGTGTTGACTTTCCACACCAATACCTACTGTCCAAGACTTTCTGGAAAGAGAGAATATCTCTTTTCTGTCTCTCCCTCTTTCTGTATTACGGGTTCTATCAAGGAAGCCTTCGATTTTTAAAGACTTAAACTGAGTCACTGTTGGACTTGAAAACCCCCTAGTGGATAGAACAGCACGGGGCGTGGAGTCAGTAGACACAAGGCCTCTCCCTGCTTGAACATCCAAGGCACAGGCCTGGAGGAAGGGGCGGAGAGCAGAGGATAAGCCACGGCCAAATCTGTTGCCCCCACACTGGCTGTCAGTGGTTGGCTGTCAGGTGAATCCCACAGGATCTGTTGGAGACGGCACCCCAGCACACCCCTCGGCAGCCCTTGCTGGGTGAGACCAGCACTGATGAGCACTTCAGACGCCTCGTGCAGTACTCCACACGAGTACTCCACGCACGCTGCTGGAGGAAGAGCTATCAGCAGCCCCCACTAATTTTCCAGGAGGAAAATGAGGCCCTAGACTCTCAGTGACATGCCCCAGGTCCCTTGCTAGGACAAGCAGAGAAGATGCTCAGGCCACTGTTCACGTCAACATAAAATAAACATATAGAGAGATGAATCTCCAAGCAAACAGTTTATTTGGGAATAATGTGCAAGAATTGCCACTCGGGACTCACAAATTGGGGTGGCCCCTAGGTGTGTTCAAAGAACAAAGTGAAAGCCTGGGGTTTCCTTGCCGAAGAGAGGAAGGTTCTGTAAAGCTGTTCTGAAAGCTCTTTCCTTGGTGGGGGTGTCCTGCAGGAGTCAGCGAGTCCTGAGGGAGAATGGCAGCAGTTACCAGTAAAACTTGAAAGCTTAGGGTCATAGCAGGCCCGCGCGGGTTTTGGACTGGCCTTGAGGGACAGTTCCGGGAGTAGGCGTTTGTGACTTGGGTGTTTTTCCCTAAGGCCCCCAACTCTGTTTTAGTTAGATGTGATAAAATTGTCTCCATTTTGTATAATCAATTTTCACATCCCAAAGGCAGTGCAGGGGCTGAGATGTGGGACTAAAGGACAAAGAAACATCCTGCCTTCAGGCCCTATTGTCCTAGTTCCCAGTACTGGAGCCACATTCCAGGGTCCCTGCTGTGAGCTGCCAGGCTGACTCATGAATTATTCATCATCCCATGCTTCACAACCAATCTGTGGATTGTGTTTGTTATTTACTGAATTGTGTGTAGAGCTTAGCGCTAGGGTGCTTTGAATTGGCCCAAACCCACCAGGGCAAGGCTGCTTTGCTCAGCCCCCACCAGGGCCCTGGCTTCACTTCCTGTAACACTGTCATTCATCTGTGTTTGCTCAAAACCTGGAAATGCCCATCTCAGCTGTGGGTTTTAAAGGCATGAAAACCAAAATTCTATTCTAACTTTGTGGGAAATGAAGCTGCATTTGTTTCCTACGACAAATGTAACAAATCACCATGAACTCAGTGGCTTTAACCAGCCCACATATATTATCTTACAGTGCAGGAGGTGAGAAGTCCAAAACAGCCCTCACTGGGCTAAAAGGAAGGCATCAGCAAGGTCGCATTTGTTTCCGGAGGCTCTGGGGGAGAATCTGTTTCCTGCCCTTCTGGCTTCCAGAGGCCACCCATGTTTCTCAGACCAGGGGCCCTGCCTCTTCCAAGATGGCAATGGCTGGCGGAGCCACTCTCGCGTTGCAGCACCCAGCTCTCACCTCTCGCCTCTCTCTCCACTTGCAAGAATGCTTGTGATTACACAGGGCCCCCTGAGATAATCTGGGGTGAGCTCCTTGCCTTGAGGTCAGCTGATGAGCAGGCTTCATTCCATCCGCAACCTTCACTTTCCCTTGCCGGGCAACCTAGCACATTCTCAGAGACTAGGATGTGGACATCTTTGGGGCCATTATTTAGCCTGGCATAGAAATGGAAAAGAAAGCTTGGTCTGGGAAGGCTTCCAGGGGCTGTTTCCGTCATCCTGCAAAACCCAAAACCCCCTCCCCAGTATTCCCAGTGAATGCTCATCCAGCCACAGCTTGAACACTTGTGGGTGGCATCCTCACTACCAGAGTCCACCTCTCCAGCCCTTTGGGTGCTCCTGAGCCCATGCCTGCCTCTTACCACTAGATCCGAGCTCTGCGCTTTGGAAGGATACAAGGTACATCTGCAAAGTGCACCTGATCCCTTATCCTAACGTCAGCACTTGGTGTGTTTGAAGAGCCGCTATGGCCCCTACCTCCTCTCTGCAGCTGTGGAGGCCAGCATGTCCACCCCAACAACCTTCCACCATTCCAGGCATCACTCACCAGCATAGCTCCCACTGGCAATGTCTCTTCTTAACCATGGCAACCAGACTATTACAGATGATACTGAGCTCCTATATGTGCCTAAACGGAGCCCAAGTGTCAAGTAATATCCATATGAGCCTATGAGGTTGACATGGTCATCCCTTCTGCAGATGGGGAGACTGGGACTCATACAAAGTCACTCACCCACGATCACACAGCCAAGTGACTCAGCAGAGGCTGCATCTAGATCAGAGCCTGTGTCTGTCCCCCTGCTTTGGTGCTCCCATATCTAGTCTAGCCCACGCTTGCTGCTGAGAAGGACACTGAACCAAAAGGCAGGGATGTAGGGGTTTTTTGGTTTTGTTTTATTTGTTTGTTTGTTTGTTTGTTTGAGATGGAGTTTGTTTGTTTGTTTGAGATGGAGTCTTGCTCTGTCACCCAGGCTGGAGTGCAGTGGCGCCATCTCAGCTTGCTGCAACCTCCGCCTCCTCGTTCAAGTGATTCTCCTGCCTCAGCCTCTTGAGTAGCTGGGACTACAGGTGCATGTCACCATGCCTGAGTAGTTTTGTATTTTTAGTAGAGATGGGGTTTCACCATGTTGGCCAGGCTGGTCTCTAACTCCTGAACTCGTGATCCACCTGCCTCGGCCTCCCAAAGTGCTGGGATTATAGGCGTGAGCCGCCGCACCAAGCCGGGATGTAGGTTTTATTCCCAGTGAAGCTATTTGTAATTGTGTGACTTGAACTTCAAATTTCCTTATTGTGAATGGGACTGCCAGCAACCCTTCAAGGCTGTGTGAGGATCGGACAGACCAGCTGTGAGAGAGCCTGGGAGTCTGTAAGGGGCCCTGGGAAGAGGACAGGTCCTCCTGGCTTCTGTGGTGTCACATCCTGTGCTCCATTCACACACATTCCCTGGCAGCACCCTCTTGCTCCTGGCCTCTCCCGAGCTGGCTGTCCCTGAAAACTCTCAAGCTGTCAGACTGTGCACCTCGAGGCCCAGAGGAACATTCGATTGCAGTGGGGAGGTGTCAGGGTCTGGAGATCCTCTCCAACCAAGTGTCAACATTCCTGGCCCTTTAATGTCCTATTTCTATACAGCAGAGCTGACGTGTGTCCAGCACTGCGGAGGCACTGGCACCCCTGGAGGCCAGTCCTTCCTCCAAGAGGGGAGACAGGCATGTGGACAGCCTGTTCCAACAGAGTGCTGACGCAGGGGGTCCCGACATGAGGAGGTGCCAGGTGCCACCCAGAGGAGAGTGGTGGAGTAGAGCCTGAGAGGACCAAGGAGAGCAGCAGCAGGCCTGCATCCCAGCCAGGAGGAATGGCCTGGAGATGAGCTCCATTCAGGGTGTCTCTGAGACCCAGAGAACAGGCAAAGGAAAAGGTGGGATGTGAGGCCAGGAAAGAGATCCGCATTGGATGAGGAGGCTCTTCTGGGCTAGTATTTATTCCCCCAAGTGTGGATTTGTATGCAAATCTCAGAAAATACAGAACACCACAAAACTTTTGTCTCCGTAATAAACCCACTTTAAATCTGTCTCAAAACAGGATTTTCTTTTGTCCCAAACCAAGTAAAATAACTTGACTCTGATCTTAGTCCACATTCCAATATCCTCCTTCTCCGTAGAAACTTTAGAAAGCTCTCCACGTGGCCGGACGCAGTGGCTCACACCTGTAATCCCAGCACTTTGGGAGGCCGAGGGGGGTGGACTACAAGGTCAGGAGATCAACACCATCCCGGCCAACATGATAAAACCCCATCTCTACTAAAAATACAAAAATTTGCTGGGCATGGTGGCACGTCCCTGTAGTCCCAGCTACTCGGGAGGCTGAGGCAGGAGAATGAGTTGAACCTGGGAGGCGGAGGTTGCAGTGAGCTGAGATGGCACCACGACACTCCAGCCTGGTGACAGAGAAGGAAGGAAGGAAAAGAAAGAAAGAAAGAGAGAAAGAGAAGGAAAGAAAGAAAGAAAGAAAGAAAGAAAGAAAGAAAGAAAGAAAGAAAGAAAGAAAGAAAGAAAGAAAGAAAGAAAGAAAGAAAGAAAGAAAGAAAGAGAAAGAAAGAAGGAAGGAAGGAAGGAAGGAAGGAAGGAAGGAAGGAAGGAAAGAAAAAAGGAAAGAAAGCTGTCCACTTTCAGGCCTGAGCCTGGGATTGGCCACTGCTGCCCTTGCTGTTGTTTTGCTTCTCCCCCGGCACTTTCTGCTCTGAATCACTAGGACCCAAAATGAGAGGCGGGGCTGTGACCAATCCAGGGTAGGGAGGGGCTAGGCAGGGAGGGGGAATGCCACGGGGCTGGCATGTCCTTCTCAACTCACCATGGCAGGCAGGGCCTTATCAAAGCCTTTCAAGTGAGAATATTGAAAGACTTTTTAAAGTGCTAACACATACTAACACCAGAAGAGTGTTCTAATCACCACTCCCGCCCCCACTCCAAGAAACAAGAACTGGATTCCTGTCCACCACCGCAAAGAACCCCAGAGAGACAGTCTTTGGAGGCTGAGGAGGTGAAGAGGCAACCGCCGTGGAGGGACGATTCACCTGGATGTCTACAAACTAGCAACATACAATTGGAAATCAAAATATATATTTTCTAAAATACGGTTTATCATAGCATTAAAAGAAATCAAACACTTAGGAATAGATCTCACAAAATATATGCCTAATTTGTATACTAAAAGTTCTCAAGCATTGATAAGAGAAATGTTAAAAGGTCTAACTGTGTGGAGAAGTATTGAACGCATGGGTTAGAAGGCTCGACATTGTTAAGATGGCAGTTCTTCCCACACTGATCTATAAATTCAAGGCAAACCCATTAAGAATTTCTATAGATTTTTGAGAAGTAAATTAACAGGTGAGTTCTAAAACTTAAATTGAAAAGCAAAAAATGTCAGAATAGCCAAAACAATTTGGAAGAAAAAAAGAAGAAAGTTGGAAGAATCTCACACCAGACCTAAATACTAAATAAAAAGCTACAGTATTCATAATAGTGTGATATTAGAATAAGGACAGGCATAGAGATTGATAGAATATAATTGAATTGAGAGTTCAGGGATAAACTCACACATATATGATCAATTAATTTTCAACAACATGCCAAGCAATTCAACAGGGAAAGTTCACTTTTTCCAACAAAGAGTCAGAAACATCAGGACATCCTTATTTTAAAATGCACCACAACCCTTGCCCTGTACCTTATCTCAAAAACAAAAAACAAAAAAACTAACTGAAATACAGCATAAGCCTAAATGTAAGACCAAAGCCTAAACCTCACAAAAGATAGGAGAAAAACGTGTGTGCTTGGATTCGGCAAACATGCTTCAATAGGACAAAAAAGGAACAAAACTACAAATGAAAAAAATTGATAAATTGGACTTCCTCAAAATCAAAACTTCCATTTTTTGAAAAACACTGTTTTAAGAAATGGAAAGTCAAGCCACAGACTTGGAAAAACACATTTTCTTTTTTTGAGACAGGATCTCAGTCTGTCACTCAAACTGGAGTGCAGTGGCACGATCTCAGCTCACTGCAACCTTCGCCTCCAGGGTTCAAGCCATTTTCCTGCCTTAGCCTCCCAAGTAGCTGGGATTACCAGCACCTGCCACCATGCCCAGCTATTTTTTGTATTTTTAGTAGAGACGGGGTTTCACCATCTTGGCCAGGCTGGTCTCAAACTCCTGACCTCAGGTGATCCACCCATCTCTGCCTCCCGAAGTTCTGGGATTACAGGGGTGAGCCACTGCGCCCAGCTGGAAAAAAAAAAAAAAAAAACATTTTAAAAACATGTATCTGATAAAGGACCTTCCTGAAATATTGAAAGAACATTTATAACTTTATAATAAGAAGACAAACAATTCAATATGTAATATAGACAAAAGATTTTGGACACTTCACCAAAAACAATATGTGAATGGCAAGTGCATACAAATGCACAGTACTATTAGTCATTAAGGAAAGAAAATTAAAATTATAATGAAGTATTGCTAAAATTACACACCCCCAGAATTACTAAAATTACAGTGACCACACCAAATACTGG
Organism: Pongo abelii; assembly: GCF_028885655.2. NCBI lineage: Eukaryota > Metazoa > Chordata > Mammalia > Primates > Hominidae > Pongo > Pongo abelii. Next base: position 19,250,664 of record NC_071996.2, read on the forward strand.
CAAGAATGTGGAGCAACTGAAACTCTCATCCATTGCTGGTAGGAGTGCAAAATGGTGCAGCCACTTTAGAAAAGAGTTTAGCAGCTACTTATAAAGTATAATACACACTTATCATGCATCCCAGCAATGCCTCTCCTGTGGATTTACTCAAAAGAAAGAAAAACATATGTTTGCATGAATATCAGCTTACTCATAATAGCCAAAAAGTGAGAACAACTAAATGTCCATCAGACGATAAAACCAAAAATATGTGTGGTATAGGCAAACAATGGAATTCTACTGAGCAATATAAAGGAATGAACTAGGAACACAGGCAGTGACGTGGATGAATCTCATAGACGTTATTGTAAATGAAATGAATCAAACACAAAATAATGTGTAAGTTTACACTTATATTGCACTCTAAAAAAAGCCAAATTCAGGGAAAAAAAATCAGATCACAGATTGCCAGGGGCAGGCTGGAAACAGGGCACTGACTGCAAAAGGATGAGGAGGAAACTTTTGGGTGATGTAAGTGTTCTAGATCTTGTGTGAGGTCGTGTTTACCAGGCTGTTGATATTTGTCAAAACTCAGTGAAGTGAGCACTCTGCAGGGATACATTTTACTGTTTGCAAATTGTACATCAATAACTGACTTCTAAAAATAAGCAAGTTGAAGCAGGAGACACTTGGTATGTTACCATTTGTATAAAAGAATAATAAAAATAGCTACAAATTTAATGAGCCAAACGTCCAACCAAAGAGGTTAGAAAAATAGCAAAAATATACTCTAAGAGGAAGAAAGGAAATAAGAGCAACAATTGCAGAAATTAATGTAATAGAAATTAAATATAAAACAGAACACACAATTTTTTAAAAGCCAAAAGTTGTTTCTTAGAAAGAACAAATAAAATAGCCAAATATCTTGCAAGCATAATCAAGCATTTAAAAAGAGGAGGATTGATAATGGGGCGGAACTACAGATACAGCAGAAATTTTCGAAATAGTAAAGCAAATGAACAATGTACAAATTCCCAGAAAAATAAAACTAATTAAATAGACACCAAAAGAGAGACCCTGCATCACTAAAAAAATGAAAACATCAGTTTAAGATCTTTTCCTAGAGAAAACCAGCAGTCCCAGATGGCCTGAAAGAGTCCCTAACACAAAACTGCCAGTTTCATCCAAATTGATCTAAGGATTCAACATCATTTCAATCCCAACAATGATGTCTGTGGGACTCCACAGGGTTATTCTTAAGTGGAAATGCAGATGCCCATAGGGAGCCAGAACAACGCCAGGGGTGGGGGGCGCCGCGAGCTGACCTTCCAGAGACCAGATGTCCAAGTCTGAATAATTAAGATAGATGCTATTAGTGCAGGGGGAGGCGACTCACCAATGGACAGGAACCAGAGGGCCAAGAGTCCCCAAGCAGGTAATGAAGTTATTTCAGTGCCCGGAGCCTTTGGGTGCAGCAGGGAGGCCATCACCTCTGGATTGGAGGTGACTGCAATCCCAGCAGGTTTGGGGGAGTGGAGGGGCAGGATTCCTGATGGAACAGGCTTAAGAAGGAATGAGAGAGGGAAGCTGGAGACAGCAGCAAGGGCCAGAGCTGCTCCGAAGTGTTGCTGCAAAGGGGAGCAAAGACATGGGTGACAGAGCAGGCCTGGGAAGGGCACCCAAGAGGGTGGCTTTGTCTGTTTGCTTGTGTGCTGGTTGGTTTGCTTTAAAAGAGAGCAGCAGAATGTGATGGTGTAGAAAGAGGGGAGAAATGCTGGAGAAGGTCCTGGCGCTGGTGGGAGATGATGAGAACAGACATGGAAAGGAGCAGAGAAGGCACAGCCCTCAGGGTGCAGGTGCGGGAGGAGCAGGAGTGCAGGCAGATGTCATTGTAGGAAGGTGGAAGGTGCGATGCAAGCTGCTCTGGGCACTCCTCTGATAGGGAGAGTGGTTTGAGGAGCAGAGAGATAGCAAGGAAGTAGCCTGGAGCATGGGCACCCATGCAGGAAAACAGGCACACGGGCTGGGCTGCCCTGGGTGCTGCCAGTGCAGCTGTAGGCTTTCTCGGCCCTATTCTTGCAGGGGCGCAGAGCCTAGCCTATGGAGAGGTGCATATCCTGGGTGAGAGTTTGCCAAGAGACAGGGTCAGAGAGCTGGAGGTGCACAAGGAGTGGAGGTGACTGTGAAGCAGCGAAGGGATGGGCTGGCCTGGCTGTGGCTCTGGAGCTGGTAGCAGGTTCAGGAGTATTTCATGATTATGATGCGGAGTCTACACAAACACGGTGAATACCCTTTGGTAGGTGTGAGACCTTACAAAATGCTAAATTTCTAAGAAATGAAGTTTGGGTTTTAGTGAAATGGGGGAGCAGGGGCGCCACATCCGTGGTAAGTCCATGTGTGGAGAGGCAGAACAGTGAGAGGTGGCAGGGGCCACCAAGCTCGGTCCCCACAGCCTCACAAGCCTTGCTTAGCATTCTGGTTTTGTCCCTGGGAACAACGAGACCACGGATCATTTTATGCACGAGAATGAGGTGCTCAGGCTTGCGGTGCAGTGCACAGAGAGGCCTGCCCCACTCTCCTTCCTGAGGAGCCCACCTGCAGTGATGCTGCTGGATGGGGCCAGGCCCGGTGGACAGCATCTGGGTGTTCAGGGGCAGGGCCTTCCTTCTGCCTCCCCAGGAGTAGACCAATCACCAGCCACCTCCCAAGATGGGTGAAACATGAGGCAGACAGGCATGGCCAGTGGATAACAAGAGCATTGGATGGCCCAGAAGTGTCTCCCAATAGAAGTACAAGGCACCGTCCCCTGCACACAGTGAGCATGCACTATGTGTGTGGGGCTGCTGGGGTTAGAGAGGAAGCCACAGAGGGAGAGGTATGTGCCCTCCATATGGGCAGGTCTAGGTTTCCTTACTCTCTATATTTCTGACACTTACCACAGGGCTTGGAACATAGAAGATACTAGATGATGAGAAGGCCTTCTCCCCTCCTTCACGCCTGCCCTGGGCCAGCCGTGCGTGATGATTAATGCATTCCACTAATGTTTATCTGAGCCCCAATCCCTATGATGACCCTGTAAGATAGGTCCCCCATGTTCCAGGTGATAAAAATGCTCCAAGAGGCTCAATGACTTGTCTAAGGGTCTCACATGCTGAACAGAGGAACTGAAGGTCTCATTTGAGTCCAAAGCTCTTTCCATTATATTACACCGTGTTAGGGTTCTCCAGAGAAAAGAACCAATAGGATAGATGACAGATGATGGATAATAAATGGATAGATAGATGGATAGATAGGATCTTATAAGGAATTGGCTTGCACAATTATGGAGGCAGGCCAAGTCCAAAATGTGCAAAGCTGATGTCTCTGTTTGAATCTGAAGATTGGAAGCTGCTGTGAAACAGAAGGAGCCTTTATCAGCTATGCACGGTAGCTCACGCCTGTAATCCCAGCACTCTGGGAGACCGAGGCGGGAGTATCACCTGAGGTCAGGAGTTCAAGACCAGCCTGTCCAACATGGTAAAAGCCCATCTCTACTAAAATACAAAAATTAGCCAGGTGTGATGGCGGGTACCTGTAATCCCAACTACTTGGGAGGCTGAAACTGGAGAATGGCATGAACCCAGGAGACGGTGATTGCAGTGAGCTGAGATTGCGCCACTGCACTCCAGCCAGGGCAGCTGAAATATAAAATAAAATAAAAGGTTATCAGGCAGGAAAAAAGCTAACATCCCTGTTTGAAAGGCATCAGGCAAGATAATTCCCTCTTTCTCTGGAGAGAGTCAGCTTTCTGTTCTGTTCAGGCCTTCACCTGATTGGGGAGGCCATCACATTATGGAGAACAGTCTGCTTCACCCAGTCTACCTACTTAAACGCTCATCTCATCCAAAACACCTTCATGGAAGCACCCAGAATAACATTTCACCAAATATCTGAGCACCCCATGGCCCAGTCAAGTTAACACACAAAACAAACCATCACACATAGCCTCTCATAAGCATTTTTAAATTAATACCAGAAGCATTGCTCATGTGGAAAAGTTTCTATAATTTGCAAAAGCTGCATTATTTCTCAAATAATAGTCACACTTTTGGAAGTCTTACACTTATTTCCATTAAAACTTTACCTATTCAAGTTCCTAACAGTTTGAAATCAAAGGCTAGCTCAACTAACCCTGCGCACTGATCTCTCATTGCTCCATCCAGGAAGAGAGTTTCTCCTCAGGAGAGAAATAAGAAGACACTGTTTCTAAGCAGCATCAGCCCTTTGGCAGCATCAGCAAACAACTTGCTAATTACATACTCTTTATGGTGTCTTTTTCAGATCCAGGTGGTAGGACTGTGGTTAATTGCTGGCCTTACCTGCCCTGCCCGTGGCACCCTAGAGACAGGGACAGGCCCTGCTCATCTCCATGGGCTCCTGCCTGCTTGGTATTCAGAGACGGCACTTGTGCTGAACACGCCGGAAAACACTCATCCCAGCACCCCAGTAAATGAGCTCAGCTCTTCTTCTAGGTCATCCTGTAAGCTGTGCTGGGTCCCTGTGGTCACCTACAAATGCTACAAAAAACCCAGCATGAATCACGAATCCTAGAAGAAAGGGAGCTGTTTCTGTTCATGGCCATTGTAAAGACCCCATAGGGAGGTGAAACACATCAGGAGGCTGAGCAAGGTCTGAATCAGTTCAGATCGTGGCCACTGAGTCGTGAAGAAGGAAGGCAAAGGGGGTGGAAGGAGCCTCAGAAGGTGCTGGCAGCGTGTGGGAGGGAGGTGGGCAGAGCTGGTGGCAAGCAGAAGGCCCGTTATTAGGATAATTAGTATTATTTCTTAAACATCTAGGAAGTGCCAGCCATGTGCTAGCTATGGTCGCAATCCAAATCAAAGAATTGGACCCAATGCCTCTGGAAAATCTTCCTATCAAACTGGGCAGGATGAAAAAAAAAAAAGCAGGCAAAGGAACTGTGCTAAGGAAATGTTTTAGGTGAAGAAAAGAGACCCCTCTAGAAAGAATCCAGCCAATGCTAGGTGCGGTAGCTCACGCCTGTAATCCCAGCACTTTGTGAGGCTGAGGTAGGCGGATCACCTGAGGTCAGGAGTTCAAGACCAGCCTGGCCAACATGGTGAAACCCCTTCTCTAATAAAAATACAAAAATTAGCCAGGTGTGGTGGCAGGTGACTGTAATCCCAGCTACTCAGTAGGCTGCCGCAGGAAAATTGCTTGAACCCAGGAGGTGGAGGCTGCAGTGAACCGAGATTGCGCCATTGCACTCTAGCTTGGGCAACAAGAGGAAAACACCGAAGAAAGGGAGGGAGGGAGGGAGGAAGGAAGGAAGGGAGGGAGGGAGGGAAAAGATCCAGCCTCATAGCACCAGGCAGCCCCTCTCCTCTTCCCAAGCACCCAGAGATGGTGACAGGAGGTTGGGCCACATGGGGGCTGCTTTCTCCTCGGCTTTGGCCAAGGCTGCCACCTGCCATAGTCATGCAAACCAGTCCTGCTTTGTGATTCTGGCCATCAGACAACTCGCACCTGGCACTTCTGCTCCAGGGCTGGCAGTGTCCAGCAAGCAGCAAGGCTTCCCAGGATATCCAGGGCTCAGCACGCCGTTCCTACTTGCCGGACACCCGGGGTTTGGAAACAAAGATGAACAGACCAACCTGCCCCCAAGAACCTCACAGCCTGTGGAGGAGCTTTCAGTCTGCCCTCGGGAGAGGTTATGTTTGATCCGTAAGCAAACTGACATAGGAGTCAAGGGGACGCGTGTCCTCACTGAGTGGGGGTGCAAGGGGTGAGCTGTGATTCTAGCCATTGTCTCAATGGCCATGTCCTCTTCACACATTTAAGGACTGACGATGCTCAGTGAGGTCTAATGGGCAGCTCTTCCTAATCCTCCCACACCCAAAAGAGCAGGCTGTTTGATTTCCAACTCGTTAACACAGATAATGCTTGAAGATCTGTGGCTCTGATGTGACATTAGCTCGTTTTCCAAGTTTAGCTGTAAATCACAGGCTGAGTTACGGTGTATGAGGTCTCAAGCAAATTCACACTGGCCTCTATTAAATTGTATGAGGTTAAGAAATATATTGGATTCTGGATTCTGGGGACATATATTCTGCTAACCAAAATTACACACCAGCCATTTGTCATATTCGCGTGGGTGTCACTAAATCAAGACTCTAAAGGTGAAGGCACAGGTTGGAATTATACCATCAGTGTCTGCTACAACACAATCAGTCTGGGGTAAGGAGGAGGCTCTTGATGAGTGTGGACTGCGAGAGGATGGTCTCACTCATCTATGCACGTGTCTGTGGCACTCAGGTACCTGTCGCACGGGAGCTGACAGCAAACAGTTCCCTTTACGGTAAATCACTGTATCAAATGGACCAGGCAGACCTTGGGATACCCCATTAGAGTTACAAACGTATTCCCTGGAAAAGCAGAAGGTGAGCTGGTTCCCAGAGGAAAGTGGAGCTGCTCAGTAGGCCGAAGAGCAGAAGGGAGGCATGCCCCGCCCAGACTTTACTTCCCACTCTCAGAGCTGCGTTTGCTTTCTCGGCTTTGCAGCCCGTTTCCCAACACACACAGATCTCCCCACACCCACACAGCCGTCACACCCACCATATGTTCAGAATGTCAGAGCTAGGAGGCAGCCCCGCCCAACCCCCTGATTTTTCAGATCCATCCGCTGGGGCATTATGATAGGGGTGTGGTCCTCAGCCTCTCTCGCATGGAAAATGTCACACGATGTGTCATGTGTCCCCTCCCTGCATCCCTGTTTATCCACGAAGTCAGCCAGAGGGGCTGGTTCGGTCAGCTTCAGAAGAAGAGACCAGCGATTCTTGGGAAGAAATGATTTTTACCCGGGGAGTACAGGAACTGCCCATGACCCCCTCCTCCTCTCCCTCCCTCGCTTGGGGAGCTCGGAGAGATGCATCAGGACCAGGCCCCTTGAGTCAGGCCTGTGACACAGCCCACAGAGAGGGCTCAGGAGCCAAGTTACAAGGCTCACTATGGGTGCCCGCTGTGTGCACAGCTAGGAAACAAACACGTGCACACAGGCTCTCTCCCAGGAGCGTCTCTCAGAACGTGGAGGGAAAATGGAGCCACCGATGTGGCACTGGGATCGTCTATTGCCTGAAATTTTCTTTAACGTACTTGAGAAGAGACAGTACAATTTAGGTGTGTGCCAGAAGCCGCCCTCACTCAAACTCTTGGAGTGGACAGGGCACTGGAAGGACCCTAACCGGGAACCTGTGCCTCAGGGACAGCCGCTGCAAGCTCTCCACACACTACTAAGCCTGCTCCAGAGGGCCCCTGGTTAGCAGAGTGGATGTCCGAAGGAGGTTTTCACTGGAGAGATGAAAGAGTGGAAGATATGGGATTGGCTGCCACACATGCCCAGGTGCCACTACCTCTGCACATGAAGGACATGAAAGGCCAGTGTGCAAGGGGGAGATGCGGGGGTTCCCACTAGGCAAAGGGAACGGCCAAGCAGTAGGAGGCCAGCTTCCTGGAACAGTGACAGGGGCAGGGAGGCTCTCAAAGATGTAGGCAGCAGCAGGGCTTTGCTGCTAGAGTGAAGACCAGACCTAACAGGGCAGCTGTCTGTCAGGGGAGGAAGGCGGCATCCTGACCCACCATCGACACCTCTGCCAGAAAGAGGCCTTAAGGTAGCCCCCAGCTGATTCACATGGAGCTCTGGGAGGCCCCTCTGCTCAGGGAGACCAGCCTGCAGGGGGTTAGCCCGGAGGGTCACTGCTGACCTCTTGGGGAGGAGGAACAGAGCAGAGTGCTGCAGGAAAGAACAGGATTGGAGAGTGAGACTGGCCAGGGGCATGTGCTTCTTCCAGTGTTTTTAGCTGCTTTGGGAGAGGCACAGAGTGAAGTGGGTGGAGAGTTGGATTTCATCAGGGCTGTAGATTTTCCAAGCAGTAGAAGGGAATCATTGACGCAATGTGTGACAGTAGGGAGGGCATTGTGAGCAGAGGGTTGGATGGTTCATCTCCCAGTGATGGCCATGACACTGTCCCCCACCCCCACTTGCTCCTCAACAGTGTCTCCTGGACACCTCTCCATGGAGAGCTGGGGACGATGGCCCTTCCCTTGTATTTTGGAAGGAGTGGGGCTGAGACTCATCTGCGATTGACAGAATGTAGCAGATGTGACTTCAGAGCCTCACTCATATAAGGGATGGGCTCTGCCTGTTCAGCTGGACACTGACCGTGGAGACCTCAGGTGCAGCCGTGTGAAATACCAGTCATGGGAAGTCTGGGTCTTTTCCAGCTTCTCCTGGTGGCCTCCAGATGATTCTGGTCCCAGCCCCAGAAGGTGGCATGGCCCTCACCTTTGGCAGGGGCCCAGGGCACTGCTGGTGTCCTCCTGGCATGGATGCTGGGTCCCTTGCTGGCACCTCCCAACATGGACCCCTTTGAGAACCAAATTGCTGGGGCAGAAGAAAGTAATGCGAACAGATCGTGGTAAGTGCTTTGCTGTCGTCGTCCTAAAATGCTCCCTTTAGAGGCATCGCCACATTTGCCTGGGTGCTTAGGTGTCAGATATCTTGGAAGGACAGGTCTGCAAGGGTGGCTGGTGCCTGACTTGGGTCCAGATCAGACCCAGGCTGGTGGCCTGCTGCAGAGGCAGTGAAGCGCCACTTTCGTCTACCTGCTCCCTCCCTGCTCTTCCTTCCACACAAATAAGTTCCAGAGCAGCCCCAAACGAACACACACGCCAGGCACACGATGACCTGGCTGTGCCCATTCTGGGCTCCATAACCTGGATTCAAGTCATCAGGCCCAAGTGCCAGCCAATGATAGTTCCAGGGCAGGGCTGTTTGTGATGACAAGACCAAGATCCCCCAAGCGACAGAGCCCCACATGGGGTTCATTCCTTGTTCTCCTGTACAAAGAAATCAGAGGACGCACCTCGGACCCATGCTGGGCTCCAGCTCTTTGTCACCAAAGAGCAGTGGGGCAAAAAGCGGGTCTTGTCTGAAATGCGTTGATCTTCTCTGCCTTGTCTCACCCAGCCCCAGGATATCCACCTCTGCCATCAGGATCGTGGCTACCACGGGAATGAAGAGGTGACTTTTGAAAGTCACCAGTACCTTCTTCCTTCAGCAGGGAGACTGGAATGAACCTCCAGAGACGGGGAGCTGCCCCTCTGTACAGGGAAAAACCCCTAGGCAGCTCTCTTGGTTATGCGGGGATGCAGCTGAGGCTGTGAACGTCCACCCACTGCCCCAGGAGGCTTAAGGCAGAGACTGTTCTGACTGCATGTGGATGTGTGGATGGTGTATGTGCATGCGTATGGTGTAGGTATGCTGTATGTGTGTGTGTGTGTGTATGGGCGTGTGCACCCCCCCACCTCAGGCCACAGTGGGGATACAAATTGACTAAGCCACTGCTGGCTGCACTGAGGAGATTGGAAACAGGGAAAAGGGACAGGGAGGGGCTGGATGTGCCTGGGATGGGGTGGTAGGGAGGGGAGCTGGGGTGCCTTGGGAGAGCCTACGTAGACACAGAGCAAGGACTTGTCTAACTTTCAGTCAGAGGCAAAGAGCAAAACAGCCAAAGAGAAAAAGAAACAAAGCGGAGATTTCCCATCTGAGCATGCAGGCGCAGAACCCACGGTGATGAATGATGCAATCAGACCACAGAGGCTGCTCAGGTTTCTGTGCGAATGAAGAGAAAAATTTGAAAATGTGGCTGAAACCCAAACCCCAAATGTCAGTGTAATCTGAGGAGTGTCTGCTCAGAGCAAGAGGAAAATCAGCCTCTGGGAAGCAGCTCAGGCCTCCTCTCCTGCCCAGGCTTGGGCTGAAGTGGGGGGCTTGCAGAATGGGGATCCCCTACCCAAGGGCCTGGGCAGCTGCAGGGCCTCAGCACTTCCTGCCACAATGGAGATGTGCAGAAGCCACGTTAGGACCAGCAGGACTGACAAAATCACGGGCAGGCTGACTCCCATCACGGGTCTCCAGACGATGCAAAGTCTCCCTCAGACCCATCACCATGGCCCCTGCTAAGGGAGAGACCCATACACTACTCACACCCAAATGTGCCTTGTAAACGTTTTGATGACTGCCTTTCTCTATAATTGGCTTCTTCCATACTCCTAATGGCTTTATTGGATGCATCGAAAGCCATTATTCTGAGAAGGGTACATAGGCTTCACTGAACTTCTAAAGGGGCTCCAGGTACACATGTGGCCGGGAAGCCTGGCGGGCAGTGGCGCTGCCTTATCTCATCCCTGTGATTGTGTCTCAGCCAGATGGGATCAAGGAGGCTGCCCACAGCCAAGGGGTGGGATGCAGAGGCTCGTTCTGGCTCTCCAGCCCCAGGGACGGGGGCCCCCCAACTTCCAGGTGCCTCCCCCGACCCCTGGCCCACTCTGCTCCCCCAAAGACCCACTGAGCTCGGTGACAGATCAGCACAGAGCTGGGCAGGGCATAAGGGAACGGCGGCTTCAGTGAGCTGAGGACCTGGCTCACAACCCCTAGGCTGCAGTCAAGGCAGGACCTGTTCTCATTCACTCTTTACTTTCATGGGCTACGCTGTAGCTGGCACAGAGCAAGAAAGTGCCTGAGCCTGATGGAGGCGTGTAGAAAGAATGCACGAGTGAGAGAGAGAGGGAGACAGAGAGAAAAAGTGAGAGAGGGAGGGAGGGAGAGAGAGAGAGAGGGCACCGATCCTCCGTGGTTTCTCACGCCTGCCCTGTGGGAGAGGCCAGTGAGTCTGCACAAGTTGACGCCCGGCCCTATCCTTCAAGGTCCTCTGGTCTAATGACTGGCAAACCAACGGAGATGGGAGGATACTAAAACCTCTGGCTAGGTCTCGTTTCAGGAATTCTATAGCCTTCCAATCAAAGCCTTTTAGAATGGGTGGGGTTCGAGAGTGGGGGAGGGGAGGAGAAGAAATCTGCCCACACCAGGGCTTGCACCACCCTGTTTATGCTCAGCCCAGTAGACTAATGGCCCAGGATCTGTGTCCCCAGTGGCTAGCAGGAGTTTGGCATCCACCAGGACCTTGGATGGTATCGTTGTTGAATGAATGGGTTCATGCATGGGCACTGTGGCCGATCATATTTTTGTTAATGGCACCACAATCTCTCCCATCCCAGGTCCCTTCTCCCAGTGTGACTTGGCCCTCCTCCGATGGGAAGGCAGGGTGTGTTCCTTCACCTTGAATCTGGGAAGGTCTGTGACTGCAGGGAAGTGGCACTGTGTGACTTCCAGGCCAGGTCATGAGGACAACGCCACTTCTGCCTGGCTCTCTTGAAATCAGCACTGTGCTGTGAGGAACCCAGGCCAACCACATGGAGAAGTCACACACAGAGGTCACCAGCAGAGGTTGAGGAGCTCCTGGTTGACAGCTTGCATCAACCACCAGGCCCACAAGCAACCAGCCTTCAGATAGCTTCAGCCCTAGACTTCACCTCTTCCCAGTGAGACCCAGACACCACAGAGCAGAGACAGGCTATCCCCACAGTGTCCTGTGTGAGGTCCTGGCCCACACAATCCAGGGCACAACTGATGGAGGCAATAAACAAGAAATTATTCAGTGATGCATGTTAGGGATGGTGAGGAAGACTTCACTCATGACCACTGCGATAGGTACAGGCACCACGGCAATGGCAGCTTGCAGCTGGGGAAAGAGGCTGGGCTCAACTCCAAACACAGCATGGTCAAGAGGGAGTTTATAACCGAGGCGTAGGGTAGGGGCCAGTGGATGGAAAATAACAAAGAGGATCTATGAGGGGTAAGGGGACTTCAGGCTAAACCGACCCCACAGGATTTCTGGTGAAGACAGGCCAGGATGGTCAGACCTCCCCTGGGGGACGGTGGAGGATGAGGAACCCGATCAGATATGGAGGGTGATGAGTTATTGAGGGTAAAGGCTTCTTGCTAACCTGACCTAGCAGGGTTCTTGCTGAAACTGGAATTTACAAGGACATGCACAGATGGGCCTAGAAGGAAGTTCAGGAGCTGGACCAGACTCACATTTGACCAAGCAGAGAATCTTTCTCAATCCCCTCTGTCATTCGAGGGAAAAAAAAGACATTCTTCTTTCCTTTGCATAATGTAAGTCCATTTTCTTGTTGGGCCACCTTTTGTTTATTAAGGACAAATGAATCATCTGCTGGGACTTGGTAGTAATGAGCGGAGTTTAGTTTCTACGAAAATAAAAGAAAAACAAAGAGTAATTGTTGGAAGAGCATAAACTCAGTTTCTGAGTCCAGAAGGCAGTCAGCCGGTCAAGAAGATTTCTAGATGCTAGGCCTGAAGCCCCTTCAGCTGGAGCAGGCAGCGGCAAGTGACAGCTCTTCCTGGTTTGCAGCTTGGAGGTCACAAAGGTTTTCTATGCATGAGCTGTTGAGGTGGCTTCTCTGAAGCTTCTATCAAGTAGTCCGGCTTCAGCTTGCTGGGCTTTGGGAAAACAGTGGCAATTCCAAGCCAGAAGGATGAGGAAAATTGGAAACGGTCATTTGGAGAGTAATAGGCAGATAATGGAAGAAACTAGAAGAATACATGATCCAGTCTAGATTACAGGTAGATCATACAAACTCAAAGACCATAGACAGGGCCAAGGCCTAATACTGGGTAAGGAATTGCTGTCAGGGGTCATGAGCCTCTCAGTGAGGGGGCAGTGCAGATAATGGGCCCAGGTTCAGAGGCAAGGACTGCAGCTAAGAAAGAACAGGGAGGGATGACCAGAGGTGTCCAGGGGCCAGAACACTGGGGACTCCTGCCTGCAGCCACATGGCCAGGTGCCCAGGGATGGTAGAGGAGTGGACCAAAGGGGCCATTCTGAGGAAGAGAGGAGGAGAGGCAGGGGGAGGAGACAGATCCACCTCCATGACCAAATGCCTCTCATCAGGTCCCAACTCCAAGATTGGGATGTGTAGGGCAGGCCAGCCATGTCCCAGTCCATGTAAGCTGCCAGAACAGAAAGCCATAGACGGGGAGGCCAGTGAACTACAGAGATTCCTTTCTCACGGTTGTAGAGGCTGGAAGTTTGAGACCCAGGTACTGGCGGATTCCAGTCTGTGAGGGCCACTTCCTGGTTCACAGACAGTCATCTTGCCATTTCCTCACATGGCAGAAGGGGTGAGCGGGTCTCTCTGGGACCTCTTTTGTAAGGGCACTGATCTCATTCCAAAGGCACCGCCCTCATGACACAATCACTTCCCAAAGGCCCCGCCTCCTAATGCCCTCACAGTGGGATTAGGTTTCTTTTTTATTTATTTATTTTTGAGATGCAGTCTTGTTCTGTTGCCCAGGCTGGAGTGCAGTGGCACAATTTCGGCTCACTGCAAACTCCCCCTCCCAGGTTCATTCCTGCCTCAGTCCCCCAAGTAGCTGGGGTTACAGGCATCCAGCACCACACCCAGCTAATTTTTGTATTTTTAGTAGAGATGTGGTTTCACCATCTTGGCCAGGCTGGTCTCAAATTTCTGACCTCAAGTGATCCACCTGCCTTGGCTCCTAAAGTGCTGGGATTACAGGCGTGAACCACTGGGCCCAGCCAGGATTAGGTTTCAACACATGAATTCTGGGGGGACACAAACATTCAGGGCCCTGCCTGTGCCCTCCAGGACAGGGGAAGGACAGGGACCTGAGCCCAGAGCCCCCATGGCCCATGCCCTGCAGCTTGGAGGTGGGGGAGAAGGCTGTCAGGCCCAGGCGGACATGGCATTGTGGCTCCTGCCCCACAAGGAGGGGTACTCAGTATCTAAACAAGTGCACTGAGGGGAAGGGGGAAGTCTCGGCTCCCCCAGGCAGGCAGCTCTCTCCCTGGGAAAGCACTCAGCCCTGCATCAGGTTCCACCCCCAACTTCCAGGACCCAGAGAGAACAGCAGGGTGTGTGGAGATGGGAATAGCCCTGGGACAGTCAGGGGCAGCAACCCCCACTCAAATCCTGGCTGTGTCATCCTGCCCACCCCAGGCCTCAGTTCCCCCACTGGAGGGGTGGTCCTGCCTCCTTGCTGAGGGTAGAGAAGGTGTTTCTATGGTGGCGCCATGCAGGCCTGCCAGGCTCAGTGGTCTTTCTCCATTCTCTTACGGAGAACCAGATGTCAGGGAAGGAGGAAAGCACCGCGCCCAGGACAGGATCTGCCAAGACCTCGTGTCAGCGCAGCCGCCTCCAGGAAAACCACCATGGCTGGAAGGGGTTTCCTCAGCAGAGCTGAGGGGCCCTGAGAACAGAGTGGCACAGGCCATCCCTCCGTCCGAGGACAGCACCAGCCCATGTTCCTAGGAGCAGCTGGAGTTTCAACTCCCTCCGATCTTGACCCCTCCTGACCAGGACACGCTCCCATGCTCCCTGCCACAGCCTTCCCACACAGCCCAGAGCCCGCAGAGCAGGGCTCACCTGGTGCACCCCACTGCGAGGCTGATGGTGACAAGATGGGGTGTGTCCAGAGCAGGGAGGCGAGGAGTCTGAAATTTAGTCTTATTTGGAGGGGTTGAAACAAAGAAAGGCCAGGTGTGGTGGCTCATGCCTGTAATCCCAGCAGGCCGAGGCCGAGGCAGGCGAATCACCTGAGGTCAGGAGTTCCAGACTAGCCTGGTCAACATGGTGAAACCCCATCTCTACTAAAAATACAAAAATTAGCCAGGTGTGGTGGCAGGTGCCTGTACTAGCTACTCGGGAGGCTGAGGCAGGAGAATTGCTTGAACCCAGGAGGCGAAGGTTGCAGGGAGACAAGATCATGCCACTGCACTCCAGCCTGGGTGACAGAGACTCCATCTCAAAAAAAAAAAAAAAAAAAAGAAACAGAGAGAGAATGCTGAATGATGAATATTTCCCCTAAGAGAAAAACAAAATTGGTGTGTGTGCATATGTATATTATCTGTATGTGTGTGTGCTTGTGTACACACATGTGCACTTGTGTGTGTGCACATATGTGTTTGCATATATGTGTGTTCTTGTGTGTATGTGTGTGTGTTGTGTTGTATGTATGTGTATCGTGTGGGCATTTGTGTGTGTGTGCATGTGTCCGTGTGTGTGCACATGCATGGGCCATACATTGGCCCTGCTGACTG
This sequence comes from Pongo abelii, assembly GCF_028885655.2. Lineage (NCBI taxonomy): Eukaryota > Metazoa > Chordata > Mammalia > Primates > Hominidae > Pongo > Pongo abelii. Next base: position 19,265,681 of record NC_071996.2, read on the forward strand.
CCCTGTGCACCTGGGGTACTGTCATGTAAGGTGGGTCCTGCAGCTCCCTCCACAAAGTTAGAATACAGTGGGGGAAGTTGAAGGGAGAAGACTGGCCACACCCAGCAGATTCACTGCCCTCAAGAGCCAGGCCTAGGAATGGGCTCCAGGGAGGACCATGGTACAGGACAATGAGGCCTTGGGCAGCCGATATCAGGCTGGGATCCAGCAAAGACAGAGGGCCCAGCACAGGTAGACAGCAAAATTAAGGATGCTGGGACATAGCCTGCCAGAGAGCAGTGGACCCAAGAAGTGGGGGGCTCGGCCAGGCTGCTGGGGTTTAAGTGTACAGCTGTCTTCCTGTGGGTCTGGAACATTCTGAGGGTTGGGGGCTGTGGTATTGGGGGTTGCACTTGGTGGGCACTGTCTAAGTCCATTTTGTGTTGCTCTAAAGGAATACTTGAGCCAGAGTAATTTATAAAGAACAAATATTTATTTGGCTCACAATTCTGATGGTTGGCAAGTTTGAGATTGAGCATCTGCATTTGCAGAGGGCCTCAGGCTGCTTCCACTCCTGGCAGAAGGTGAAGGGGAACCGGTGTGTGCAGTGATCACATGGCGAGAGAGGAAGCAAGAGAGACGGGAGGTGCCAGGTTCTTTTCAACAACCGGCTCTCAGTGGAAGGCAATAGAGCAAGAACTCACTTAACCCCAACCCTAAGAGGGGACATTCATCTGTTCATGACGGATCCACCTCAATGAACCAAACACCTCCCATCAGGTCCCAACTCCAATATTGGGATCCAATGTCAACACGAGGTTTGGAGGGGACAAATACACAAACCAAAGCAGGCACACAGACAGGAACTTCAGCGCCACACAGACTGCAAATGACCCCATGCCAACGAACTGTGCAGGAAGGACCCGGCCACCGGCCCTGGCATCAGGGTGGGTCTGTCAGGGGCAGACAGTGCTCAGACCTGCAGGAGTGTGCTCGCAGATCCCACCCTCCATGGGCACTGGGTGTCATTGACTTCTGGGGAAAGCTGTTTCCCATGGGCAGTATTACCAGTGCAAATGAAGGCTCTGGAGTCCTGGTTGGAACCCCAACTCCACTTCCTACCATCTGCTGCACAGCAACTGTCTGAGCTCTCTGGTTGTTCAAATGAGCCTGTGGACCTCCCTCAAGTGATCCTCTGGGAATTGAATTGGGCCACTCAAGCAAGGGCCCCAGCACAGTCCCTGGACACTCCCAGAATATTACTCCCTCCAGCTGGAGGGCTCCCACCCTGGCAAGGAGGGCTCTCCGAGAAGCCATGAGCACAGTCCCACCACCCAATCCCCACAAATATACAAGATGGCAAAACAAGGCAAGGAGGCTCCAATAGAAAGGGACATTTATCAGCTCCTGCCCCCATATGAAACTGTCCTCGCCTTTCCTCTCTGAATTTGGGCTGTCACTTCTCACATGCCTGACATATGACAGGCTTATCTCCCCACCCCAGTCTCAGAGCACCACCCAGTCCAACGTCTTTCAGGGAGTCAGTCCAGTGTGGCCACACTGGGAGCAGCATGTAGATGGTGCATGCTGGGCAAGGCAGGGAGGGGTGGCCAGGGCTCCCCTGTGCTCACAGAGTGACACTCAGTCCCCCAGCCTTCCCTTAATGCTAGGGTGAGTGCTCTCCCTCAGCAGGCAGCACAGAACAGCTCAGGTGTGGGATGTGGCAGGGCTCAGCACACACCCTGTGCAGAGGGACTGCAAATTGTTTCCATCCATTTCCCCAATATCTGCAACTCTTTTTTTTTTTTTTTTTTGAGACGGAGTCTTGCTCTGTCTCCCAGGCTTGAGTGCAGTGGCGTGATCTCGGCTCACTGCAAGCTTCGCCTCCCGGGTTCACGCCATTCTCCTGCCTCAGCCTCCCGAGTAGCTGGGACTACAGGTGCCCACCACCACGCCTGGCTAATTTTTTTGTATTTTTAGTAGAGTTGGAGTTTCACCATGTTAGCCAGGATGGTCCCGATCTCCTGACTTCATGATCCACCTGCCTCGGCCTCCCAAAGTGCTGGGATTACAGGCGTGAGCCACCACACCCGAACTTGTATCTGCAGCTCTTAGCAGGAAGGCTGCTATTGATGATCTTGTCTGCCTGATAACCAACCCTAGCCAAATTCCACCTCAAAGCCATCAGTGTAGGCTCTGCCTTCACTCAGCACTGAGGCCCTCCGCACTGTCTCCCTTGTCACCTTTGTGATTAGTGGGATGAAGCAAGCCAGCCCCTCGCATGGTGCACTCCCTCCATGCATGTGTCCCACGTGGCTGCAGCTCACAAGGCCAGAATTTTCTTGAGGTCCAGTACCTGCCTGTTGTCTCTTTGCCCACATACAGTATCCGCAAAGTGATTGTATTAGTCCATTCTCACACTGCTATAAAGAACTACCTGAGATTGGGTAATTTACGAAGAAAAGAGGTTTAATTGATTCACAGTTCTGCAGGCTGTACAGGAAATACAGCTGGGGGGCCTCAGGAAACTTATAATCATAATGGAAAGCAAACGGGAAGCCAGAATGTCTTACCACGGTGGAACAGGAGAGCGAAGGGAGAAGTGCCACACGCTTTCAAACAACCAGATCTCGTGAGAACTCACTCACCACCATGAGAACAGCAAGGGGGAAATTTGCCTCCATGATCCAATCACCTCTCACCAGGTCCCTCCCCCAACTCTGGGGATTACCATTTGACATGAGATTTGGGTGGGGACACAGATCCAAACCGTATCAGTGTTATCCCATTTCTTCTGCAGTTATCCCTTTGCTTTGTAGGTGTTCACTTTGACTTGTTTTCATACTCCATTTGCATGATATCTGGAAAGCCCTTGGACCCCTGCAATCAGGAATGAGTCAAAACCACAGTTCCTGGGTGCAGCAGAGCAAAGGGGGCCACACACACCAATTAGAACAAGGAAGGAAAGAAAAGGCCAGGGTAGAAAAGGCCTGGTGCAGGAAGGGCCAGATGTTGGGAATGGCACGAGGCCAAGGGGCAGCAGAGCAGCAGCGCCAGGTCATCTCCCACATGGCATCTTCTGCTGCACATGAGCTCATCGCAAGGAAGCATCTCCGCTCACATGTGGTTCACCCTGGCCAAGTCTGACCCAGAAATTAGTGAGAGGAGCCACTGCTTCCAGGAACTGCTAAGAGGCAGCAGGCAGCAGGATGGCAATTCCAGAGTCCCTCGATAAGGCAGGACAACCCTGGGCAATAATTATGCCAGCGCCCACAGAGCTTTGAGGCTCCATAGGAACAGGGGCACTGCGCCCTCCTCACAGAGTTGGTTTTAAGACTTTTAAAGAACATATTTTCTTTTATTATCATTATTATTATTATTATACTTTAAGTTCTAGGGTACATGTGCACAACGTGCAGGTTTGATACATAGGTATACATGTGCCATGTTGGTTTGCTGCACCCATCAACTTGTCATTTACATTAGGTGTTTCTCCTAATGCTATCCCTCCCCCAGCCCCCCACGCCCTGACACACCCTGGTGTGTGATGTTCCCCACCCTTTGTCCAAGTGTTCTCATTGTTCAACTCCCACTTATGAGTGAGAACATGTGGTGTTTGGTTTTCTGTTCCTGTGTTAGTTTGCTGAGGATGATGGTTTCCAGCTTCATCCACGTCCCTGCAAAGGACATGAACTCATCATTTTTTATGGCTGCATAGTATTCCATGGTGTATATGTGCCACATTTTCTTAATCCAGTCTATCACTGATGGACATTTGGGTTGGTTCCAAGTCTTTGCTGTTTTGAATAGTGCCGCAATAAACATACGTGTGTGTGTCTTTATAGTAGCATGATTTTTTAATCCTTTGGGTATATACTCAGTAATGGGATTGCTGGGGCAAATGGTATTTCTAGTTCTGGATCCTTGAGGAATTGCCACACTGTCTTCCACAATGGTTGAACTAATTTACACTCCCACCAACAGTGTAAAAGCATTCCTGTTTCTCCACATCCTGTCCAGCACCTGTTGTTTCCTGACTTTTTAATGATCACCATTCTAACTGGTGTGAGATGGTATCTCATTGTGGTTTTGATTTGCATTTCTCTGATGACCAGTGATGATGAGCATTTTTTCACATGTCTGTTGGCTGCATAAATGTCTCCTTTTGAGAAGTGTCTGTTCATATCCTTCGCCCACTTTTTGATGGGGTTGCTTGTTTTTTTTTTTTTAAAGAACATATTTTCTTAAAAGAAAAACAGAGCAGGAATTAGCTGGTCCCAGGGGTGTAGCAGAGCACTTCCCACCAGCCAGGAAACCACCACCATCTCTGTCATGACACCAGATGCTTTCTTCAGTGCCGCTTCTGCTCATGCCAGGGAAGGCACAGGCCCACATGCACTGGGAAACATAGCACTTTAATCCATGACCAGTGTTCACATGGCAGCCTGGGTCTCATGGGTTTGGCTTTCTTTGCTATATGCATTTATTTATCATTGCTGCCTGTATTGGGGGTCCCCATGAACTCTTTCAGCCCATGACTTTCCAGAAGAACTCACAGAACTCAGAAAAGCTGGTAACACCCACAGCTATGGTGTATTACAGTGAAAGGATAGAGATGTAGATCAGCAAAGGAAAAGGGTGCGTAGGGCAGGGTCTAGGAGAGGCCAGGTCCAGTCTGCGGGTGTCGCCCCCCTCCCGCCATGGAATTACGTGGGCAGTGCTAGATTCCCCAGCTGCAATGTGTGACTGTATGTGTGAAGTGTGCCCATCCAGGGCTACAGTGGGGTCAGTCACATAGGCACTGGGAGCCCCTATGACTGACCTCAGCTACTGTCCCCAAGCCCCAGAGGCCAAACAATATTCAGCATGGCTCAGGATCCCAGGCAAACAAAAACAGGCATTCGTCATCATTGTGGGCTGAATTGTACCCATCTCCCAAATCCCTATGCTGAAGCCCTAACCCCCAGTGTCTCAGAATGGGTCTCTGTGTGGAGACAGGGCCTTAAAAGAGGTGATGAAGGTAAAATGGGCCATGTGGACAGGCCCTAATCCAGTATGCTGTGTCCTTACAAGAAGAAGAGGTGAGGACACAGACACGGAAGGAAGACCACGTGAGGACACAACGAGAGGGCAGCCATCTCCAGGCCGAGGAGAGAGCCCTCAGGAGAAACTACCCTACCCACACCTCTATCTTAGGCCTCCAGCCTCCAGAACTGTAAGAAAGTGAGTTTCTGCTGTTGAAGCCCCAGCCTGCAGCACTCCACTGTGGCAGCCCTGGAAAGCCCTGGAAGGCTAAGATCACCACAAATCATACTGTTAGCAGGGATTCTGTGTGGCCCACAGCCTCACATCTGCAAAGATATACAAAGACCCTCTTCTCAAGCAGACATTCCCAGGCTCAGAAGTTACCCCTCAGGAGCCAGGAAAGGGCCAGCCCTGCAGACCTCTGGAAAGGCCAGGGTTTGGGCAACTCACCCCTGCAGAATTAACCCTTTACTGTACACTGCTGCAATGCATCACCACCACTTCGGTGGCTTAAAACCATACAAAGTTCAACTGGTCTGGTCCCACTGGACCTAAATCAAGCCGTTGGCAGGGTTGGTTCTGTACCCCTCCAGGGCAGAATCCATTTCTTTGTGGAGGTAGGACTGAGGTCCCCATTTTCTTGGTGGCTGTCAAGCTTCCAGAGGCTGCCCCACCCTTGGCTTATGGTCCCTCCTCCGTCTTCAGCAAACCGAGTCCTTTACAGGTTGCATCTCTCTGACCTTCCTCTTCCGTCTTCCACTTCCACTTGTTTAAGGACTTGTGTGATTAGATTGAACCCACTTGGATAATTCGGGATGCTCTCTCCACTGCGAGGGCCTTAACTTAATCACACCTGCAAAGTCCCCCTGAAAGTAAGACGTTCACAGGTTTCTGGAATTGGAGCGTGGGTATCTCTGGGGGCATTGTTCTGCCTGCCACATGACGTCCAGCTGAAAGCACTTTGATGGAACAGAAGGGAGGTCCAGGAGCGACACCACATCAGCTCGGGGTTCCCTGGCACTTCCTTCTGGAGATTGTCTGGACCCATGACAAGTACAATTGAAGATCCAATGCCTCCTTGATATTCTGGGAAATTCAAGGGGCTTTCTGAGTGCTGGGCCCCTCTATCCCTGACTGCCTCCTCCCACTGAATTCTTTCTCTCACTTCTGACTTGCAGCTGACCCATCATCATCATCACCTGGCCATGACTGAAACATCAGACTCAGCCCCTTCCCTTGACCTACACACACAGACAGGTGCATACCACAACCCCGACAGGCCTCCATGCAGCAGGCTTTCCCTCGGGCCTGGGGAGGTCCGCCCTGCAGCCCCTGCACACTCGTGGCCTGAAGTCTCCCAGCCAGGCCACGGCAGCAGAGCCTCTTCTCTCCTGCCTCTCCCCTGCTCTCCTGGGGAGAAAGGTTCAAAACACTCCTCCCTTTTGCCCGTGGCAAGGCAACCTCATCCCCACACCCAGCAGAGCGTTTCCTGTTGTGTCCACAGCTTCCAAACACCCCCAGCAAGGGCAGGGTTGGAATTTTACATGAGACCATGAGCCCCTTCTTCTTTCCAGCTCAGCCTGGAGTGGGCGTGAGGGGCAGCACATTCAGGGTGTGTTGGGTACAAGTAACAGAAGAGTAACAGTCACCCTTTAGAATATTTATTGGGTTTTGTCAAGAAATCTGGAAGTGAGTGGCTCTCGGCTCTTGGTTCAGGGCTCTGGGTCACTTGCCTCTCTCTTCACGAGCACAGAATGGCTGCATTATGTCCTCCATCACAGGAAACAGGAAGAAAGGCAGGCCACGGCAGAAAGAGCTCCTTCCTGTGAAGCTCGGTTGTTTTATGAGGGGACAGAATGTTTTCCCAGAAGCCCCCAGCCAAGTTCCCCTCAGGTCTCATCAATCAGAACTGAGTGACACGCCCACCACTACAGGGGTTCATGACAGAGAAATAGGATTATTGATTGATGTGAACCAATCACGAAGCCCCCTTCTGCCTGGGGGCCCAGCTTCCCTGAGGACATTGCCGATCCTGATACCTGAACAGGATGGGGGTTCCTGCAGCAAGGAAGAGTGACATGGGGAAGGCAGCCAGCTCTTCTGCCCATCTGGAAGTAAGGGTGCGGCAGCCTCTCACGGAGTAAGCATCGCCTGTGCCCCTGCCCTGGGTGCATCAAGCTAGGAGCGGGTGCCAGTGAGCAAGAGATGGTCCCTGCCTCGCAGAGGCCTGGGGCATGCGGGCAAATATGTGAGCAGAGGTGCCAGAGAGTGTCAGAGACGCATTAGAAGTCCCTGCACAGAGCAGCAAGGAAGCAGCAGCCTCGTTAGGTTCCACTGCAGTCCAGGGGAGTGGTGGTAGTGGCTTAGATCAGATGGTGGAAGTGAAGGCGGAGGGAAGGAGTTCTGCACTCAATTCCAACAAAGAGGCTACTCGGATTTGCTGATGGGTTGGATGCAGATATAAAGTATGAGAGAGAAAAAGACAGAGGTGGAGACACAGAGAGAGATACAGAGACAGATGCACACACAGAGAGAGACGTCCAACCAGAGCAGTTCCCAGAACCCTCCTGGGCTGCTGTAAGGCAGCCTGTGCTCTGCGGGGATAAGGAAGGGTCGGATGAGGGCAGGTGATGTCAGAGACGCCCGGAAACATCCAAGTTAGATGCCAGCTCTGGGGCTCAGGGGACAGCTCCAGGCTGGAGACAGACTCTGGTGGTTTCAGTGTGTCCTTGCCTCTCAAAACCATGGGCTTGAAGGAGACCCTAGAGAGCGGGGAGAGAAGAGGAGCAGGACACAGCCCTGGGCCCCTAACACTCCCAGGCCAGGAAGACACAGAGGCCAGGAGAGGAGGCAGCCCGGGGAGTCATGAAGGCCAGCAGAGCACTGAGAGGAGAGTGTCCAGAGAGTGGCCACCCTGCCACGAAGGGGCCTTGGTGAGAGAGGCTCCATGGGGAGGTGGGGCTGAGCCTGAGGGAGTGGCTGGGTAGAGGCTGGGAGGACCAGAGAGCGGCAGGAGAGCTGCTTCTCTGAGTTTTGCAGTAAAAAGAGCAGCAACAGGCAAAGTCTTGGAAAGGAAGGGAGGGTTAGAGAGGCATTTTGCTTGTTTGTTGTGTTTTTCTTTCAATGCTAGAAGCAGCTCCCGCCTTGATGTAGAAAGCTCGCATCACTGCAGCAGAAGCTGGGAGGCACAGGGAGTCGTGCTCGGCCACCCCCCTGGGGACCTGCAGAGGTTTAACCTGGGAGGAGGAGCTCAGGTTTGTGCTCTAAAAGGTCATTCTCTTTATCCCCACTCCTACCCCACCCTGGTGCACAGGAGAGTCCAGACCCAAGCATGGCCTCAAGGCCAAAGCCGAATGGTCTTCCCAAGCACTGTAACAGGCTAAGAAGTAACAGGCTAGGAAGTAACAGGCTAGGAAGGCCCAGGAGCAGGCTGGTTCCCCCCGAAGACAGCCCTCAGAATTCTGAAATGCCCTGGAATCATGGCCAGCAGCACCTACAGGGATTTCTGACCTGCCTTTCCCCAAAACCCAAACCCCCGGATAGTCTGCGTATCTCAGCCCCAAATCTGGGCAGGTTCCCAGGGTTACCACTATGAAGAGAGGCCAGAAAAGAAAGGGGAACCATCTCAAAGAAATAGATGTAATTTAGTAATGAGATCTCTACCAATCACTATTTTTTTTCTTTGACTGAGTTTCGCTCTTAGTACCCAGGCTGGAGCGCAATGGTGCGATCTCCGCTCACCACAACCTCCGCCTCCTGGGTTCAAGTGATTCTCCTGCCTCAGCCTCCCGAGTAGCTGGGGTTACAGGCATGCACCACCATGCCCAGCTAATTTTGCATTTTTAGTAAAGATGGGGTTTCTCCATGTTGGTCAGGCTGGTCTCCAACTCCCGGCCTCAGGTGATCTGCCTGCCTCAGCCTCCCAAAGTGCTGGGATTACAGGTATGAACCGCCACACCCGGCCTCATTCACTCTTAAAAAAGAGAGAGAGAAATGTCCAGTTGGTATTCTAGGGAGATTTAAGAAAAGAAGGAAGGCCTCCAAAACAGGCTGTCATAAAAAACAAAATATCAGAGAATAAGAAAATCCTCTTGCAAACTTAATGCCCAATACCAAAACAACCAGCTTAATAGAGAGATGGGAAGATTTAAAACAAGAAAATATCTCAGAATATAGACGGGACCATTAGTGAAATAATAATAAACCCTACAATCTAGAAACTCCAACAACTGACCAATAAAAGTTTCAAAAACAAAGATCGAACAAAACGGAAGCAGGAACATTTATCCAAAAAGCAACACAGGAAAACTTGCTGGAGTTGAAGGAAAAAATCATTCTTTTGGACAAAAGAACCCATCCCTCATAAAGATACAAGCAGCACGGCCAGACGTCGGCCACCCAGATCCTGGGAGGTGACACAGGACACCACGAGGTTCTGGGCAGGAGTGTTTCTGTGGCTCTACAGTGCCTCACCAGGGCAGCTGGAAGAAAATGTGAGGGCACAACGGACTCTTTTTTAGAAACGCAGGATGAAAACAGTAACCCTAAGGCTCCCTTCCTTAGAAAGCAGTTGTTTATAGATTCCAGCAAAGTGAGAGGGAAAATCAGGAAACAAGGCATGGGATGAGGTAACAGTGGCTCCAATCCCAGGGACTGGTAACGGTAGTTCCAGGAGGGCAGCCATGGTCCAAGGACAGGCCCCAGGAAGGGACAGAGGACAGAGGCAGAGTTTTTAGAGGATGTAGAGAACTTTCAGAGAATGCGGGGGCTTTTAGAGAGTCCCTAGAAAAGCTACAGAAATCTTTAAAAATCTTGGGGGATGTAACAAAGACAGAACGCAAAAAGCAGGGATAATATAACAATAACAATTAAACAGCACCAGAAGCAGCCAGGAGTGGTGGCTGACGCCTGTAATCCCAGCACTTTGGGAGGCTGAGGTGGGCGGGTCACCTGAGGTCAGGCATTAGAGACCAGCCTGGCCAACATAGTGAAACCCCATCTCTACTAAATTGGCCGGGCATGGTGGCGGGCGCCTGTAATCCCAGCTGCTTGGGAGGCTGAGGCAGGAGAATCGCTTGAACCCAGGAGGCGGAGGTTGCAATGAGCTGAGATTGTGCCACTGCACTCCAGCCTGGGCAATAGAGTGAGACTCCATCTGAAAAAAAAAAAAATAGCACCAGAGGCCATGAAAAAAATTAGAAGAAAGGTATTATCCAAAGGTGCAAGAAGGTCAAGGAGAGTGTGGTGTGATCTGAGCAATCATCAGAGCGAAAGGGGGCTCTGCCTGCCTAGCACCCTAGTTCCCCTGCCACTGACCTGCAGAGGGCCCAGTGGGGGCCAAAGAGAAGGGAGAACCGTCCCAGCATAGACCTGGAAGCGTCCAGGGGAGGCAAAGGCCAGGTATTTGTTCTCAACTTTCGACTGGACCTGTGCACCAACATCACAGGAGCTCTAGCCCTGGGTGCAGACAGATCTAGCCCTGGGTGCAGACAGGTCAAGCCGAGGAGGTGCGGGGAGAGCCAGTGTTCTCAGCACCCCTGAGTGCAGCCTGAGCAACCTGCTTACCACAAAAGAGTGATCAGGAATGCTCCGGGACTTGGTCTGAGACTGCAAGGGGCCAGATGGAGGAACTGAGAACAGCAACAAGGAGAGCAGGTCTTAGAGCTGTGAGCTCCTAAATCCTCAACAGGCGAGGCTTCAAGCTCCCAGGTGGCTCTGTCAACCTAGACATGAGAACTGAAAACAGGGCAGCTTGGCATGGTCTCCCAGCAGCAGGCATGCCCTTCTGTCTCCCCACTCACTCTTGGCAACTGGGGCAAGCAGGACTTGCATTGCCACTACTATCCCCATGCCCTGGAACAGCCACCTCGCAGCGCTCTGCCACCTCCTGCCTCCACCAAAGCTCTGTGGTCCACACTCATTCCTCCATCAGCAAAGCTGGGGGCTCTGCCCTTCCAATACCATATACCCAGATCCAACCCCTTCTTCAGCACTGTGCTGCTGCCAGCTGGTCCACACCCGCCCTCATCTCCCGCCTCCGAACGCATTTCCATGCTTCCACCCTCCACACAGAGCATCTCCCGCACCACAGTGGCCAGAGTGATCATTGTATAAGGCAGGCCAGACCAGCACCCTGCTGGATCTACACACGGGAGTTGCCATCTCTCTCAGAGTAAGGCCCAAGTCCCTAGGCTGCCTATAAGGCCTGTACTTCTCCCACTCCTTCCCCAGGACTTCACTCTGGCTTCCTCACTGCTCCTCAGACAAGCCTCAGGGCCTTTGCACTGGCAGATCTCCCTTGAGACAGCCATTTGCCCAAATATAACACTCAGGGCTCATTCCTTGCCTCCTCCATCAGTCGGGAATGTATTGTCAATTCATAAGCAGGCACCAGCTCCAACTGCCCCTTATCATCCTTATTCGTGGAAATAAGATTAACTGGGATTAGCAGGTCTGTTTCCAGTGCAGAATATGGGAGCTGTCAAGAACCAGCAGTTTTCCACACCTGAGGGTGTGCACACTCACCAGGAAAGCCTGGCCACACTCACCCGAGGGCACCACCCCACCGTTCCTTGGGAGGGCCTGTGAGACAGGACGTGCCCCCTGCTGGGCTGGGAAAGGCCTCCCATGCACCCGAGTGCACCCGGGACTTCCGAGACCCAGAGCACTGCTTGTTTTTAGGCAGGGCTCTGAGTGGAAAGGGCTGTGCTGTGCCAAGCTCCTGGACTTGGTGCCCTCGGGGCCAGGGACGACTGCTCTGCACCACCGGGGCGTGCCAGAGTGACCTGAGACTCCATGCCTGGCTGAGAAAAGCCCTCTCCCCAGTGCCACTGTAAGTGCCCGGGCTTTGCCAGGCCTCCACACAGGCTGGCAGGCAAAGGTATTCTCAGCTGAGAAATCGCTGCGGCAACCATGGCAGGAGAAGGAACAGAACACGCAGGCGCAGGCTTCGGGCTGTCTCTCACCTCCCCCGCCCCCACAGCGCATCCCCGCCCCCCAGTCTGTCTGGCTTTGGGGTGTCCTCATTTCCCCCAGTCCCTCTCCCTCCCGCTCATTTTCCACCCTCTGCTCCTCCTGCTTAATTTCTTAAAATAGAAGAATTTTGAGAAACAAATTACAGACTAATGGCAGTGTCAATTCCCATGAGCTCAGGAAAATGTAGAATTTAATTTTAAGTCTGAGAGAGCTTATTTACAGACTGCCTTTTTTCCTTTGGGTCCCAACATCATGAGCAAGCTCAGTATGCCTGAGGAGGGAGTGGTGCAGTAGAGGTACTGATGAGGCCCGGTTTCAAAAGCCCACTCCCTCGCCCTGGGTGGGCGGCCACAGCCCTCACTTCCTGCACACTTCAGTCAATTTCAGAAGGAGCCTCAGCCACGTGCACCGTGCTCAGCAAACTGCGAGCTCGAGGGAGGCAAAGAGGGAGATTGCCCAACAACCTGAACCAGGAATTCCAGCCCAGAACCTCTTATCCAACTTGGCTGATATTGGACCTCACGTTTTAGGAGCTTTTCCAGAAGTCTGTGGCATTCATTCCTTCCTTCATTCATTCAGGCATGCATTTGATATTTACCAAGTCTTGCACTGTTTTAGGCCCTGGAGGTATAAAGTTTCCACCATCAGCAGCATATATTCTCCTGGGATGAGACAGAAGCAAAGCAAATATCCAAATAAATACACGTCAGTTGCAATGAACTGTCAAGAAGAAAAGCAAAGCAGTTAGTAGGCATTCAAGACTGGGGTGGGAGGGCTTGTCCAGAGAGGCTGGCCAGGGAGGACCTGGACCATGTAAACTTGAGCTGATCCTGGAAAGGAGTATACAGTGTGTCTGGGGAAGGCTGTCCGGGCAGAGAGAGCAGTGAGTGCAAAGGCCCCGGGCAGGAGCGTGCTCAGTATGTTCAGGAAACAAGGGGCCAATGTGGTCAAAGCAGGTGTGAGCCTGGGCCTGGGGTTTCCAAGAGAAGTGGGAGCTGCTGGAGGGTTGGGGCTGAAGAGGGGCAAGTCTGACTTGGCATTTGCTGTCGTGGAGGAAGAGGGTGGGTGCAGCCCCAGCCATCCCACCTGAACTCTTGCCCCAGGTCTGGCAGCCCCTGCCCCTCCTGGACTCCCGTGCTGTCCCCGCTCGGGAAGAGGGATCTGGCTGTGCCGGCCTGTGAGAAGCAGGATTTTCACAACAACTTTGGTAGGAGTCTGCAGAATGACCTCAAAGATATCCACATCCTAATCTGAGACTAGGACCACAAAACCTAAGAATGTCACCTTCCATGGCGAAAGGGACTCTGCAGGTGTGATACAGTCAAGGATCTTTGATGGCAAAATTACTGGGCTTATGGAAGTAACCCAATATAATCATAAGGGTCCTCATCAGAGGGGCGCAGAGGAGCCAGAGGAGATGCAGGACAGAAGTAGAGGTTGAAGGGATCTACATTGAAGATGGAGGGAGCTGTCAAGAACCAGCAGCTTTCCACACCTGAGGGTGTGCACACTCACCAGGAAAGCCTGGCCACACTCGCCACAGGGCCCAGCCTCCATTCCTTGGAAGGGCCTACGGGGCATCCCGCAGGGCCGAGAAAGGCCTCCCCAGCACACATTCTCATCCAAGTGTACCCGGGACTCCCAAGACCCAGAGCCTAGGAATGAGGGTGGCCTCTGGAACTGAGAAAGCCAAGGAACGCTCCCCTCAAGCCCTGGAGGAAACCAGCCCTGCTGACTCCTTTGCATCCTCTGAGCCTTGTTTCAGCCCTCTGGCCCCAGGACGGTGGGAGAGTAAATCTGCACTGTTTCAAGTTGTTTCAGGTTGGCAGCAATTTGTCACAACAGTGATAGAAAATTAGTACAGCCCTCTTAGATGGATTCCCTAGAAGCAGAGCCCGGGGCTAAGATCTGCAGGCCCAAGGTGTATTGACAGTGAGCTTTTCAGGAAGCACCATGAGACAGAGCAGAAGAAGCACAGGCAGGGAAGAGCCCAGCAAGGTGTGAGCTCAGGTGAGGCCCGTCACCACCCGCCAGGTCTGGGGAGACTCTGGGCTCAAGCACAGACTGCTCTGAATGGTTGGTCTCTCCTGGGTGGGAAGCTGTTCTCTGGGATCAGCAGACAGCAGGTGGGTGTGTGCTGCTCCTGAGGCAGGGGTGTAACCTCCCAGGCATGGCAGTGCTTGCTCCAGCAGTCCTGGGGAAGGGGCAGCCATGCACACATCCTCAATAGCAGCCAGGAGACACTGACCCCAATGGACACCTGCACCTGGCACAACCATACAATCGCCACCATCCACCAAGTAAGTATGCGCTATGATCCAGGCCCAAGTCTAGCAAAGAAGGTACAGGACTAACTTCCCTGGCCCTAACTGTAGTTCTGGGAAGCAAGAACTGTTAATACCCCCATTCAGGTGAGGAAACTGAGGCATAGAGAGGTTAGGTAAGCTGCCCAAGTGCTCATAGTTGGTGCTGGAGTGGGGTCCACACTGGCAGGAACCCCTGGTCCCTATGCTGGCCACCTCCTGCGGGTGGGCAGAAGATGGCACAGCCTGTGCTCAGAACGTGCTAGGTTGAGCACCTTCTTTCAGCATGTGGTAATTCCTTTTTTCCTCAGCTGGGGAAATAACACCACAGACATCCCTCAGTATCCACAGGGATAGGACCTGGGACCCCTGAGGATACCAAAATCCAGGGATTCCCAAGTCTCTGATACAAAATGGCATAGTATTTGCATATAATCTACACCTATCCTTCCAAGTACTTTAAATCATGTCTAGATTACTTGTAATACCAGATACAATGGAACTGCTATGTAAATGGTTGTTCTATTGCATTTTTATTGGTATTATTTTATTGTTGTATTGTTATTTTCATTACTTTTTCCTAATATTTTTTGTCTGCAGTTGGTTGAATCCATAGATGCGGAACCCAGGCATAAGGAGGTCCAACTGTACTTGTCTTAAAAGACTGATTCTTGGCAGGGCGCAGTGGCTCTCACCTGTAATCCCAGCACTTTGGGAGGCGGAGGTGGGCGGATCACAAGGTCAGGAGATCGAGACCATCCTGGCCAACATGGTGAGACCCCATCTCTACTAAAAAATACAAAAAAAACAGCTGGTTGTGGTGGCACGCACCTGTAATCCCAGCTACTCGGGAGCTGAGGCAGGAGAATCGCTTGAACCCGGGAGGCGGAGATTGCAATGATCTGAGAGCACGCCACTGCACTCCAGCCTGGTGACAGAGTGAGACTCTGTCTAAAAAAAAAAGAGAGAGAGAGAGAGACTGATTGTTTACAAAGAAAGGAAGGAGACTCATCACGATGTAACAGAGGTTATCTCTGAGTGATTTCTACTTTCCCTTTATACTTTTTCAGAGTTTCCAAATGTTCTTCAAACAGAGATTTGGAATGCAGACCAAAATGACGCATGTGTTTGGTGTCTCTGAATGGACAGGGCAGGAGAGGCCTCCCTTTGGAGAATCCACCAGCACCCTCGCTGGGACCTCTGTCCCTCACCCCAGCTGGGCCCCAGGTGCCTTCCTTGGGCTCTGGCCTGGGACCTGGGCCAGCCTCCCTGGGTGCCTGGGCTGTGAGGGGCAACTCTCAGGTGCTACCTGCCATGTCCCTTGTGAGGACCAGAGCAGGAAGGAGCCTGTGCAGGAACGAAAAGAAGGGTGAGGGAAGAGGCCATCATGGTCCTGCTGGGCTGGACCTGAGATGCAGCCATAATCCTGCCTTGAGTGTCCCCCAAACCCTCAAAACCAAGTTCCTTTTGATTTATT